>NC_067490.1:19746350-20046350 GCF_947179515.1 Apodemus sylvaticus | reverse complement strand
CAAGAAATGGGGAGTCAGAACAGGGCTGGGTGAGGGCTCCTGGCCTACAGGGCTGTGCTCTACCCTGACTGAGAGATGTCTGACTGTGGTTTGCTAGCCCTGCTCATGGGTCCTGGATGCCAGTTGTTCTGAGACTTTTTCTACAATAGCTTGGGAGTTGCTGATTCCTTTGGGCAAGGACAGCAGAAAAGACTAAATTAAAGCAAAACCGATGTGGCACTTTAATGGCTTGGGACTGACTTGGGGGTGGGGGTGGGGGAGTTGTACAGCAATCAGAGCCTGGTCCTGGCTGCCACTCTGTGGCCCTAGAGCAGTGAATGGAAGTTTCTCTAGCCACCTCAACCCTTAAGCAATATGTCCTAAAAACTCAAGAGAACGGAAGTGCAATGTCGGGGAAGGACAAAGCGATATTGGCTCCTTTTTGTTGAGAAACAAAAGATTATTTTTTCAGTGTATATCATTCAGATTTTGTGTATTTTTGATGTGCACTGTTCTCCGAGTTCTGAACCTTCGGGAAAAAAATGTAAAGCATTTATGATCTCTTGACACGAGTCAAAGGTTAACTAACTTATTTAAAGGGGGATGTACGTAGGATGCATGCGTGTGTTGCAAGTGTCCTCTGTGCCTTGTGTGATGTGGGCAGTGTTACAGGGTCTGCATGTGTACAGGATGCCTTACTATGGAAAAAACAAAATCACTCCCTGGGTTTAAGTATGGCTGTATATTTCTGCCTATTAATATTTGGAATTTTTTTAGAAAGTATATTTTTGTATGCTCTGTTTTGTGACTTAAAAGTGTTACCTTTGTAGTCAAATTTCAGATGAGAATGTGCTTAATGTCACTGCGGCTGATTCGTTTGGTTATTAGCTCTTAATAGTTGTGGAGAGATAAACAATCTATCCTAACATAAAACCACTAACTGGAGTTCAGATAATGGATGGCTTATGACTATGGTGTAAATAAATACTTTTCAACAATAGTTCTGTGGTAGAAATCATTTACAAAGTGCTTAACTGGGTGGAGCTAAGATAGCGATTGACATCAGAGAACTATGAACAAAAGACCACTTGAGTTAGAGGGCTAGCAGAACCTCCATGTTCCCTTGCTGGCCTGTGGAGAGCAAGCCGTCCATTAGTCTGTATTCACCAGCCAGTCTTCAGGGACACACACCCCCCAACCCACCTCCCCCAACCCCGTTGAATTAGTGGGCCCCCCAAAATAAATACTTACAAACAAGTACCACTCAGAGACGACAGCCCCAGAGCTAGCTGCTTTAGGAACTCTGACCATGGCCTGGAGCTCCCGAGTTGTGGCTTTGTGGAAAGTGTGACGGCATGGTCAAACTAGGTAGGACTTTTTGGGTTCCAGGATTAATCTCACAACCCCAGGAAACTTTCCCAAAGAGCTATCAGCCCTTCGGATCACAACTGCTCAGACACTGCTGATGCCAACGTTAATGAGGTGGCTTCAGGAATTACCCCCCGGGACTCGTTTCTCTCCCGTTCTGGCGTCGCAGATGGTTGCCCGTGTTTGGAGGGATCATTTGTCGCAAGCTTGGTGGACCTAGAAAATGAGTCTCAAAATAACTTAAGATAGGTGAACACCAGGCTGTGAAACTCCAAGGCAATCTAAACTTACTAGGTAAGTTGTCTCCCCAAGATACCAGATTATAAAACTCTTAAGGTTTCTTTTACTGGGAACCTTTTTATGATTTTCTTTTAAACACAAAATAATTGGACCTACCTATTTATCTTACAAAGCAAACAGATCATGTTTGTTAGCATCTTTACTCTGAAAATCTGGACCTAAATATTTATAATGTCTACTGCTTCTTATGCAATGTAATCTGCTGGTGCTCTGCTCAGCCTCAACAGAAAACCCCTCCATTGCTTCTGGTCTCTGTAAAGTCCCTTGGGCTGATGGCTACTAATCAACGGCTTGCATTTTCGAGTAGTGGTCACATCTTTGGACCTTAACAACATAACGATCAGAGATTCAATTTATGGAGGCAACTGGTACTACCCCCTCCCCAATCTCCTTCCTTTATCCCCCGTTCATGGATGTAGAGACTGCTTTCCAGAACTCCTAAATAGAGATTTCAAAACCTTTAGTGTGGGGTATGCACCATATCTTAAAATTTCCTACTGGACTCAGGCTTGCCAACTATCAAGGGTATTACTGTTATTTATCCAACACTGGCAACTATAAAGCAATGTCACAGCACGGTAACTTTTAAATACCTCTCTCCTGCAAAACTTCCATTATTTAAAGATCTTATACACTTAAATTTTGTATGGATTTTAGTCATCTTTAAAATTTTAATTTTGGATCACCTTCAATCAAGATCACCCAAGTCAGGATCTTAAAAGCAAGACTAAACATCACTTAAAGACCAAGACAAAAAGAACTCCCCATGCTAAGCACACCGGTTATGTAATCAGTTCCATGCTAGTATGGGTGCAAACCTCCCCAAGTCAGTCAGTATCTTTAACCAACTTTTTTTCACGCTTAAAAGCATTCAGGCCAATTCTCACATTTAAAAAATCTGCCTAAGAAATCACCACAGAAAGGTAAATTTGGTTCTTTTAATTCCCCCCCACCCCCCTACCCCCCGCAGAGTGTTTTGGGTAGGTTTTGTACAGAGGTGACTCCTTAAAGATTCATGCCTGAGATAGTTTGATTTGTATGATAAACAGCTGATTAAACCTAAATATCTTTCTCAAGCCAGGTTTTTTCATTTCTATATCCTAATTGTTAATAAGATCAAGGCAAATGATTTTATAAATGTTTTTCAGCTATTGTGAACACCTCAGTATGTGTGTGCAGGCAGGGAGACAGACATCTAAGATGCTGCCAGTCTACACGACAGCCATCAAATTAGTAAGACGCAACAAGAAAAAGAGATGAAAACACTTATGCAGTAAGGTTTTTTTTTTCCTTTTACGATAAAAGTTGACTTTGTTTTCTTGTTATTTTCTTTAGGTTAAATACAAAAGCGGCCTTTTCTGTTACAGCAAAATAGTGTAATTAGACATTAAATACTCTCAGATGTATTTTCAGTCGGCTTGCTTCAAAGACCACGCTCAAGAAAACAAGCTAAGTTTATACCACTTCTTGGTCTTTGGGAATCTGTAGGTCACTGGCTTTTGGTACAATACAACCTTATGGAATAAACTGTGAGCTTTCAACAATAATTAAAATACTTATCATAATAATGTTTCCCTTCTCCACTTTGCAATAAGCAACATTATTTCTACATAATTTTAAACATGCCTTTATTTCCCATAAGTACAGATTTTACTCAGAAGCGTAAACACCCCTGCATTGAAAGACTGGGTACCATTAGGAAATGATCTCCTTTGACAGCAGAAACCTCAGTGCAATGGTCCAATCTGGGTTCTGTGTAACCCTAAGCTTTGAATTCAGGCCTGCGGGTATAGGAGTAAATGCTGTCAGAGCTCTGAAGTGGGGGGCAACTGTTTCTCTGCCGGGTAGGAGACTTAAAGCAGTTGACTCATTTGAAGTAGGAGCAGGCAGGTTCTCCCCAGCTTTCAGGTTCAAGGAACCTACAAGACAATGCAAGGAGAGGGGAGGAAAGGTATACATTTTAACAGTGGGACTCGAGTCATGTTAAGAACCCAGAGAACTCACTCCTATAGACATAGGAAACACATTACTCAAAAGGCTGGCTTTTCCATGTAATCAGCAGCATGTGGTAGTAAACCCATCAATTCTCAAAGGAGTAGGAAGGTATGAAAATCTTACATCGATATAATTGGTCACTGACAGACAGACAGACAGACAGCTTCTTATCCAGGAGCTAGTTATTGCATTTATTATTCATCAGAAAAGTTAAGTGACTGACACCATTGTGCTCACTGGTCTTTCTCAAGAAAAGGAGAAGGTAACTTTTATCCCAATTTCTAGACCACAATCTATATTGTAGGTCTATGGGGAAACACAACGGCAGAAGTTACAGCTGATAGTTTATGCATAGACGTGCGAGGATTTTTCTGCACATTGTATCTTAGTAATGAGCATGTTCTTTCTCAAGTGGCTCATTAAAACATATTATACTGTTTTCACCGTAAATTTACTCAATGTATTAATGAAATGAGTTCCACTGTTCTTACTGAACTAACGAGGAACACAGTATTGCTGTTTTAGCTCAGAACGATGTCGTTACTCTTTTGAAAAGCACCTTAGGGTTTTTTTTTTCCTCCTTCCAAACTGCTTATAGCAAACCTTTACTATTTCCCCTCCTTTGCAGTGAAGACCTTTATAATCACTTCTACTACTAGCCCGATTCCAGGCTAGATTTCTACAGGCTCCATTGAAGTACCTCCGAGTGTGGAGTAAAGAACACATGACTCTCAACAGTCTTTGTAAATGAATCAACCTTTGCTGCAACTCAAACTGTGTATGTGGCTGAAAACCATACTCATTATTATGAAAAGAAATAGTCAAATTTAAAACCATCACTTCCTATCTAGATTTTCAAACCAGTAGCTCAGAGAGCTGCTTCGCAAGGACTCAGACATTTTAAGGACCATGACTGGAAAGAACTTCAACTCTAGCAGCAGCAGTGGGTGCTTGGTGTGGGTCCTGTGTCAGGTTTAAAGCAGGTGTCCACTGGCCTGTTGTTTTCATTTTTATTAAAATGAAACAAAAAGTCACAAGCCAAGCCATCAATGATTTGCCATCTCGTCCCACTTTAACGACTGCACTGGGAACAGACACCCCTTCAGCCTGGATGTGTAACCTGGGTATGTGGAGCCAAAAGCGGCTTCCCTTCCTGCTCAACAAACACATGCTACCCATGGTAGTTAAGTCTCCATTTATCGCCGATATTATTATATTCTATTGCCACGTGAGCCATCAAGAGGGCTTAGAAGACAGTTGGGCACATTTGATTTCTACAGTTTGTCTTTAGGAAAAGGCCTGTTATTGAAAGGAACCCTATACGTAGTAAACAGGGAAAACTGGTGGTCCATGGCCAGAATCGATAGTGTCAACAGGTCTGTAAACATGGTAAGGGTGCCGAGCTCAGCTAGCCATACTGTGGCAGCGGCACGAGCGTTTGCTGCAGGAGCTGGCATAGGGTTTATTCTCCCGATCTTGGTGCCCTAAATGATTAAATTCTCAATCATCTATTATGTGTGCACACACACACATGTATATATGTATACACACACATTTATATGATGGTGTCTCAGGCATCCAAGGTTCTGCCCAAATTCACTCTGTAGCTAAGTCTGACCTTGACTTCTGCCCCTCCCGCCTGTCCTTCCTAAATGCTGGAGCTACAGCTGTGTGCTACACTGGTTCCTGTGGTACTGAGGAGTGGAGCCCAGGGCTTCTTGCGTGCTTAGCAGGCAGGCTACATCCAGAGGCCCTCCCAGGGTACGCTATGTCTTCTACCTCTTCCTGCGAGAAAAGGCAGGTAGTAGGCAGCACTGGCTCTTGTCTAAGGGAACGCAGAGACACTATCTCCAGCAGCACAGCAGGAACCACAGCTCCTCTGAAGGCAGAAAACAGTCAAGAGTATCTTTCTCGTCTACTGGAAGAAGCCGGAAGGAAGTAAGAATATGGAATTCAACAGGTGGCCGGGGCCTTTACATTCAGTTATTTGGAAGCATAGCAGATTCAGCTCCTCTGAATCGTCTGGGTTAGAAAACACTTAATTATTGTATCATCTTTGAAGTACATCAAGAAAAAAGTCAGTTGAGGATAATATAGTCTTTGCTTTAAAGGCAAATTCCCCAACAGAAAAAAAAAAATCTGTTTAAACGACCCAAGGGGAAGATGAGCTCTAAGGGCCTGACAGAGAATTCACATGTGTGAGTTTCTTACTAAAGGCTACCTGAGTACACCACAAGTGGCTACCAAGCCAGTGGAGGAAAGCAATAGTCCTCAGCACGCAGTCATGAGGGGGAACCCCAGCGCTAGAAGGAGTTTCACAACTCCTCACTTTAGATGCTCAGTTGTTTGTGTGTATGCTTTTTTTTTTGAACCAAAGGAATAACTAAAAAAGAAAGAAAGAAAAGAAATAAAAAATTCAAGGTCATGCACGATCAGTAATAAATTAAACCATTAAGGAGCAAGAGTGGGCAGGAGGGAAAACAAATCTTGGTCACCGAAGTGAAGAGGGATTCAAAACCACTTAGTGTATTTTGTAGAGAATGAGAAACAAAAATGTTTTCGTTATGGCTTTAGGATGGAAGCGCTTTAGGGGCCCTGCCCTGTTCCCTTAAATCAAAGCCTTGGTGGCAGTGACAATACCAGGAATCAGCCTAGCCTCCCCGCCCACCCGCCCCCATAACCGTGCCCGGTGGTGGTGGTGGTGGTGGCTGTACTCCAGTGGGCCGTGCTCCCCAAGGCTGCCCAAGATGTGGCGCTGGTCACTCCAGTAAATCCATCGTCCAGGCGAGGGGGCAGAGAGAGAAGAGCCCTTATGGTAGGTAGAGGGCAGCCAGGCCTTTCTTGAGCAGGACAGGGTACATCTTTGGCCCACAGTTCCCCGGTGGCAGAAGCTTCAAGGTAGGACCTTGGGGCCTGGATAGGGCTCTCCCTCGCACCAGAAGTCGTCGGCCTGTGGGGTCTCCAAGAGCCACACTTCTCGGGGAAGGTCGCAGGCAGAGCCGGAAGCCTCCTTGGGTCTGATGGGCTCCACCACACGGTAATAGTGGCAGTCCCGGCCGTCCTCAGGGTCGTAGGGTGGGGCCAGGATGTCCAGGAAGGCAGCTGGCCCGTCCACAGCATCGATCTGGTGCAGGTTGTCCCGGTGTGGAGTGAGCACGCAGGGCCCACTGGCCTCGGTGTACTCGGCCCGGGAGCGCAGCACGCCGAGTCGCACGGCCTCCCGCTCCATGGGCTGCAGCGGAGGCTCGAACTGCTGCTCAGGCGGCGGCCGCCGATGCCCGGCCCCCGTGTCCAGCTTGTCCATGCAGCTGATGCGGACCGTGCCGTACAGCACCTTGAGCATACCGTGCATGCCCGGGTGGTCGTGCAGCGGGATGCACGTGCCGCTCTTGAGCAGGAACACGCCCAGGCTGAAGCCCTCGGTCTCGTAGATGTGCATGTAGGTGACCGGCGGGAGGTTGCGCGGCAGCGGCTGCGGCAGCGCCTTGCGCGGTGCGATGTTGAGGTCCTCGGCGCGCACCTGGGTCAGCAGGCTCTTGAGCTGGCTCAGGTTCTCCGGGAAGCCGGGCGCCGGCCCTTCGGAGCCCGTCGAGCCGCCGCCGCCGCGGAAGGTGAGGCACGCCTGGCGAGCGATGCGCTGGATCAGGGAGGCCATGTTGTCGCGGGGCATGCTTGGCGCTTCCTGCGCGGCTCGCGGCCGGCCCGTTCCGCCCCTGCGCCGCCCCTTGCGGTCTCCGGCGGCCGCCACGGCTGCCCGCGGCCCCCCGCGCCAGGCGGGAGACCCCCGCAACAACCGGCCGGCGGGGCGCGCGGGGCCGCCTTGCACGGTCGCCCGCTTAGCGCGCCAACGGTCGGGCGCTTGCCCGCGCGCGAAGGCGAGTGCGCACGCGCACGGCCGCTGCCCGCACTCACGCTCGGGACACAGGTAGGCGCTGCGCGGGCCGTGCCAGGCGCTGCTTCATGCCCGGAGCTCCATTCACGCGGCCCACACCAAGGACGACAGCCGGGCGCGGCGGGAGCGCCGCGAGGCACGCTGGGATTTGTAGTTCTAGTCTGAACTTGCGCGCGGCAGGAACGCGTCCTGCAGAGTGTGGAAGCCAGGATTTTTAAGATTTGGCAGAAAGCAAGCAGCGGTATGTTCGTTTCCTAGAGTCTCAGGCTGTTTTCTTGTTTGATAAAACGTAACTATTATGCAAGAGATATAGCCATTTAACTACAACTCCCGGCATCCCCGCAGGAGGGGTGACACACTTCCGGCAGCTGGTGGAGGCTTTTCGCCTCTGGGAAAAACGGAGGAGCAAGAGGGTCGTTGACCTTCTTCTGGTGCCGCTAGGGCCTGCTGGGTCACTCGGGGGTCACCTTTGACCCTTGCTCCCTGCGAATGAGGTTTCGGGGGTCAACCATAGCTCCTCGTTGGCCACTCTGTGTGCGCCGTGGAGATCCGTGGATGGCGTTTCTGTACTTTTCTGTTTCTTAGGAGGTGAATGGGGTCGGGCTGGTAACCAAAGCGGTCACCCAGCACAGCTGTGCACAGCTGTTGTTTGCCTCTGGGCCTGCTGCTGCTGCTTCTTGACCCACTGACAGCAGGGAAGCTGCAAAAGACTATTTGTTACAGCCAGAGTTCTGAATACTAGTAGTTATCCATCCCTGGAGCGCCTGAGAAACACCAGTTGAGGAGGGGGCGTTTTGTCAGGGTAGATTATCACTGTCGGGAGTCTCTAGTGCAATGCAACTATCGGGCTAGTTTATGGAGTTAGGTCACCGCAGAATGATTATTCTCTGGACTTTTTACAAACATGGGTGGTGGCTGGCAAAAGAAGATAGTAGATATTATAATATGAATTTAAATCTTTACCCTGAATTTTAGGTCTTCTTGGATTTTCAGAGTTAAACATGGGCTTATAACTTCAGTGACCCAGGAAATCCTCTTCAGTTAAACGGGCAGGCTTTTTAAAAATGGGTTATGTATCCTATGCAGTAAGTGTGATATTCCAGGTACCTTGTTAAATACATCAAATAATGAATGTTATCTTAGTAATACCCTTACAGAAACTCCTAAGAAGGTAGGCACTGACTGTATTATTCCCCTTCTGTACACGAGAGATTAAGTTGCAAGTGCATATGTAGAAAAACAGTCAGTGCAACTTAACGAAACGCAGTTTGAATTGGTATAAATGGAACCACGGGACACAAGGACTTAGCTCCTGCACCTAGCTTATTGTGCTGCTCACAAGCTGTGTGTCTTTCAGCGCTGTGTACCTTTCCAGGTCCTCAGTTCGTTCAGCCACAGAATGCTGGCTTTGATGTAACCAGACTTCTGAACCATAGGTTCTCATGAAAGTCCCTTGGTAGCTTAAAAGGTGATTCTAGAAGTTATACCCCAGGGCTTCTTTCTGATTCAGAATTGGAGTGAAGGATAGAATTCTGGTTAGGAGACCCCACTGAAGGGGCTCTAGGTACAGCACCATGTGGGGGGTCACTTTGAGATCCATAAATGGTGAGTCAGCCCTGTTTACATTCCACAGTATGGGACCGTCCAGAAGAGTTGCTATTTGCTACATAAACTAATCCTTAAGATTACTTGGCTTTTAGAAGCGGGTGTTGTGCTATTCTTCAATGCACTATGGAAGTTCATTGTGCAAGGCAATCCCATGCAGTTTATTTGTAAAGTAAGGAATATTTAAGAGGCAGTTCTTTCGTTTTCACATACAGAATTTTTTCCCTTACTCGGTCTACTTATATTAAAGAGTAGTTTGCAGGAGATACAGACACTAAAGAGCACAGACCTAAGCAGCATACAGCCTGCTTGATTTCCACGGCTTCCCCCCTCAATAGTTGTTTGCAATTATGTAAATGAAGCTAAGTATTTCATCTGTAAACTGGAAGATTAGATACAGGTGCAAATGCCCAGAGACGCCTTTGGGAACATAGTAACTACCACAGGACAATAGGTATTAAGATTTTTCAATGGCTACAAGTTACCCTTTAAAGACCAAGAGGTTTAGGCATTCAGTGTGTGCTGAAATGGAAAGTGGACTTTATCAGTTTCAGAGCAGAGCTTTGAGAAGTTATTTTAGTTGTTTTGACCAGGTCATGCCTCCTCAGGTCCTCACTCTCCATCCTTTAGCTGATGAGGTTTCCAGACAACCTGCGTAGGAAACACTGGGGAGGGGGGTGCTTGTCCAAATTACATTAAAGTCTATCTGTAGGAGAAACTTTGTGTATGTTGAAGTTTTAGAGATCCAGTGGGTGTTGGCATATGCTACTTTTTAAGTCTCAGGACCTTCATAGTTCTTTTGGAGGCTGTCCTTCAGAGCTGCACCAAGGAAGGATGCTGAGCCTATGGGGTTTGCCCATGAGAAGTGCTTTTCTGGGCTGGAGAGATGGCTCAGTGTTAAAGGCTAGGCTCACAACCATAAAATAGAAGAGAAGTGCTTTGCTTGGTTTTCTGCTGCACTGCTAGTAGCACAGCTGAGCGGGATCTGTATTAATGGCCTTTGAAAAGTCTTTATTTTTTATTTCTCCATCTTGCTTTATGCAGAGTGAAAACCAAAAGATGCTTAGAAAAAAAAAAGAAATGGTAACAAAAGTCTGAATGCATGGCAGAAACATTTGGAGAAGTTTGGGACATGTGGAATACATTGTCAATAAATAGTATCTAGTGGGTACAAAGTAGTGCCCTAGTGTTTGGAGGTTCAGCGAGGAACAAGGAGGGACAAGGCGTTATTTCCCAAGGAATTTACTAGCAACTGAAGTAAATTGCTTACTTGGTAAACTAATAGCATGCACTGAACACGCAATCCTCAAATCCATATATCCATGATAGTCAGAAAGTCCTTTGGGAGGTAGATAGATTGATGTGTAGTCCCACAATGTCATCAGTGGTTTTATAAGAAGATAGCAACTGAGTTTGCATGTGTGTTTTTCTCACGGTTTGACGCTACTGCTGTCATGCTAAGACATAGCATACTACCCTCTGCCGCAGTAAGCTATAGCAGGAAGGGCATTGCCAGATGGTACCATGCTCCCTGACTTCCCAGCCTCCAGACCATGAGCCCTCCTCACTCTGGCAATGTTACAGCAGGAGCTAATGGACAAAGAGACATGAATGGGAGATTCCTTACTGATATAAACATACGGAGACCGTCGAACAGGGTCATAGGATGGTATGATGCTTGTGTGTGGGGTTTTCCTTTACACTTAGTTATCAGGCATAAGAACTGGGTTTATTCCAAGTTTCAAAAGAAAATTAGCTATGGAAAATATCAGAGCATGACAGCAGTTAGAAACCACTAGATACTCTTTCAGAGGACCTAGGTTCTATTCCCAGTGCCCACATGATGGTTCACGAACATCTTTAACGCCAGCACCAGGGTCTGTGACAGTCTCTTCTGGCTTTTCAGGTGCCTCACATGTGTATTGCATTTTAGAAAGTGATGTCTGTCTCAGATAAAAAGATATTTTCCAACTCAGTACAGTTTAAGTTTTTCAAATTTTATTTTTAATGATTTTTTTTAAAGTTACCGTCCTTGTAACCCACTCCCTGCCTGAGGGAGCAGGAAAAGAAAGGATACAGGGGAAGAGGACCTGTTTAGAAAGGTTGCTTGGAGCAACTTTCGTCTGTGTTGTTTGGAAATCAGTAGTTTAGTTCACAGGTTAGTAGACAGCGGCAGCTTGGCTTACTCACAAACACCTTCTGGATATATCAATAGTCTAGTTTGGCAGATTCAGGGTAGCAACAGTGGTGACATGACCTAGTAGCCTCGGCTCGAGTCAGCAGGAGGGGCCACCAGGAACACCAGGGGAAGCTCTCAGCCCTGCCTCTCTCAGGGAAGTAAAGATCAGCGAAGACTCAAGACCCACAAGCATTGCACAGCCAGCTGTCCCAGCAAGCCGAGCTCTGTCTCCGTCACTCTGTAGAGTCCTATTTGTACCCTCCAAGCAGCACGTATCCTCTGTGTGTCTTGCCTCAGCACGGCTCTTGACTCAACACAGGCCTTGTCTCAGCATGATGTCCTATCCGCCCCCATCCTTAAAATCAACAACAAACTATAATACACCACCAAAATTTTTTTGGTGTGTTTCTCTATGACATTCCGACAAATACAGCTCAATTATACAATATAAGGCAGACGGATCTATGTGTTGTTAATAAATCCTTCATCACGTGTCCTTTTACACATTTGCTTTAACAGAACATCTTCTATGACTACTTTAGTGAAACGTTCCTTCTGAGTTTGCCTTAGCCTTTCACACCTATGTCCACTTTAACAAAAGATTCCTTCATATGCTTGCCCCAACAAAATGCCATCCAACCGACATTCAAAAAAAAAAAAATCTTAAGTTTCCACTTCAGGACAGTTCTGTGCAAACGGTAGTGTTACTCTCCCAGAGTCACCCTGGCAATGTTCACCCGAGAGCCTCTCATTTCATGCTGTGTCTCCTTGTGCTTGAGAGAGTCATGCAATACAAGGTCCTGCAAGCCCGCAGAGAGGTCGCCTAAAGCTCTCCGTATACCCAGGAGCTGTAGGACCCGTAATAGGTCACAACCTGTCACACTAGGGCTGACCTGATCAGGAAGAACCTGATTCCTATCAGATAGAAAGGAAAGGCTTCAGGGATACTGGGAGTTGTCTTGTGTGAGGATGAAAGCAGAGAAGGGGCCAAGGACTAGTTTACGGATGCTTTGCAGGCTGCGGGAGGGGGTTGGATTGTGTTATAATTTCAGCAGGAAGCCTTTAGAGAGCTGTGGGCTGGAAGGGGCTTGGCTGGCTTTCTTTTCATTAATTATTATTATTTTGTTTTGTTTTGTTTTTCGAGACAGGGTTTCCTGGAACTCACTCTGTAGACCAACCAGGCTGGCCTCGAACTCAGATCTCTGCCTGCCTCTGCCTCCCAAGTGCAGGGATTAAAGGCATGCACCACCTCTGCCCGGCTTGGCTGGCTTTCTTTGTTTATTTTTAAACAGGCAAGATTGCTGGTGGGCAAGCACAGAGAACCCCAGCTTGACAAAGTGATCCCAGGGAGACAGGAGAGGTGGTGATGTGAGCACGGAGCTCTGGCTTCGCAGGGCCAGCGTGCAGGGCTTTCTGACAAGCTGTTGCTTTAGCAGTCTCTTTCAAAGGGGACTCTCCACGTTCTCCCTTTCCCAAGCTCACAGCTCTGCGGTGATAGGTAAGACTGTGAAAGCTGACATCCCCCCTTCTGCCCACAGCTATTAAATTTAGGAAGGGAGGAAGCAAACAGAAGCAGAAATAAAACACATTCTTTTTCTGTCAAGTTGCTTCATTTAAGAGAAAGCCATGGGCATACCCCACCTCGCCCCCGCCTGTTTAGCTCCCTGCTCTCTGCTAGCCCCGCCCCTGCCTCTTTAGCTCCCTGCTCTCTGCTAGGGTTGCCTTCGCCCTTGGGAGTAGGCTGCTTTTGGGGTTTCCTTCTTCTTCTCTCCTTCAGTTCACAGTGACTGCTTTTCCTTTATTCACAAGATAACCTCTCAATCTTTCTCTACAGACCATTTTGTCCATCTCTTGGTCACACTAAAAGTGCCACATTCCTAGCACTCTGGGCTGCTGTAAGACAGTAAAAAAAAAAAAAAAAAAAAACTGCTAAAATCCCCTCCACTTTAGACTATATTTAGTTACGCTTAAATAACCGTCTGTATTGTATTCGTATTCCTTTCCAGATTTTAAAACACATTTTTCTCATCCTACATTATGAACGAATACCAAGTTGGTAAGAAAAATAATTGCCAAATCAGACGAATTGGATGTATGGCTTTGTGAGTGTCTGGGTGTCACCCCCAGGGGATTGTGGGAGATGACACTCATGTTTCTGTCTAGAATCTCCTTGATCCCACACAGAGAAAGAGGCCATTATGAGCACAATGCTGGCAAACCAGGCATAGATACTTTGTCCATTCTGTTTCCTTAAATGACACCGTTACAGGCCTCTTAACGCAGGCCATCTCCACTGAGAGCTTGTGCTGCAACTCCTTTCCTCCTGCTTCTTTAGCTCTCTGGACTCTCACTCCTCTGCTGTGGAAGCAGTCTCCTCACTTGTTCTAAGCCCAGAGACTTTGGTGTTGGGTTCGACTTTAGGTGGCCATTACACAGATACACTGAAGGTGTCTATGGTGTTACACAAGTTATGGACACCATTTGCTGACTAATTCTATAGATCTTTTCCCGTTTGTGATTTCTTTTTGACAGAACTTTTTACACCACTCCTGTGTATACAGGTACACAGACTAGCTATTTAAGCCAAATATTTACTGATATATATTCCTTTATAAAGACATTTATTTGGAAATAATTCTTGTGCCAGGCAGTGTGGTGGCTCACTCCTGTAATCCTATCACTTGAGAGGCTGAGGCAGGAGGATCACCAAGCAGTGGGGGCTTGCCTTGACTACACAGTGAGGCCAGCTCTTAAAAAGCTCCCAAGGGCTGGGAGGTAGTGGCGCACGCCTGTAATCCCAGCACTCTGGGAGGCAGAGGCAGGTGGATTTCTGAGTTCGAGGCCAGCCTGGTCTACAGAGTGAGTTCCAGGACAGCCAGGGCTACACAGAGAAACCCTGTCTCAAAAAAAAAAAAAAAAAAAAAAATCAAAAAGACCACACACACACACACACACACACACACACACAAGCTCCCAAGGAGGGAACCCCCCCCCCCCACAAAACAAAACAACAACAGCAAAAACCCTTTGGAATCCATGTGATTTTTAACAGTCATCAAAGTGGGAAGCAAACTTGCATGCTAATGAGATGGATATGTTTATTTACCCTTTACATAAAGGAATACTCTTGGCTGAACGTTTAGTGCTGAAAGATACAGAGTTTCTTACAACTTCTTCAGAGTTGGTCAGTTGTCTTGTTTCATAATTACCTGTGCCGAGAGCACCACAAAATGGCAGATGCGCATCCAGGGCTGTGTTGGAAGTCACTGAGCTTCTATATTAATACTAACCCAAAATGGACAGCAAAATATTGTTTTTTTAAATGAAACTCAACTCAGCGCCTCAAATAGCAGGTTTTAAAACCCAGAACAATAATCTAGATTAGTCTGAAACGTGCCGGGGGACAGTAGTTGAAAGCATCGGAAGCCTCCAGTTGTCCCTCCTTAAGCCATCTTAGAAGAGTGCGGCAGTCACTGGGGGCGTGGTGTGACGGCAGGAAGAATGCTCATTGGTGGGGCGTGGTGTGACGGTCACTGGTGGGGCGTGGCTTGATCACAATCGGGTAGTCAGAACCAAGGCTGCAATGATGTCATCCAATCATCCTGTCATCCAGTGCAGCACAGGTAAGCACTGCTAGAAATGCCTTGGCCTGAGTAGTGCTTGGTCATTGTGCATTCAAAAACTTTCCTGTTGACATTTTTTTAATTCCCACCTCCTACGTTCACTTACGCAACCCTTTCTGGGTCCCAACCCACTGTAGTGGGAATTTATCATTTTGTTTGAGATTCAGTTGTGTCATGTGATGGGTTTTTTTTTTTTTTTTTTTTTGAAACTATCTTATGAGAGGATGTTTCGCTGAAGCAGACATATGAGAAGATGTGCTGAGAACAGACACTTGGTGTTTTCCTGGAAGCTGCCTGGTGAAAGGGCAAGTGATGTTCTGCTGGAGGGGCTGCTTGCTTTGCTGTTTGCAAAGAGTGTAAGTATAATTTAACAGACCGTGGACGATGCTCTTGCATCGACTCTTGCATCTCTTTGCTGGTCATCACTGGGCTTCTCTGATGCTGGTCTTTGCTGATGATGCTCTTCTGTTCGTATGCCTTGCTTTCTTCATTGGTAGATGCTTGCTTTCTTTGCTGATTGATGTTTGTGACTTCAGAGAGAGAAGCACACTGAAGAACTTCTGGTGATATTTCAGCTGCTTCTTACCACTTCTGTGATCTGCAGAGCCTTGCGGTTTCTTCTGGATCCAGCTGCTGCTGCTTATTGGCGTTGAGTGTTCTGCTAGTGAACTGGACTGCTAGGACTATGAAGATTGGAATCACCCCAAAGAACTATTTGTAAATAGGTCCACAATCCCTGTTCCCTATTAACCTATTTTTTCCCTACCTCTGGTGGGTAGTGGGCTAGGAGGGGAGTTGAAGCACTAAAGAATGATCATTAAAGTAGGTTTTGAAAAGGCTAAGCCTACAGCTCACAGTTTAAGAAGCTAGACTGTGGGCTGTGGATGTAGGCTTGGGATAGGGAAGAACTTAAGCTGGTTCCTTTCCCGTCCTCACCAACTTATTCCAAGAAGACAAGGGAGAAAGGAATGAAAATTAAGCGAATCCACAGCAGAGGTGGGATGAGGTACACCCGCATGTTGCTAAAGAAGAGAAACTTTTGCTCTGTGCAGCCCGACTCACTAGTTTCCTGTCAGCTTGACACAAATTAGAGTCACCAGAGGAGGGAGAAAATGCCTCTGTAAAGATCAGGCCTTAGGGAAGCCTATAGAGCATTATCTTGATTAGTGATTGATGGGGAAAGCCCCGCCCATTGTGGGTGGAGTCATCCCTGGGCAGGTGGTCCTGGGTTCTATAAGAAAGGAGGCTGAACAAGCCCTGAGGAGCAGGCCAGTAAGCAGCACCCCTCCACGGCCTCTGCATCAGCTCCTGCCTCCAGGTTCCTGCCCTGTGTGAGCTTCTGTCCTGGCTTCCTTCAGTGATGGAGTATAATGTGGAAGTGTAAGACAAATAGACCCTTTCCTTCCCAACTTGCTTTTGATTACAGTGTTTCATCACAGCAGTAGTAACCCGGACTACGAAAGCCCCTTTGAGAATGGATTGTTGGTTTCAGTACGCCCTTACCAATTTGATACTGGTGAGGTTGTCCTCTTGTGCTTTAAGCAATGTGATTATTATGAGACCCAAAATAGTCACAAACTGTAAATTAAATTCAAACACATCGTACCTCTCTTAAATACTCAGCCCAGCTCCATGCTTTTTTGTTTTTCTTCCCCCCACCCCTACCCCCCAAGGAGACATCAGCCATCTCCACCTCCTCCGCTTTCCCATCTGTCCTTTTCCTCCTGGCTGAAGTTGAGATTTTTTTTTTTTTACTTTCTATTTATTTTAATTAACGGATCTTAAACACAAGTGGCGAAACAGTTGATGTTCAGCTTTAAGAGGCAGTGAAAGGAAAAATTGGCTTTCCCCTCTGTCAGGAAATATCTGTGTGTTAGTTGCTGGCACCTGCCTGGGTGGTGACTGTTAAAGGGCAGGTGCGAGTTCCCGGGTTCTGCGAGTTGGCAGGTGAGCAGAGCCCGGGCTGGGGAGGCTAAGCTGGGAAGCACTCTGCAGAATAAAGCTGTCCTTTCTTGGGAGGTGGCCTTCCCCAAAGAACGCTTGTGCATTTAGGATCTGACTCCCTCGGAATAAGAGAGCAGGGTGCAATCTAACTCTCTAAGCATTCTGATTTGTGAAATCCGAAGTTCTTCCTCAGACAGGATTTTGTCTACCCATACCTCCGTGTGTGTGTGTAGTCATCCTCAGTACATCCTCAGTAATTCACCTCTAAAACACATTTAGTGCATTTGGGAGACTTAAGTAGTTATATTATCCTGTGTGTTTCTTTCCGAGTTAACCCTGTGGGTATTTCGAGAGCGCCATCTTAGCCTGCTTTGGAGGAACTCACCTCTGGAAGCTGGGATGCCCAACAACCATGGATTACCAAAGCGTCCCTGAGCCACTGGCTTCCGCGTTCATCATCTCATTCCCCAGAAAGAAAATTTGGGAAAGGAACATGCAGAGTAAATGTGCATTTGTTAAGGAAAGATGCGACAGAGGCGCTGAGAGTGGGAGGGGCGCCACAGGAGGACCCCTGCTGCTTGGCCCGCCCAGTGTCTTTTAAAACCAGAAGTGGCAGGGGTTTGCTGGACACTCGGGCAATTTTTATTGAACTTAGCCATTTTTTAAAAACACATCTTGGGCTCAACTAGTTAGGCATGCACGTGCCCTGCGCGTGGTCCTGCCCAGTCTGAGGCGTGGTCACGTGCCCAGGATCCACCACGAGTTGTCGGGGCGTTCACTGCAGTCTCCAGATGAACCGCCACTCTAGGCCTTCTTATGGAAAATCAAACTTGTCAACAGCGGCCCTGGTGTGCCATCCTAGGGCACCTGCGAGAAGTCACAGTACAGTTTAGAAGTGGGGCGCCTGCAAAAAAGGCGGGCAAGATCTGACTAGTTCACGCTCTCCTTCCAGATTTTTTTTAATGTGGTTAAATGACATTAAGTAATGCATCTTTCATACTGTGAACCACTGTGGAGCACTACAAAAGTCATTTTTATCCGTATTTTTTAAAAAATAACATGCAAGGAACACCCAGCCACGTGTGTACAATGATGATCTGATTTCTCTTTTGTGTGTCTGTTGTCTTGTTTTAGTTGTTGTGGATCATATTGACTTTTCTGGAATATAGATCATGGAGCAGAATGAATAGGAGCTCCCGTTGAAAGCATTTGTCATTATTCTGAGTTTCCACGGAGTTATTTTTCAAAAGAAAAAAAATTTTTTTTTCCTTCTAAGCACAAATTATCATGCAATCAGAGTGCCATGTATTGCTGTTGAGAAAAGCAAAACATGCCTTGAGTTAACTGCACATTTCAAGAAGACGTGCTGGGGTAATTGACAGCCCGCATCCCAGCACCGGTGGATGCCTCTAAGCCAGCAGCCTTCAGTTTAATTAGATAATTAGCCCTGGTCAGCCCGCAATGAATGCACAGGCAATTAGCGATGAATTTGGGCAGCTAAAGCCCTCTTTCCCTCCTTTGTGCTCTTTAGCTGTCATTAACAACTTTAACTACTGAACAATTTATATCTTCACACTAACAATCAACTTTATTATCATCGAATTCCTTGCAAGTGAGAAAGCAATGAGACCCGATGTTGGTTGCACAACATTAAGTGATTATGTTAAGTAATGCCATTTATTTTCGTGGCCGTCCCGCTGCTGTATTATGTCAAACAAATAGGGCTTTTAGACGCAGCGCACGCTCCGTGATTTCAATGATTGCTTTATTTGTCAAACGCAAGCAGCTATCGAGAGATGTACCTCCATTTGTAGTTGTTTCTGAGTAGCCTTCAGGAGACTTGAATAAAAGAAAACTTCCATGTTTGTCTGTTCGTCTGTGAGATGGGGCCCTCCGAACAGAGACTTTCTTCCTGTCTGAAGCATCTAATGTTTCTTAGATCCGGAGCCGTCGTCAAGAGCATCAGGAAGAGAGAGAAGGTTCCCCGGGCTCACAGGTAACAAAAGAAGCCATGGTGACCTCCTCTCAGATGCTTCTCCTGGGTGTGCTTTTCAGCAGTTCTTGGCCTGGCTTAGGCAGTGGCAGGAGGAGGACAGAGTAGAGGGTAATGCAGGTGGAAGGCGTGGCCAGCCAAGGGAAGCTGAATTCCTCACACATGGCCTTGAAGGCTTTTGCATTGCTCTGGTTCTCAACCTGAACCAAAACACTAAACTATAGTTCAGTCAGAAATGCGTTTTGAAAGTGGACATTTTAAGTCTCTACAGGCTATTTTGAGTTTTGTATGACCACCGGAGGACCATTTGTAGTGGCCAAACCCAGTCTGTTCCCATCACAGCTTATGACGTCCAGAACACACAGACCTCCCTTTTCATAAAACCCAGCCTCACTTATTCCCATCTAATAGGATTTGGGAGATTAAGCCTAGTGTTAGAAAATTAGTCAGCCAATTAATAGCCGTTTAGGAATCAATTAAAGAAATGTATTACTACTTAAGCAGAATTAAAAATGGATAAACAGAATCTTTCTTCTGGTTGGAATATGAATGCTGGCTTATAATTTCTTATCTTGAGACTTCCCATCTGGCTGATCTGGGAAATACTTCTTTCCTGCAGCAAAGCAGTAACTAGCAATTAGAGTTTCAAAAATGCCAATTTTAATCATGGCTTCCATTTCCAAAATAGAAAAACATAGATGAACTATATAAAGCCTCTTTCTCTTACTCAATGGACTGTTTTGAAAAGCAATTTAAATATCTCAGAATCAAGCTTAAGGGTATCCCAGAAATGCAACATCCCCCATACCTCAGCCCCTTTGCTCTGAAGGTGGCACAGGAGTTTCCCTGGCACCAATGACTTCTCATTCAGATAGCAACTCTACAGCGGCTAGCACATAGTAGGCCTTACTCTATAGCAGCTAACACACAGTAGGCTTTCTCCATTATGACACTTGGTGTTTGGGGGTGGCAAATCCTTTCTTGTTGGTGTTGTCCTGTGTGTTGTAGGACATCTAACATTACTCTCACCCCTTGGCTCTGTAACAACAGCACAAGCTTTTCCCAGACTACAGAATCCTATATACCTCCATCTCTTACCGATGCCCCTATGCCAATAGCCACAGCTAAGAACCAGTGGTATCCATGGAATAAGACTTTGGTATTTTTTTTTTTTTTACTGATACTATGGTGTTCTTACAGACAGGATCCTAGCATGACTGTCCTCTGAGAGACCCAACAAGCAGCTGACTGAGACAGATGCACCCAACCATTGGACTGCATTTTTACCTCTTAGTGTGGCTCTCCTAACCTAGCACAGAAAGGTTTTACCTTTCTACTCTTAATCCAGATCTTCCCAGAAGCCTTTTCATAAAGATAACATCTGTATTATAGCAGTAACAGTGGCATAGCAGTGCTGCTTGGCATAGCAGTGGCCAAAGTGGGTGCTTAACTTCTAGCATTTTCCCCAACCCCCGTCCCTCTTGCCAAATATAAAACAGTCTCTAGGAATGGTCTCAGTCCTCTTCTCAGAAACCCTCTTCTTAAATTCAGCCCTACATTTTGTTGAGGTTAAAGAGTTTGGCCAGCAGGTGTCTTACTTAGGATTTTAAAGGAGGGCATTTAGTCAGGGCTGGCTCAGTTTCTGAGGTTCAGTCCGTTATCATCATGAGACGAAACATGGCTGCATCCAGGCAGACATGGTGCTGGAGACGATCTGAAAGTTTTACATCTTGATCCACAGGCAGAAGGAGACTGTGTCCCATTGGCCAGACTTGAGCTTCTTAGACCTCAAAGCCCGCCTCCACTGTGACACACTTTCTCCAACACAGTCACACATTCTAATAGTGTCACTCCCTATGGCCAAGCACTCAAACACAGAAGTCTGTGGGGGCCATTCCTATTCAAAGCACCACACTAGGCCTGTGAGTGAAGAGACAGAAGTCCTAGAGCTTAGACAGAGAGGGAAGCCAACCAAGATGGCAGCACCTGAGCCATCAGGGGCAGGAATGGGGGAGGGGAGAACCTGGGAAACTGGCTTCACCTAAGGACAACCATAGCATGTAATTGGTGTTATTCATTTTTATTAAACACAATCCAAGATGGCGCCATGGGTAAATGGACACAAGATATCCCAGCTTTGAGCATATTGCTTCTGTGTTTTTCAAAGTGCATTCTGGACTTCACTCCTAGAATAATCTCCATCTGGTGGAATTATTAGGGGTGGGTGGGATGTTCTAGAGAAGTGAACAGAGGAGGCAGACACAGAGGAATAAAGAGAAACTGAGGCTGAGATGTCTTTGGTGTCTTTGCTCAGAGGCTGAGAAGAACGGTTCTGAATTCCTCTCATTTCTGATAATAGTCATGGATGGGGAGAGGAACTGGGGAGGAAGCTCAGCGGTAGATCCTTTGCCTAACATCAGTACAGCCCAGGTTTGCTATCCAGCACCACATATGTACGGAATGTGTGAGAGGGGGAGATCAACTCTTCCGATTTCTGAGCCTTAAGTTTGAAGAGGCAAAGAGAACTGTCGAATAATCCAAGCAATGGTTCTGTATATGTGTATGGTTATGAGTGGGTGGGTGTGCATTCGTATGGGAGTGAGAGATATCATTCCTCAGGTGCAATCCTCATCTGCATTCATTGATACAGGGTCAATCATTGCCCTGCAACTTGCCAAGTAGGCTAGACCACTGGCCAGCTAGCCCCAGTGACCTGCCTCCCCCACTGCTGGGATTATAGACCAGCCTGGCTGGGATTATAGCTACTTTACCTGTCTGCTTCTGAATTTCTTTTTACATGTAGGCTCTGGGACTGGAACTCAGGACCTCATGCCTTCAAGGCAAGGATTTAACAGACTGAGCCATCTGCCCTGCCCACCAGTGAATACTTTCTTATTGCTGATGGCATAGCCTTTTGTCTTCCAACACAGATAGAGGTTTGGATGCACCCCTGTCTGTGGGCGGAAGCACCCCTGTCTACCTCTACCGGCGGAAGCACCCCTGTCTACCGGTGGACGCACCCCTGTTTGTGGGTACCTACCACACACAACGAGCACACCTATCTGTGCGACACCACTTGGCCATGAGCCTCAGTAAATGCAGGGAAAGGGTCCGGAGAAGACCATTCCGACTTTACAGTTTCTGCTGGCCTTTGAGATTGTCCTCCTGGCTCCCTCCCATGCCTGGGAAGGCTGTTTCCAGAATAGCCAGCAGTAGATGGGAGGAGCGAGTGTAGCTGTGACAGCATCGGTTTACTGAGCCTTTGGGATGAAAGGGACCGATCTGATTATTCCCTGTTGTACCTTCAGAAGAGAAGTAGGTGAAGACCCGAGGATGAACCATTGTGGAAGCGAGCACCTTACTTGCCCAAGACCTCAGATCACACATCCTCTAAGCTGAAGGCGGTTTTGAAAGATACAGTCCTCCGGGGGCATACAGGTCAAAAGATGCAATTCGCCAAGAACAATCGTGGACCAAGTTCTTTGAACGCGTGAACCAAAAGGAACCGTCCCTCCCTGGTTTCCATCAGGTATTTTGGAATATTTCCCCACCGACCCCCTTTCCTTGTCTAGCACATGCCCTGCATTGTGCTGCAACCTGGCCCCCTCCCCCACCTCTCATCTTGCCCCTGTTATTCTTCTCCACCCATCTTGTGGACACAGAGACGCTCACTGTACGTTACTGTCTTCTGCTTGACGTTTGGCACAGTTCTTCTTTTCCTCGCTTAGATTTCTGTGCCTCTGTTCTCTGACCCAGAGTCCTTTGCTCCTTCCTGCTCTCCTCAGTGCTCCCTCGAATGAATGTTGTGCTTCCGGCTAGCAGTTCTTCCTTGCCCTCCCTTGAGGGAGCGGCCGCCAGCACTCCCCTCCTCTTTGATGTGGGTCATCACATTTTCTTTCTCTTACTATATTTCGGTGTCGTGCAGACTCCAGGGAACCCTGTTTCCAGGAACAAGTCCTAGAGTAGATCATTTACAAACTCTCCTCTCAGTTTTTACTGAAGAGTGGGCATTAGTTACTTCCCTCATTCCAAAGTCCCAGATGGAAACCACGGAGGGAAGACTCCTTTTGGTTCATGGGTTCAAAGGACTCAGTCCACGATTGCTTGGCCCATGGCTTTGGACAGAGCATCATGATAGTGGGAGCCTGGGACAGAGGCTGTTCACTTCCTAGTGAATTAGATGCAGAAAGAGAAGAGAGAGGGCTATAACCTTCCAAGGTACAACCCCCTTGGTGACCCACTTCCTCTTCTACCACCCCCCAACTCTCCAGTACCTCCCATTGAGGAAATTCATATGAAAATTCTCCAATTCTGGATGACTTAAAGGATCTCACTAGTTTGCAAAGTACAGAAAACAGACCATTTTACTGTCACGCTCATTAGCAATTTTCCATTGAGACACTGAGTGGATGAAATGTCCTCAAGACCTGACTTTAAAAGTTCTGTGGCAGCTGGACAGTGGTGCTGTAATCCTAGCACTTGGGAGGCAGAGGCAGGCAGATTTCTGAGTTCGAGGCCAGCCTGGTCTACAGAGTGAGTTCCAGGACAGCTAGGATTACACAGAGAAACCCTGTCTTGAAAAACCAACAAAAACAAAAACAACAACAAAAAATGTTCCATGGCAAAACAACAACAAAAACATGGGGGTAAACCATGAAAAAAGTTCTTGTGTCTTCAATCAAGAGCATGGCTCAGACACTACCAGCGTTTGAGCTAATTGCTACTCTGGGCCCCCGGTCTGCTTTTTGTATGTTGCTTCCAGAATATTGGAAGCCAGTAAGGAGAAAGGACCTGTGTTGTTAAAATAGTTTATCCAGACATTGTTTCACAATAGAAAATTGCCTGCTTTCCCACACTTATCAGTCGAGCCTCTCTTCTATTTAATATATTAAAATAATAGCTCAGTTCTCTGGGGGCCCCGGGATTTCCCCTACACAGAAGGGTATGGGGTGCCTTTTTCATATCTCTGGGCTGGGGAAACCCCACGCTAGGCAAAGGGCCAATTTCAGATCCAGCAGCTCATTAAGGAGATTAGAGTCTGAGGAGTCACAAAGAGGTAATGACACAGAGAACACAGAACCAAGGGGTCAACAACCTCACTGCCCTAGAAAGAGGAAGAGCAGTGACAGGTGAGGGAGGATGCAGTGGAGGACAGACGCCCCTCCCCACTCATGGCACCGTGCTTCATGGGTAATAGTCTTCTAGAGACTACGGGGCCACTTCTCTCCTAAGTGACCCAAACAGAGGCTTTTATGCTGGGAGATAAAAATCGACCATGGGACTGGAGAAATGGTCCAGTGGTTATGAACACTGGCTGCTCTTCCAGAGGACCTGAGTTCTGTCCCCAGCACCATGGGACTGGAGAAATGGTCCAGTGGTTATGAGCACTGGCTGCTCTTCCAGAGGACCTGAGTTCTGTCCCCAGCACCCACACGGAGGCTCACAGCACTTGTAACTCCTGCCCCAGGGGACTCAATGTTCTAGTCTCCAAGGCCACTGCACAGATGTGATTCACAGATACACATTCACAGACAGACGTTCACAGACAGACCTATTCAGGCGAAGCACCATATACACAAAATACCTACTACTACTACAGCGCATAAAAAAGATCATCCACCATGTTCAAATTGGCATCGTTAAAGAGATGGGGGGATGGTTCGATATATACTAACCAATGAATGAAATCCTTCACATCAAGGACTTAAGGATAGAAGTCATTATGGTCTCAATTGATGCAAAAGATGCAGTGTCCCTTTATAATAAGAGCCCTGAAGAGACTAGGAGTAACGGGCTCACCAACATGACAAAGCCCACCCATGATGACCCTAGAGCAAAGGTTACACTACATAGGGAGAACTGAAAGTGTCTCCAGTGAAGTCAGGAACACGGCAAGGGACACTTCCTCCAGTCTTGTTTGATGCTGTGCTTCATGTCTTAGCTAGAGCAAGAAGATGAGGTGGTAAAAGGGATACAAATAGGAAAGGAAGAAGCCAAAGCATCCTTTTATCATAGTTGACACGATTCCATACAGAAGAGACCCTAGAGACTCTTAAAAAGAAAGCCTCCAAGCCGAGGAACACTTTCACTTTCACTTTCAGCAAAGTGGCAAGATAACAAAATGACCTTTCAAAGATTGGTGGCTTCCATTCACACCAATAACAAAAACTGCGAGGGGAAATCATGGAAACAATGCCATCCACAATTTCGGTGAGGAAACCAACCCCTGCCCCCAATTCTACCAAACCGAAAAAGTGAAAGTGCTTGCTTGATAAGGAAAACTAAAAAATGCTGGAGAAGGAAATTTAAGGAGAAAGGAAGACCACACACACACACACACAAGCACTGGGGGAACTGATAATGTGAAAATGGCTGCCACCAAAAGCAAACCTGCAGACTCAATAATCCCATCAAAATTCCAATGCCATTCTTCACAGACACTTCACATTTATGTAGAAGTACAAAAGATGGGGGTGGGGGTCAGGGGGTGGGGAAGCAAAGCTAACTTGAGCAAAAAGAATAATGCTCAAGTTATCCCATACCTGATTTTAAGAACCATAGCAAGAAAGCAGCACTGTCTTTCTCCTGTCGCATAAGGATCACAGGAGTTTAGCCAGCTACCCCGTAGCTTCCCCCTTTGAGACTAAGCCCTTCACACCCTCTGCTCTTCTGGTTCTGGTTATTCCCCTGGGCTGACTTAGTTGGGGGGGGGGAGGTCCTCCAGGAAACCCACTGTTGAGTACAGAACACAATCACTGTGTGACAGATGTGTTCCCGTGTTGGGGGCAACCTCGCATACAGCCGTATTAAGACATAGGACCATTAAGAGGGGATGAGCTCCTAAGGTCACGGCCCCTACACGGTTTAATGAAGGGTTGTTGAAGGAGTTCATGATAAAAGGGTGAGTGATCTCTCTCTCCCCCTCCTTTTCCCTCTCTCTTCCATACCACCTTTCATCTTGGGACAGCGCAGCCATAGGGCCCTGACAAAGTGCCAGCATTTTTATATTAGAGTTCTCAGTCTCCAGGGGCTGTGAGGAAGAGATTTCCCAGCCAGTGGTATACTTCTACAACAATAGAAGATAGACAAAGGTGATACAGCCATCCTCTAGATGGACTCACTGAAGTCTGTATCCCCAAGTGTAGGGCAACAGTGATATCTGCTGAGCCGTGGGTGCAGACTGAACTTTTGGCTTCATGCTGCCCTGTGGCTTATATTGACCTTATTTTTCTTTTAAATTTTTAAACATTATAAGTCAATTTCTTCCCTCAGCTTCTGTGTGCGTACACATATGTACATGGGTTCTTTGTGGCGAGTGTGCTTAGATTCTAGGCCTGTTTCAATGTTTCTCTTAGCATTGCAACAGGAGGATTTGATAAGCAGACCCTCACCACCTCTACCCCGAGTCACCAATCACAGGTTTCGATGGGAGCTTGCAGCACACAGCAGGGTTGGGGGGAGGGGAGAGACATCCACCTGTTGCTTTAGTCCAGTAGTTCTCAACCTGTGGGCTCAAGACCCCTTTGTGGGTTGCACGATGGGATCACAGGGCTTGCCAGAGACTGTCACTGTCGGAGAACATAGACATTTACATTATAATCTGTAACCATAGCAAAATCACAGTTAATGAAGCAGCAATGAAAATAATTTTGTAGCTGGGGGGGAGGGGAGCGGTCAGCACAACACGAGGAACTGTATTAAGGGGTCGCAGCACTGGGAAGGTGGAGAGCCACTGTGTTCTTAGGACCTGGTGTGAATCATCACTCCACATCCTCCGCGCTGCTCAGAGCACTCGATGTGGTCTTGCCCGTCTGGATGGATCTCACATGCTTTGAGAAATGCTCGGACAAAGGGATGACACCCAGGTATGCCGTGTCCTCGGGTGGGTTTGCTGTACCCTTGAGGATTCCCGTGGTCCTCTCTGCGCCCAGGCTCCTCCTCTTCTTCTCAGTGAGTGTGGTTTTACCCTAAGTCCTCTAAGAAACATCAGGATATAATAAAAACTCTTACTTTTATTTTCCCACTGTGATCCGCTTTATGACTGTAGGCAAAGCATTTAATCTCTTCAGATGTCCCCTTTAAAGGAAACTCTGCAGTGGTGGGTATGCTGTTATTTGGAGTCTATGCTCAACGTTCAATTCTAGATGGTTTCCGGAAAACAGCAAGCACACTGCTGTGTGCAGTGACATTTTTCTGGAATGAAAAATTTTAAAATGTCTGTCAAATAACATTTTAGACATTTAACCACATTTTAAACATTTTATGTGAAAAAAATCTAGATAACTTAATAGAACCAAATATTCTTCCTCCCACACACAGTTTTTTAGTATATGTGCATTTAGTTGTATTTTTGTGTGTTCAAGCAATTTTTGTACAGGGGACATATACATAGTCATGTATAAGGCTTAGAGCCCCAAATTATAGCACTTTACAAACAGATCACTGTATTTATTCCTATTGATTTAGTTGTTTTCTTAGACCTCCCACCTCTGTCCCCTGCCCGATCGGGCACCTCAGGGCAGATAGGGTTCTGGTGGCTGAAGCCAAGCAGGTGACCTTTCACAGAGCAAGTGAAGACCTCAGAGCCTGCTGTCACTGAGGGCAGTGTTGAATCTCTTGACCCTGTGGACTTCAGAACATTTGGTCTTGCTGAGGCTGTTGTGGCTTTGTGGGATATGACCCGGCAGCTCCAACACATCGAAGAACTGCCCCTCATCCCACAGATTGCGCCTCACTGAGAAAGAAAGCCTGCTACTTCTGTTGCTGCTGAGGCATATGTCTTAACTGAAACAGAGAGCCTGGGACTTTGAACTCCCAGAAAGCCCAGTCTGAATCCATGCTCAAGGAGGAAATTTATTATGTCATCCCACATCATAAGGAACTCTGAAGCAATACATTTCAAGGCTGGTAGAGCTAACATTTTTCCAATTCTGTGACCTTTTCCTGAGCTATTCTCTCACCACAGCTGATATTCCAGGCATCACTGTGTACTTCCTCATTTTCCTTGAGATGAAGAAAAAGTTTTCTTTTTAATCAAGTAGGAACAGTTTCTTTCCTAGAAGGTTCTCAGAAGAGTCCCCAAAGCATGGCTAACCAGAAGATGGTAGAAAACTACCCCTAAACCAGAGGCTGACTTGGGCAATAGAATCACTGTGATAGTGTTCTGGGTTAAGACTCAACTCCTAAGACTGTAAACAAGGCCCAAGTTCAGTTAAGCAACAATTGGAGTGACTGATCGTGAACAGACATCAGGTTCTGATCGCTGGTAATTGCTACAAGCATTTTCTGTTGGTGTGTGTTTATGTTTGTGTATGCTCACGTCCATGTGTGGGGCTCAGAGAACAATATATATTGTCATTACTCTGACACCTAATTTCTGAGACAAAGTCTCTTATTGGCCCGAAACTTGCCCAAGAAGACTGGGTAAGGTTAGCCATTGAACTCCAGGGATTGGCCAGTGTCTACCTTCCTGGCTCTGAGTTTCACATACACTCTGCCAGTTTGGGCTGTTTTTACATGGGTTCCGGCCACGGAACTCAGGTCCTCATGACCGTGAAACAGGTGCCTACTGACTGAGCCATCCCCCTAGCCCATGTCTTTCAGACACTGCAGAAGAAAAGATTCTTTGTTTTGTTAAAGAAGATAGATGTATTCTGTACAAATAGTACAGAAGTTATGGGTTCTTTGTAATACGAAAAAAGAGAGAAAAAAAGCATTTTCCTTTGAGACTGGGTTTTTCTGTTTGGCCCTGGCTGTCCTGAAAGTAACTCTGTAGACGAGCTTGGCCTTGTACTCAGAGATCCTCCTGCCTGTGCCTCCTGAGTGCTAAGATGAAAAGAGTACACTACCACGCTCTGTTTGAAAAGAAAACCTCCCCGCACAACACAATATTTGTATTAATTATTTGGGCATTTTGTACAATGTACCCTAACTGTTGTGATCATAAAAAGAGAAAGCAGTGTAAGAATATGTTCTAAAGGGGTATGGGGGAAGGGGGTGCCTCAGCAGGCCCAGGCCAAAGTATCCCTTCCCCCTGAGGGACCAGCCACACAATGGTATAGTGTAGAATAGAGTTTATTTAGGACATGGGGAGGGGAGTTAAGAGGGTAGTAGAGGCAGAGAGGGGGAGAGAGTAGAGAAATAGAGGCCACCATGACCACATAGACAGAGGGTGGTGGGGGGGGATGGGAGAGGGTGGGGGGGAGGGAGGAGCCCAAGAAGGCAAGAGAGAGGCTAAGAGAGTAAGAGGCAAGAGAGAGAGAGAGGAGGGGCAAGAAGCACTTTTTATAGTGGGCCAGACCTACCTGGCTGTTGCTAGGTAACTGTTGGGAGGGGCATACCTGGCTGTTGCCAGGTAACTGTGGGGTGGAGTTTAGACAGAACCCTAACCCTAACTACACTGGCTTCCCATTCCTCCCGACCTACCCTTCCAACCTTGTGCTCCCCGCTCCATCCCCGAAAACCCCACAGAAAAACCTCATGGAGTCTAATTTGTGTTGCCTGTATACTCGTTAGAGCATGCTCAAACTCCCAGTGGCCAACTCCTTAAAGAAACTGAGTCACGTGGAGTGTAAACACTCTCCACCCACAGCCGTCAACTTTGAAGAGCTACACTCCAGCATCTTTTTTTTGTTTTTTTGTTTTTTTGGTTTTTTTTTGTTTTTTGGATTTGGGTTTTTTGAGACAGGATTTCTCTGTGTAGTCCTGGCTGTCCTGGAACTCACTCTGTAGACCAGGTTGGCCTTGAACTCAGAAATCCGCCTGCCTCTGCCTCCCAGAGTGTTGGGATTACAGGTGTGAGCCACCACTGCCCGCACTCCAGCATCTTTATTTCAGTTTTTAAGAACTCTTCAATAGCTTTCTGTCTGGACCATTTCTTTTATTCTCACTTTGGGGGGTGGGGTGGGGATGGGGAGGGTGACAGGGTTGGCACGGAAGTTGTCAACGTCCCTCATTCTCAGTTATGAGTCTGTAGTCATCAGCATCCCCGCAAAAGAGCTTTCCTTTCCTGTAGCAGCTGGTAGCAGCAGGCACCACAGACATCCCCAGGCCCTAAGCTTTCAGTCCACAGAGAACATAGCAACTGAGTACACACATCCGTCTGCCCTTTGCCCTCCCTCGCTGATAAGCTCGGGACAGCACAGCGCTGAGGTAATCCTCTCCTCTCAGCCTATCAGATGGGCCTGATCGCTGCCACCTTCCTTGTTGGTAATGGAGGCCACGTGGCATTCCGGCCAATTGGTAGACATTCTCTGAATGTGGGTTCTCTGGAAACTCTCAATTTCATGACAGACTGATAAGTGTTAGGAGATAGAAGGCTCTCGGGGACCTCCCCCTTCCTACTGCAAGATGATATCAGGTGCTGTAGGAGCTCACTCGATGGCGTGACGTAACAAGCATAGGGAGACTGGGAGGACAAAAGATTCTGAGTCATGAGACCAAGGCTAGAACTCCCTAGGTCCAGCTTTCTGGCTGTGAGATCACTGAATGGCCTCATTGTTTAAGTGACTGAAGCCGGCTCTTCCATTTCTCGCCATTGATGGTACAATGGCAGCGACCCTCTGAACAGTATCTTGTGCGGGTGCCCCAGCTCTTCCTCACCTCTCTCCTCAGTAATGCTTTACCTATGGAGGCTGAATGGCTGGACCACAGCTTCTGGGGGGCCTCAGGACCCCATCCTTCCCCACTCTTAGCCCTTGAGAATCCACTTCATTTTCTTTATTTTTTTAATCTAAGTATTTATTATTATTTTATTGTTGCCATTATTGTTTGTGTGTGTGTGTGTGTGTATATGCATGAGTATGTGTCATGCCATATCTGTGGCAGTCAGGGGAGAGTGGGAATCAGTTCCCTTCTTCTGCCACGTGGGTCCTGAGGCTTGGCTCAGGTCAACAGGCTTGGTGGCAAGCACCCCCTCCTTTTTTATTTGCTGAGCCATCTCATCAGAGGACCCCCCTCTTGATTTTCTAACTTCTTATATCTTCTATCCTAACTAGATGTAAAAATCTTCAGGCCCCTTCCCCTTCTGGCATCTTTGCTTCTCTACTGTACAGAGGACGACTCTCGAGGGCTGGGACGAAGTGAGTCTTTGCAAGGCATCGTTCCTTTCTCCACAGCGGCATGGAGGGAGGTAAGCATACTGTTCATCTTCTAGAGACACACATCCACCGCCTTCCTGGTTTTTAGTTTGAGAACAGGAGACCTGCGTGTCCTGTGGAGATCTGTCCATGTGAATGACTAACTCTGGGGTGGGACCTTGTTTGCCCACTTAGGGTATTTCCATTTCCACACTGCTTAGACTCACGGGGCCCATGATGGTTGGCTTGAGACTCCCTCCCACACGTGTCAGTCAGTTCTAGGTTAGTCATGATTTAGTGAAGTGGAACTTTGGCTGCACCTGTCTTATGTTGGGGAGGTGGGAATGGGATGGCGGTCAGAACAGTGTTCCCGCTGGTAAGCTCTATGTCCCACCCCTAGCCCTACCTTTGAGGATCCTGATTGCCAGGGTGGCATCTTGCTGGATTAATGTCACCGAGGGCATTGCCTTCATCTCTCCTGGACTGGACTACCTCTCCTCCCAAAGCCTGGCCCTGTTCATTCTTTCTCTCTAAGCACAAGAGCCTTTTGTGGGCCCCAAGATGTCATTCCAACACAGAGCTTTGTGCTAGTGACTGTGGGTTCTCCTTAAGGTAACTGTGGGTGGCCCTCCATTTCTTTTCCTGCTTCCTTTTTGTTTCTGTGAATTCTGTCCCTCCCCATCCCTCCCCATCCCCTCCCCCCAGGCACATGCCGTCCGTGTCATCTGAATGACCACTTAGAGGAAGGATCAGAAAGTTTGTTGTTTCGTTTCCAGCATAAATCAAAACTTTGTGTTCACACTGCGATGTGAGCGGGTCCGGGAATAGCTTTGGGATTGCTAAGTGTCTGGAGAGCACTGACTACAGACATGTTTTGAAGCTGGTCATAACAGTTGCTACAGCTGTTAACAGTTCGAGAAAGAATAGTAGCATTATCCGGCAGGCCTTAAAATGTGCCGGACTTGCATTGCACAGAAGTCACACTGGGATAGATGTGGATTCCCCCCCCTCCATTTCTGAAACCTAGCCATAAAGTCTTCAATAACTTAGAGAAATTCCTTTCAGTTCTGAATCCAACATGAAGGACATTGTGTTTTGACAATCCCATCTTGCCGCCCATGAACGTTGTCTTTGTGTGAGTGGATGTACGGGTTGTACTGTTATGTTTTTATTTATTCTGCATTCTTTATTCTAATGTCCTTTCCTTTTTCCTGACCAGAAAGATTGTTATTGAGCCCTTCACAAAAGCTGAAATCTTGCACTGTGTTAAAAAAATGTTAACAATCCAAAGAAGTTATAAAAATTTATAAGTTGGCAGAATGCTTGGGAAATATCTGCATATTTTAATATAAATAGGTAATGCAAATATTTGTTCATTGCATTGAGAGATGACTCTCTGTTTTCCAAAAGGCTCTGCTATTTAAATTTGATTTATTTGATTACATTGAAATGGTGTCCATCATGAATGGGGCCAAAGACGAAATGCCACCATTGTTGGCAAATGAAAGAAAATAAGTTAGATATGTTGTTGCTTTCGGGGCTGAACAGTTTCTGCTGGAGGCTGCTTTGTGATTAGAATTCTCATGAAGGTGACTTGCTTTTAATCTCTTTTTTTTTCTTTGTTGAGATTTTCAATTTGAGATTAAAGTTTGATGTTTTAGAAGCTTATAGTAGCTTCCTCTCTCCCTTCCTCCTTCCTATGTTGTTGTTGTTCTTCTTCTTCATTTCCTCCTCCTCCTTCTCCTCTTCCTCCCCCTCCTCCTCCCCCACTCCTCATCTCTCCTGTTAGTTTTACTATTTCTTTAGGACTGGAGAGATGAGATGGCTCAGCAGGTAAAGGTGCTTGCCACCAAAGCTGATGGCCTCACACCAGGACCCACATGGTAGGAGCAGAGAACTGACTCCTGCAGACTAAACTCTGACTTCCATACATGCTCAGTGGTGTGCACAATTACACACACACACACACACACACACACACACATATGCACACACATAAATGTACTTAAAAGTTTGGAAGTAGATTAGCAGGCTTGAGATAAACATGGGTTGGCTATTTTGAAGGGATAACCATGTAAAGAAATATAAGTTGACTAAGAAAGAATAATTATCGTGTAAGGATGGGGGGCTGCTTTGATTTAGAATGATCCTGGGCCAAAGGTCTGTGTGGACGGATTAGGATCTAAGGTTCTAGATCTGTCTGAAGTCCAAGTCAAGGTTGCGGGTGGAAACCTAGAGGATGGGTGGAGCTCCACAGGGACAGCCTACCAGATAGGTCTCCACATCTGAGGTGAGGCTCAGAATTCTCCAGAGATCAGGCTGCAGGCCAGAATACCCGGCATCCTGGAGACCTCTGCAGGAAGAGGCTTTTTCACCAGAGTTGATGACAGATCAAGAGGGCAGCCTCAAGAAGATGGGAACAGGCAACGGTGAAGCAGCTGCTGTGTGGTTAAGGCAAAGGGATCCTGGCGCTCAGCTTTGAGGACCTTACATCCAAAATGGAAAAGGTGGTGACTGTGTGTCTTCAAGAAAACCACTGCAGAGTGCCAGGGAGCTGGCACTTCTCATGTTCTCCAGCACCGACCCTTCCAGCCACAGCCCTGGGCATGATGGGACACCAAGAGGGACAGGGAAAGGATGTAGGTGACATCCAGGACTGAGCACAGCATCTTCTGGATAGCCATTGGCTGCCACCCCACAGTCTGGCAGGATCACTGTCCAGGCTTGGGAAACACACCACTCCTGACCCACAGATCACAGGCCTGAGAGAACCTAGGACACCTGAGGAGTCTGGCCTTCCTTGGGAAAAAGGCTTAAAGAGGAATGAAGGTGATAATGTTTCCCAGGGAGAGCATAGCATAAGAAGCTTTTCCTCTCCCTGAATGAAGAGGCCCCATTTGACTAAGAAATAATATCAGCAGCTGACATTTGCAGAAGGCCTACAGTATGCCAGGCATTGGCCATCTCACTTAAAAAGGAACGACGGAGCCGGAGAGCCTGTGGTACTTGTCTGTAACTGGGATGCTGAAGCAGGAGCATTGACAGCTAGTAGCTGACACACATTACACAGAGAGAGCTCGTCTCAAGAAAGACAATATGGACCTTGGAGAGAGATGGCTCTGTGCTTCAGAGTCCCTGTGCTCTTGCAGTGGACCCAGGTTTCGTTTCCAGCACCCACACAGTGGCTCACAACCATCTGTAGCTCTGGTTCAGGAGATATGGCCGGCCCTCTTATGACTTCTGAGGACACCGGGTATGGGCTTAGTGCAGGCAAACACTCATACACATAAAATAAGTAGATCTTTTTTTTTTTAAAAGAGGGTAAAATAAAATCAGTTGTAGCATAGACAACAGAGGGAACCATACAAACATCCCAAGGAAAGATGAAGCCTAGGCTGGAGGTGGCCCAGCAAACGTATAGGGAAACTGCGTTAATCCTGTTGTATGCAGACACCGGTATCCTGGTATCCTGGGTGTTGCTAGCATTTTGCTCTGGCTTTTTCTGGTCTCACGGTCTTTGTGGTTTCCAATGCAAGAATTCCAAGGAGACACACAGAGTAGGGTATAGAGCATGCTCTCAGAGAAGGAGCCAGAGTGCGTGGATTTTTCTCGAGAAAGGCTGTGTCTATTCGAATACAAGCAATTATTTAAGAGTATCTGAACTCAGGCATCTGTCACGGAGTCTCGCAGTGCTATCAGATGGCTGTGTGTGTGAGGGGATGCATGTGTGTGGGTATGTGTGTACTGGTGTGGGTATGTGTGGGGGTGGGATGGGGTATGTGTGTGTGTCCAGCCATATTATTAAATACAGTAGTACAAAGGTATTGAGGCGCAGATGAGGGGGACCTATTGGCTAGTGGCAGTCACCCCTGCCACATCCCAACTTTCCATCAGCACTCAGTTTCTTTACCACCTCCCAATGCCAGTCCTGTCTGCTTGGCAAGAGTCAGGGTACTTCCAGAACTGGGAAACCCTTTCATCTTGCTTTTGTTTTATTTTGTTTTGTTTTGTTTTGTTTTGTTTCGAGACAGGGTTTCTCTGTATAGCCCTGGCTGTCCTGGAACTCACTCTGTAGACCAGGCTGGCCTCGAACTCAGAAGTCCACCTGCCAAAAAAGAAAAAAAAAAAAAAAGAAGTCCGCCTGCCTCTGCCTCTGCCTCCCAAGTGCTGGGATTACAGGCGTGCGCCACCACTGCCCGGCCTCATCTTGCTTTTGTCTTACGCACACTTCAGGATGGAGCTCGGGAGCAGAGGAAAGAATGTGGTGGAGGAGTAAGGTTGGCAGAGGTGGGAAGTGGTTTATGTAAAAAGAAAAAGAGGGTACACTTAAAACCCTGTTGATTCTGAAGGGGCATGGCCTTCAGGACCACCAGGATAGATGTCCCAGGGAATGCGACCTAGAAGGTGGGCCTGAAGGGTGTGTAGGATTCTTTTATTTTTACTTTTTGGTGGGTATGGGTGGAAGGAACACCTCAAACAGGTGTCGTACCACAAAGCATGTCTGAAGGTCAGGACCAGCCTTCCTCTCATTTAAGGCTCTTTATGAGGCCTAGGGGTCAACGGCACCATGGATCTTTGGTGTGTTTTTGGTGGCTTGCTTGCAGTCTCCCCTCCTTCTTCCCCCCTTTTCTTCTTCCTTTCCTTTCTGTTACCCCTATGGCTCCCCTCCCCCTATACACACACTTTTATGAGGATCCTCGACACTTGTTTTGTTTTACCAAGAGCTGAGGCCAACAGTCTCCTCCTCAGGTTGCCTTGTGGCCACAACAGAAGCAGTGTTAAGTGACTTCACAAGCTAGGTCCTGAAACGTCAAGAGGCTTCCTCCTGGAACGCTTGGGACCCTTGCCTCCCAAGGCTCAGCTCCCCATGTAGGGATACAAGGCTCCCAGCTGGGGTGAAGGGCAGGCCACACCACCCAGAAATGTGAATTACAGATGCTCATGAACTTGAGTCCCCCTAGGTCGTCAATTCTTCCTACCTTGGATGTCACTGTGCAGAGCAGTCAGCCCCATGGCATACTTTTCAAAATCTTGGCCCCAAATCGGTGGGCCTAACGGAATGGCTGTTGATGCAGTCAGACCTGGACAACCTGTGCATACATCTACAGTGGCCATGACAGGCAACCATGAGGCTCTCCTCTGGGTCATGGCTTTCTGTTCATCAGAGAGGGGAAGAATGGGGATCACTGGTTCTTGGGAAGTCCTGGTTGGCTGATTTTACATCGGTTATCTCATTCTGTCTTCCTAACACCGTGAGGTAAATATCATTGGCCCTACTTTACAGAGAACAAGACAGAGAGGTTACGTGGTTTCCCTAGGATCACAGACTTAGAATACATAGTTTCTGCAGAAGTCCCATATTTCCCTATTATAGGCAGTGTGTGTGTGTGTGTGTCCTCAGCTGTATGAATCCCAGAAGCACTCTGACCCTCCTCCATTCTCCAACACCCTCCCAGACCAAGATCTGGGAGGCAGATGGAGGGAGTGGTTTACTTCCACCCTCCCAGATACTTTGGGTTACTTGGTTTATCCTTTGTGTGTCAGTCAAATCATCAACACCGGTTACTTTTAATGTCACAAGTGGCCCGACTGGAGACTATAAGTACCATGACCTCCCTAAAGGTGTCTTTAAAACAGAACTTTTGGGAAATGTCATGAAGGTCACAGGGTACCACAGTTTAAAAGTTAGTTTTAAAATTTTAAATTAACAAGCACAATGCTATGCCAACCCTCAATAAAACAGGCCTGGATTGTTATCTGTCATCTTGCTTGCTGAGACTGGCTTGTGTTTAGCCAAAATAGAAGCCACAGTCCATCCCTTTCTATAGGGAAGTGGGAAGGAGGGGCCTCATACAAGGGACAGATGTTGCGTCTCAAAAGGATGCTCCGCAAACTCTGACTGCTGGGTCAGTGGGGAGAGAGGGTAAGAAGATCACACTTCACCAGAGACTGGGAAACCATCTTCACAGGCTGGCCCAGGACTCAGCATTTTTAGCATGCTCCCATCGAATTCTGGTGCATCCTGAAGACGGAGACTTTGGGGATTATATGCTTAGGACTGGGGAACACTGAGGTCCTACAGAGGGCCAGTTGATGGGAGAGTATCATGTAGTTGGCCTATTGACTTAAAATTCTGAATGCATGGAGACTTTGGACCAGGGGCTTAACCTCCCTCGACCGTCAGCTACGGTCACCTGCTGGTAGGATAGGATAGAAAATAATAGTTCTCTGTCATTTGGACAAATCTCCTAGAGGAGTTGCCTACATTCTCCATTACTATTGATAACTAGAAACAGTGGCTATGTGGACCAGAGTCTGTTCCATTCTGGCCAATTGAAACAACACTGGGTAAAGGGGTATGTGGGGTGAGAACCCTGCAGGGTCAAGTGAGTGAAGGCTGGATATGTCACCCTCCCCGGGCATTGCTGAATGTTCAAACAGGACTTGGCAACAGACTGAGGAAGCCTGATAGGAGATCTGGAATTGAGTTTGGGGATCACTGGGCCCCACTTTTTTTTTATTTGTATAGAGGTATAAACTCGGGCCCACAACAGGGAAATCACAGTACTAAATCCCTACTCTTTCCCTTCCTGGCTGTGTCTTCTAGGAAAACTCACTTGTTCTCTCTGAAGTGTAGGATGACAGCAGGGTCACTTGTCATCTTTGGCCAAGTGAGTCAAACAGCAGGAACATGGAGAGTGGAGTCTGGCTTGGCCGTCTGGTCGCTGATTGCTGCCCGGGTCCTGCTCAGCTGGCTTCACAGAGCTAGCTGCTGGCAGAGCCAGGCCAGGCCTGGTGCATTTTCCCAAAGGGTGACTTTCTGTGGTCTCCAGCCTCACAGGATACCTGCATTTCCCACACTGGTCAAGGGCTATTTTAAGCACTTTCTGTGGAAGTGCCTGGGAACAACGGGCTCTGGCTGGCTGCCTCGAACCTCACAGTCTGTTCTTAGGGGTGGGTGGCTTCTGTGTCCTGTCCTGTCTGTCTGTCTGTCTGTCTGTCTATGTCCCCAGGTGCCCAGTACATATTGTTTGTTTAGTACACAGGGCCATAAACTCAGGGCTGAGACCTGACATGCTGTAACTATTTACCAAGGACAGGATCCCCGGTCCCCTCAGCTTCTGTCTGTGAGGCTGGAGTTTGCAATCTCTTTGCATCCTCTGCTCTCTTCTCCAGTCTTGAGCAGGAATGCCTACTTCACGGGACTCAGACAGGACCTTCAGGCAAAGCACAGGGAGTTGCCCATACTCTATGCATAGTAGACTTAGGCTATAGAGAGCGAAGAATTGCAAGTTGAAATGCAATGATATTTTAAGTAATCACAGAAAGATAATAGGTCAAAATTGCAAGTTAGTTGAAAGTATAGTATGGCTCTAAGCAGTCAGAAGGATTGACAATGGCTTTCAACGCACACACACACACACCAGAGAGAGAGAGAACTTCAAAGCTTTCTTGTCAAGCTCTGAGCTCCTCCCCAATTCCTGCCTTCCCACTTCTGAGTTTGCCATAGTCGTTTAGGACATTGCTTTAAAACTAAAGGTGCCAGGAGTGTGTCTGTTCAGGTTTATAAGCTTATTGCAGGCCTTTGGAGGGAGTTCTAACTAGCAATCAATCTATCTATAGGGTTCATCTGCTTTCAGACTCTTAAACTAGATAATGGAAGACGGGCAGTCACAGGATAGTAGGCAAGTGAAATACATTGTGTGGGGTCTCAAAGTGGAGGGGTGTACTGGCTGGTTTTGTGTGTCAGCTTGACACAGGCTGGAGGTATCACAGAGAAAGGAGTTTCAGTTGGAAAAGTGCCTCCATGAGATCCAGCTGTGGGGCATTTTCTCAATTAGTGATCAAGTGGGGAGGGCCCCTTGTGGGTGGTGCCACCTTTGGGCTGGTGCTCTTGGGTTCTATAAGGGAGCAGGCTGAGTAAGCCAGGGGAAGCAAGCCAGTAAGGAACATCCATCCATGGCCTCTGCATCAGCTCCTGCTTCCTGATCTGCTTGAGTTCTAGTCCTGACTTCCTTTAGTGATGAACAGCAATGTGGAAGTGTAAGCTCAATAAACCCTTTCCTCCCCAACTTGTTTCTTGGTCATGATGTTTGTACAGGAATAGAAACCCTGACTAAGACAAGGGGAAAACTCTCTCTTTAGTGGAGCTGCCACATCAGTGAGGGTTATGACTGACACAGGCTCTGGCTTCTCCACTCCCTGCTTTTGTCCGGGGTTACCACATAATTCAGGATGAGCCAGGCGGGACTGAGGGAACAAGCACCCCGAGACTCCCAGTGAGGAAAGCAGAACCCTTTCTTCCTCGAGTGGCATATCTCTTTGTCAGTTTGTCTGGGCCTGGCCTGGAGCATCTTCTGCAGAACGGTTGTCACGGCCTAGCAACCCCGAGGTAGACTGAGCAAGGCAGACTGAATGAAAAACTTCCACATGGAAGTAGTATATGTCACTTCAGCCCAGAGGCCATGGCCTCAGCAAGGTCATACCTAGCTGTGACGAAGCACAGAAGCGTGTCTCTACGGTGGGTTTGGGTGGACAGCTCTACTATGTCTGCACACACGCACATGTGCACACACGCACACTCGCGTACCTTTGCAGCCACTGACTCCTAGGAGACTATTGGATAGTTCATGGTATCTTCCCAGCACCAGGCTGCTGTAGAAATGGGATCACTGTTAGGTGCTGACTGACTGTGCAGCTGAACATGTGCCTGGAACAAAATGGGAAATCGGGTCAGGACATCTGATCTACTGCTTCATTTCCTCCTACGGTGGCCCTCCTTCCTTCACTCTGAGGCTAATAGCTTGCTCTGTCTTGGGTCACCAGTTAGCCACTCTTAAGCCTCTGTCTTGCAGATGTCAAATGGGGACTTTGTCATTCCTTTGTAGAGATTGTGATGGACATGTAAAAGATGGCCCATTGGGATTTCCAGTACCATCGCCCAGGGGCCTTGAGGACTCCTTCAATCCCACTGCCCTGCACTCCTGGTAGGAGTCTACTTGGATCTCCCTGCTACGACTTCCCTCCTGTTCCCATGGTAAGATTCCCTGTTCACATCTGGCTTGATCACAATATTCTTTCCTATGAACTAGGATAACATAATCTCTATTGGCTCACAAATGGATGTGCGTTAGGAGAGATCCTTCCATACCCCCAGTGACAGGCCAGCCTGAAAGGAACTCACCAAAGCAGGCTAATGGCAGTCACAGATATGTAGACTTCCCAAAATGAAGGGAGACGGAGGCCAGAGGGAGGAAGCGACAGAGGGTTCCAGACAGGTTGAGGTCAGGCGTAGGAGACCACGTTACCATCTTGTCTCTTCTCCGACATACCTGCCCAGAAGAAGACGCCCGAGAAGAAAGGGGTCATTTCAGATGATTCATAGATCTTTTCATAAACAAATCTATTTTTCCTTGTAAGGCTCTGGGTGACTAGACAGAGATAATAAGATAAAAAAAAAAACCCTTTTTCCTCTAAACGACTGGTTAAAGTGTAGTACAGGCTGTGAGTTACTCAAGGTCATTATTGTGCGATGGGTTATCAAAGACCTCTGTGAAACGTGTGGGACTTTTATGAGCTTGTTTTTATTATAGTAGACTGTCTGAGGGCCCCTTTTGTACAAAGTGCTTTGAAAGCTCTAACGAGACCCCATAATCACCTGTGTGATTACGAAGGTCAAATTGTGCCGAACAAACCCCAGGGCTATTTTTGACCAAATTAGTGGATGAACAGAACAGAATATTAAATAATATATATATTGTTGTTGTTGCTCTTTCAGCCTTGTGGGCACAATGAAATCTCGTCTAGCCGAGAGAGGGACTGCTCTCCTTTATTTTCTCACATCTCCTGTTCTGTGACATCGCGGCTATTCCATCTTTCCCCCGGGGACAACAAGGATGGTGCCTAAAGGCCACAAAACATTCAGGGTATCCACGAAAACGCTTCAAGTCCTTTTCAATCAAGAAGAAAAAGAAATGAACTTTCAGGTTGAAGGAAATGTGATCGCTAACAGGACAGTCGTCTGTATACCAGCATAGCCATCACTAGATTATTTATGTATTTACTTTCGTGAAGGGCAGGGACCGGCAAACAAAACCACCCAGTGTCTCTGAAGGTCTTAATGCCCACCCCCCCCCCATCCCCGCTGTCAGTGTTGGGGCTGGGTTCGGCTGAGAAAGTTTTCTTTCACTGGGTTCAAGGTGAAGGACATAGGCTCGCTAGGTTTCTGATAACTGGCTAAACAGTCACCTCAGTTTGTCGAGGAGATTTGCTCCAGTGTATTTATGCATGTCAGTGTAGCCCGAGTCCCCCTGGATGTCCTTCCAGAAGGAGGCCTGTGCTTTCATCCATTCTAGACAGGCTTTCTCTGTGTAGCCCTGGCTGTCCTTGAACTCACTCTGTAGACCAGGCTGGCCTCGAACTCAAAGATCTGCCTGTTTCTGCCTCTCGAGTGTCGGGTATTAAAGGCGTGTGCCACCACCGCCTTCACTTTCCTAGTCTAAGATGTAGGAAACGTGAGGTTAGAAAAGCAGTGGTCTGTTTCCTTCCTCCTGTGAACCAAGAGGCTGAAAGGACTTCGTGTTCATCACCCACACGATGGGCTTGGAGATAAAGGCTATTCAAGTTCAAACTGAACAAAAGCTCAAGTGCGCATGTCCGAGTGAGGCCTCCGGGGTTACGCGGCACCTGCCTTCTGCTTCCGGTTTTCTAGTCTTTCATCTCAACACGGGGGTTCTGAACTTGCTGCAAAGAGCTTCGATAGTGGACATAGGGAGGGGAGTGGGCGAGTAACAGGCTCATGTTATGGGGAGTAGCTTGACTCCAGGTACCTAGAACTGCCGTTGCCCCTTGGGACAGTTACAGTTGCTAGAATTTCAGATTTTGCATCACTCGCCGCTCTGTAGCCAAGATGGAGCTTCTTGCCACGTTAAATCTCTGTAATATCCATTTGCTGAGGGCTGTGTTCTAGCAGCTAGATAATTTGTAGCCGGAAAGCCTTCATCTGGTGAGAGATACCGATGTCCCAGGATGCCCATGTGGCCTCATTATACGGAGACTGACACCTGGGCCCTGTTTGTCTGTCTGCACTATCTACGTGGTAAAGATTTAGTGACCACCCAGACCTCCCTATGGCATTTGAAATTCACAGGATGCAACCAAAAGTTGCAAAGCTGAAACATCGTGATGGCGGGGCCTGCGAAGAAAGGTATGATGGGAAACTTCCTGAGCAACACAGAGAGAGGTCCAATGACTCATGCATTGCCAATGGGTGCGACACATTAGGACTTTCAGGGGCACTGGGTGGGGTTGCCATGATGGTCCTGATTCCCATAAAAGTAAGTATATATAAAAATTACACGTTATGGATATTTGACAAACAAATATCATTGTTACCTATCACATTTCCTTTGTCTTGAAAAATGCACAGTTTTCTTCAATTTTGAAAAGTAAACATTTTCATGGGTTCTCCAAAAGTTAAATGGGATGTTGACCACATTATCCCCGATGTGTTAAGCTGGCCATATAGCAACAAGAAAATGTCTGTATCCTCAAGATGACCTTGGGAAACCAAATGGTTATGAACAGGAGTTATTTTATTACTCTAAGTGGGTCGTGTTACATGTTATAAGTTACAAATAGGTGTGGCCCAGAAAGCGAGAGAGCTTAATTCTGCAGACAAATCCACATGCCAGTGTCTCACGGTTAGCAATAGCTTGTCTGTAAAGACTGTGGAATTCTAAAGCAAAACTTACAAGGTTGGTTTCAGAGACCAAGACCAGAGATTTTATAAACATCGAGGTGCTGTGGCCTTTGGTCAGGATCCTGCTTTCAGTTAACCACAACCTTGTGCAAAAGTCTTTCTTAGGCAAGAAAGACTTGTTTCGTTCTGTGCTGTGACTTCCTTCTCTCTCCAAGATGGGATGGCAGGAGTCCTATGGAGACCGTGGAAGGAATTGTGTTTGCAAAGCCCTCTGTGCGATGCCTGCGATACTGTATGTTTTCAGTGCTAGTTGCTATAATTGCTATTATAATTGCTATAATTATCACTATGAAGTTATCTCATTCGACAGATAGAGAAACTCAGGATTCTCCATCATTTTGCTAGGCAGTCATTTTGCTAAGTTCAGACAGGTAGCTAAGGGAGGAAAAAAAAGACGTCAGAGGTTAGAATTAAGCAATCATTAGTGAAGAGAAGGAGTGGGAGGGAACTAGAAGGTTCAAAGAGAATTGAAACATAGTAGTCTTTTTTATCCTGCTCCGTGTGCTGGGTATGAACTATGTCCTTTCCAGAATGTCCACACTTTATCAGCTACCTTCCTCTGGTGGCTTGGCTATCTCAGAAGCTATGGTCAACTGCTGCTCAGTGTTCCAGGAAGCCTTCGGTAGCAGCCTAATGTGTTGTTACAATGCTTATGTAAACATCTTATCATCTCACAAGGATTACTATAATATGGAGAGAGAGAGAGAGAGAGAGAGAGAGAGAGAGAGAGAGAGAGAGAGAGAGAGAGAGAACATTCACATAATCTTTGTCACCGTGCATGTAGCAATTTCTATTTTACTATCTTCACTGACATCTTTCTGGGTCAGTTTATAAATCCAGCGCCATCACAGGAACACGTACATAAGGAAAACCGTACTCTGTAGTGAGTCTGGTATGGGCTGCAGCTTCTGGTACTTACTGGAGTCAGAAAACACGTGCCATGGATGGGTTAGCATCAATCCTCCCCTAACAAAGACTGCTGTGGAAAAACACACACTGCACTAAGGAGAAGAGGTCAGAGACAGTAGCAAGTGCAACGCTGAGCTGAAAGGGTGGGGCTCCGCAGCTCAACAGACAGGGATGCTTTTCTGATGTTCCCAGGAGGAGAAATGGCTCCGTTAGCCAGCGTTGCCCGCCATACAGTAACTGGAAGGCCTAGCAGATACCAGCTGATTCATCCTACCAGAAATTGGATAGATAAATCACCACCCAAAACAACAGTGATGTGGCCATTTTAATAGCACCAAGAAGTGGCAATAGCATTAATATTACTGTATTTAGTGTTCTTAATTATTTAAAAAAATGGTTTTTTTTTTTGTTTTCTTTGTTTTGTTTTGTTTTGGCAGTCATAAGTGTATGTTACCACAGTGCAGTTACTGTCTTAGTCAATGGATTAGGAAACTGAGTCTGGCTGGTTTTGCCTAAACTACGCGCCTAAGTTTGGCGCCTTCAGTAATAGGTCTTAGATCTATGCTGTCTGCTGAATTCTTAGCAAACTCTTCAGATTGACCATGACAATAATAAGTGTGGGCCAGGGAGGTGGGACAGGAGGTACTCACCACCAAGACTGACAGCCTGACTAGGGATTGCCCTAGAACCTGCAGGGTAGACAGAGAGAGCCAACTCTGTAAGTTGTCCTCCGACCTCCACATGCTGTCCACGGCACACATGTGGTTACCCCCTCCACAAGGACAAGATACAATTAAAGCAACAGTAATTGTATCTGTTGGGCTGTTTCTGAGTCTTCGGCCTGGTGCCGGTGACTTGATTCATCTTGTGTCCTACAGTTCTGTCACAAGGTGCACACTCTCAGCCCCTTCAGTAGTTGAAGAAGCTCAGACTCTCGGAGACCAGGTGACTTATTCCTGGTCCTGGTTATAGTCAGCCGAGTTCTCACTGAAGGTCCGAATCACATCATGGGACAAGATCTTTGTGCCTGGTACTTGCTGATTGAGATTTGAATGGCTGTAGTTTTCATCTTTCGTGAGTATCAGCCTGTGGGATAAGGAAGTACAGGTTGCTGCTAACCAAAGCCCAGTCAGGCTAGAAAGATGGCGCCATTTATACAAATGAGCTGAAACGTAGATTTTTCAGAAATGGGGCTGAGACACAGGGGAGGAGCGCAGCCCACCCCTCCTTATCGATTGCCATTAGGCCTCAGGTGTGGGCCCAGAGGCCTTGAAGGTCTAGGCTAGACAGTGTCTCACTTTGTCTTCTTCCGAAGATGAGAAGAGCCTTCAGGCTCAGCCCAAGTTAGGACACCATTAGGTCCTTGTCTCAGAATGGCTTTAGAGGCTCTTCCCGCTACTCTCTGCCGCCTGTCCTCTTGGGGGTTTCAATGTACACAGTGTTGGGTGTAAGACTCTGCCCTTCAGAGAAAGATCCAAATGTCAGGACTCCGAGACAAGCTGTGAATCGGTCTTTCATGCAGAGTGCGGTTCACAAGGCCTACCCCATTTCCAAGGACTCATTCATTGTGAGGATTTGCCTAGATGTGAAAATAGCCCTCAGTTCTTCCCCCCGGCCCTTTTCCACATTGCCTTTGTGGGCCTGAATATCTCTGAAGATTGTGGATTTGATAAACAAACAATAAACAATATTTTTTTTTTTTGAGAAATGAGAGTTTCTGTGAACCTCCGGAGTGGAGTTCAACGTTTTGAAGGCCGCTGCACTGCCTGGCTGCAGCACATGGGGCTGCCCTGTCCAGGGTGTGACTCTCGGTTCACTGCTGTCTGGTGGCAGCTAACTGGAAAACATCCATCACCCCTGAAGTTGAGGGTTGATTAAACAACCCATAGCACTGTTTTCCTTATAGGAAAGGTACCTTAAAAGTACCCATGAGGCCTTGTCCTTCCCACTGAGTTAATCGCATCCATTTTCAGTGCAGTTCCCCTCCACCAGAGTCCTAAAAATATCCGGGTGTCTTGCCCCACTCTCTCCATGTTTCACAGTGGACGCACATAACCACGGACACTTAAGCGATTGTTTTCGCTTTGCTTCGGTTCTTTCAAAGGAACCCACTACACAACCAGAGAGGAGATGAAGGAAATGACAGCTTTTATCTTTTATTCAGGTAGCCTAAATTTACATGAGACCACAAAGAGTTCCTGACAGGATGTTATTGACTCCGCACGCCCAGATGGGGCTTGAGACGGGTCTTCCTGCCACGTCACGGGGCACCCTCTTCCTCCCATCCCAGCCCATGAGTCAAATCTGAAATCTTCCGATTCTCCCACAGAAGTGGATGCTTGGGCCAGACATCTCAGGGCTTTGGGCAGATCTCCCTGTCAATCATTCCCTGAGGGCTCCAGTCAATCATTCCCTGAAGGCTCCCTTATCTCCACTCTTATCAGCAACAGTATCCTCTCTCCCTGGATGCTTGTCTAAAAGGTCTCCTCAGGAAGGGTTTACTGGCACATTCTTGAAACATACCTTTCTGAGGGGGGTGCTATTTTTAATCCTCCTTTTGTAGGTGAGGAAGTTAAGAGCCCGACTTGTGGTTTACCCAAGGCAAGGGGAAACCAGGCAAACCAATCCTCCTTTCCCCTACTTCCTGCCTTACTTTCATTCACGTCCTGGATGTTAGCACTCGGATGTTAGCCCGCTCGCTAAACTGCGGGATTGGAGCTGGCAGTGGACAAACCTCTGTCCCTGTCTGAGGTTTATGCATCCCATTTCTTCCTTGAGGACTCTCCCAGACATTTTTATCTGCTTTCTAACCCTTCAAAACGATAGTCTCTGCTTTCTTTCCGGTTCAGTACACCTGAAAGGTTTCAAACTTCCAAGTTTCATACGTTGATTTGATGTCTTTGTTTGCGGCCCTGCTGGGCTAACTGGCGACGTCTGTATTTCCTATGAGCCTCGCGGAAGCCTGGTGCAGATTCCCATGGACGGCCACTGAAGTCAAAGTTACTGTTATCTCCTAGGCTGCGCTACACACAGAGACATATACAGTGGTGGGGGAGGAGTGGAAAGGGGAGGGGGGAGAGAGGGAGGGATTCATGGCGATTCATCGAGATTATTGGAATCAGTTCAAGATTTTTTTTTTTCCAGATAAAAAGTTGATTTTTTTTTTTCCCCAACAGAAACAATCGTGAAGCCAATTTACGGTTTCCAGATGAAGTTTGCAATTTTGGGAGGGGACTATCTAACCTCTAAAACCATGATCATGTGGGCTTAAGAGGCCAGTCTAGGCTTAGGAAAACGTTGGCCTTTAAGGGAAGCATCTGGATGCTTTCCTTGGGAGCAGCTAAGTTCATGGCTTCCCCCATAAGGCTGTTCTCCTCACAGCAGGCGATGTAGGGAAGCAAGCGCTCACTTGTTTGGCCTTCATTTGCCTTATCGGGGCTTAAATCAGGATCCATTTAGTATGGAGATAGTGGGATTCGAGTTTATGGATCTGGTCGTTTCCGTGTTATCTCTCGGTATGTACTGGCATATATTCTCGGTATGTACTGGCGTATGTTGAGACCTAGAATAGCAACACAGAGATTTGGGGCAGAGGGTCTGTCTTCATATCAGTCTGTTTGATGGTCTCATCACTAGGAGAGAAGCTGAGGAGAAGCAAGGGTAGAGACAGAGTTGAAAATTGGTGCAAAATAGAATTCTTCCAGATCCTACAGCTCAATGACAGGAACTTGACTGCGATTTGCCCCAGAGCTGTCGACAATCCTAAAAATGCAGGCCATATGTCGTTAATAAAGACACAGGTTCCCCAAAACTGTTCAAAGAAAGACATTCTTCCTCCAAGTCTTTCAATTAAAGTTATAAAATTATTATCACAGAAAGAACAAATATGGTAATAAATATCATGTAGATATGTCAGGCACTTAATAAATATACTGGGGCTGGAGACATAGTTCACAGTGGTTAAGAATGCTTACTGATCGTGTAGATCAATGGCTTTCAACTGTAATACAGTTAGTTCCTCATGTTGTGGTGACCCCCAACCATAAAATTATTTCATTGCTACTTTTTAACTGTAATTTCACTACTGTTATGAGTCATAAGGTAAATATCTGATATAAGACCCCCTAAGGAGCTTTCGGCCCACACATGGAGAACCACTCTTTGTAGAGAATCAGGGTCCAATTCCCAGCGCCAGGTAGCTTACATCCATTTTGTAACTCTAGTACCAAGGGGTCCAGTGTTCTCTCCTGACCTCTACAGGAGGCCTGGCACCCATGTGGCCTACCTCCTCCGTATGTGCAGGAAAAACATATGAACACATAAACTGAAAGTACATAAGTCTAAAAACGCATTATTACTTTGGAATGTGTTGTATTGTTTGTCAGCTTCTATAGTTTACAATTTGCTGTGATTCATTTTCAAATGGTCAATAAATAGTTACTTTGATACTTAATTTTGTTTGCAGCCTTGTGTGCTTCCAGAAGAGCCCCCAGATATGCTTCCTCCTTTCAAGGTCTGACCCCCACCTTCCTCAGGTACCATTTAGTGTTAAATGAAGTAATGTCCTTCGATGGCCTGGTCTTCACCCCTTCTCCCCCAACCAGGATCTTTAGGCCATCAAGAAAGATTTTTCTTCACTGTCAGATATTTGCTGCACCCGTCTCCTAACCACTGGCTTGTGGTGGTTTCTTTGCTCTTTGAATAGATCAGGAGAAATCACTAGTGAGGTATCACCAGGAGGTTAGAGTCTTTCCCACGCATAATTCATGTTTTCATTCATGCCATGGGCCCCTCGCCATTACATACTTTCTATAGTCGGTGCCCCTTGCTCCCTTTGGGTCTGGGCAGCCAATGAGATCAGAGCAACAGCTTGGTGGTCTGTGACCATAAAGGCACCTACCACTTTATAGATTCAAGAGTGCCAGGCACCATGTCTGTTCATGACTCCTTGTTCAGAACTAGCCATATCTTCTCATGCAAGGAGACTGAGACATTATGACCACACAAGTAGTATTCCACTCTGGACCTCACTCGACATGCAAAAAGAAAATGATAACTTTTTTGGTAAATAGGAATAGCTTCACGAGGGGATTGTCATAGCTGGCCAATTCGGGGTTTTGTCATTGAATATGCTGCTAATCTTTGGTGGAAAGGGAGGAGGGCTCCGGGTCTGGAGAACTGGAACTGCATCTATCTCAGAACATTGCGTATTAGCTGTGTGACCTCCCATGAGACACAATCTTTCTGAGCATCAGTTTTATTAACTATGAAAGAGAGTTGACAATAGCATCTGCAGTGGTTATTTTCAGGGTCAAGTGAGAGCAAAGGCAGAGTTTATTGTGCTCAGTCCCATGCTACACAAATGAAAGTGCCAACCTTTTCTTCTTTGGCCCAGTCTTGTCGGATGCTCTGAACGGAAAGATTAAGTGAAGACCAGTCAAGGTGACATGCTGCCTTTGCCTGCCTCTAAAATGGATAAGGGTGCTGATGTTCCCGTTACTAGGAGACCAGACAACCTTTTCAGTCAGTCTTCTTCCAGAGACTATTGATTGGGGGTGGGGTAGGGCATACCCTGATACATGCCTAGAGGTCAAACTTCAGGGAGAACTCAGGTTGTCAGGCTTGGCCACTAGGGTCCCTGCATAGCACGAATCATAGCACCAGCCCTGAATAGTTTATTTGTAGCGCACACTTGTCTGTCTTGGGTTTTGGAAGAACCTCTCCCAGGATGCATGCAGTGGATAGACAGTCTAATGTTCTTCCTTATTGCAGTGGAATCTGCATTTTGTGGGAAAGCTTTTCATCGCTAGGGAAAAGTCAAGTGAGTTTCTAAGTTTATTTCTTTAAGTCCTTAAGGGTGATAGTATTCTAAAAAGCTGAAGCTTTCTGTAGGGGCTTGAATTCTAAGAGCTTAATATCCTGGGGGTTTGTGCACAGGGCATATGCCTAACTGTGGAGTGAGGGGGGGGGCTACCCAAGAGAGGTGGGTTTGAGCAGACATCTGGAAGGAGACATTGAGGTTAGAAGATGATAAAAGTGCTTGACATACTCTCCCCCATTCCTTGTCCCCGTGGCCTCTGGAGACCAAAGCTCAGGGTGGATTTAAGGCCTTGTACAGTGCATCTTTATATAGCCCAAGCAGTCCTTGTAGGTAAGACTTCTGTTAAGGCAAGGCCCCGCTGTAGCAAAAAATAAGGTAACAGAAAGGTTTGGTCTGAGAAAAGTCAGAAGCAGTACACGATAGGCCTGAAGCCCCAGACATTCCAGAAGCCAGAGACATCTGCCTGGGATGAATGGTGTGAATGTGGTATTCGGGGATTTTCACTTTCTAACACATGTGTTCTCAATGACTGCAAATCCGAATCCTTGCATTCTGTCTGCCGTTCCTCTCCTTTATTTATTTATTTATTTATTTATTTATTTATTTATTTATTTATTTATTTATTTATTTTTATGTATGTGAGTACACTGTAGCTGTATAGATGGTTGTGAGCCATCATGTGGTTTCTGGGAATTGAAGTTAGGACCTCTACTTGCTCTGGCCCCACTCGTTCCGTGACAAAGATTTATTTGTTATTATAAATAAGTACACTGTAGCTGTCTTCAGACACACCAGAAGAGGGCATCAGATCCCATTACAGATGGTTGTGAGCCACCATGTGATTGCTGAGAATTGAACTCAGAACCTTCAGAAGAGCAGTCAGTGCTCTTTCCTGTTGAGCTATCTCTCCAGCCTGCTGGTTCGCTCTCATATGTAGAAGCCAAACATTCCCAAAGACCCTGGAGTCATCTGTGTGACCTTGAATCCATGTATCTGAGAAAAAAAGCAGGAAGTAGAGGGTGCCATGGCAACAGATAACGGAAGCCATCGTGAAAAGGACCTAATGGGCAGGGCTACTCTGAGTACTTAACCAGTATGCCTACATATGGTCAGATGAGATCTGTTCTGATCGGTTGATTTCAATATTCTCCTGCTCATTAAATTGACATCCTTGGTCCCATACCTGTTGCCCATTGCTTGACTACAGGAAGTATCACAGATCTCTACTCCCAACCTGGCTCACCATAGAGCCAAGGGGAAGGGAGAAGGACTGCCCTGAAACAACAGATGGTTCTTCCCAGTGGGACTATCATCAACCAGAAGTAGTAACTGGGTTGACTTTGATGGTCGGAGTGTAATTTCCCATCAGCGTCTTACGGAATCATTTCAGCCCAGCCTAAAGCAAAGAAGAGAGCTCCATACTGTAGCACGTGGACCCCCAAACTGCAGCAGCAGGGTGCAGTGCTTCATCTGAGCATCTTGTATGTAAATGTCTAATGGCTCTCAATGGTTCTGGAGCTGTCCTTCCTTTCCTCAGGGAAAGTGAGAAGACACGTATTCTGTGATGTTAGAGGATGATGGCACGTTGCCCCTGTGGAGTCTGACTTACAGGCTGCCAAAGGGGATGCTCACCTTTCCACTTTGTAGGGATTAAGGAAGGCTAATAAAGAGACCCAGTGACAGATGAGAGGCCAGGCCATGTTTCTTTCACATACATTAAAATCAGATCTTGATTTGACTTTAAACAAACAGGAAAAAAGAAAATCAAATCCAAGAGTCAAATCCCAACCAAGCCAACTAAGAAAACAAGAAGAGAGGCCGGAAGAAAAGGAAAGGAATGAATAAAGATAAAGATGAAGGAAAAGGAGAGGCGAGAGATGTGTGCGTTATTGCCGAGAGCATGGCCGCCATGTCAGGAACCACCCTGCTTCACGGGAATGACAAGGCTTCCTCTGGTCCCAGTCCAAAGGTTGACAGTGTGTGCCCAAAGTATCAACAACAGCTTCCTTGCCCAGGATGACTGCAACCTGAGACTGAGCCTCTGCAGACACCTCCTAGTGAGATGAGCTAGCCAGCCTCACAGTCAAATCTACCTCCTCATTCCTGCCTTGCACAATAAGCAGGCCGAGTTTCCAGGCTGTTCTTGGTGCATTATTGTGGGTTGGTCTGATGCTGATGCTTTTATTCTAATGCTAAATACTTGTTCCTCAAAATGTAGTTGTTTCCTACAAGCAGATCCTTAAGTACCCAAGTGCACACTCAATGACATTGCCCCCAAGTTATCCCTAATTAGTGGCTAAAGATGCCTACAGCCTATGGCTGGGCAAAATTGAGATAGGTGGGGTCTGAGATTCCTGGGCTTGGGGTCTGGAAAGAATGACAAAAAAAGAGAGAGAGGAGAAGACACTATGGAACAAGAATCTTGAACAGCATCTTGAGGGCTGGCCAGTCTAACTTAAGTGTAACCCAGATAAAACATGGCAAATTAGAAGTCAGGGTTACTGATGGGGAAATAGATCCTAATAGCTTAGAGGGTGTCTGCCCAGCTCTAGTGCTGATTAAGGTTTATTATAAATTATAAAAGCTACCTGTCCTTTATCTGGGAACGGAATTATCAAAGGCAGGCGCAAGCCCCCACTGAGATTAAGTAATTTCCACAACAGTGCGTCTCCATCAGTTTGCTCGGCTTGCCTCATCCCAGCTCTGCTTGTGCACCTCTGTCGTTTCCTCATTCCCTTTGCCCCAGTTAGCTCAGTTCCCTAAGCCACGCAGACCATGTATGCATGGGTTGATGCCTGTGTTTTAACACAGAGCCAGTAAAAGGAGCTAGAATATTCCTCTAGGAAAGGAATATACCAATGATTTTTACATCTTGAGAAGTAGTCAGAGAATTTGCCTCTCCAGGGACAGCTTTTTGACAGTGTCTGTGGAAATCAGGATGGTTTTTCTAATCCATGTAGAATTAGAGTCACCTATAGATATATAGGCCCTGGGGCAGGAAAAAATTATATATTATTATATATAAATATGTAAACTACTGCCATGCCATATGAATGGTCTTATTAAAAACATAAAACCCGTGGATTCATGTGGTCTAATCATTTGTCAATAACATGCAGGATGATGAGAAGTGGTACATATTTGAATATTGGGTAGTCAGTGCTTGAGAAAATTGTTTGACACCTCCAGGCTCCATGGCTTCCTGTGCAGGTTCAAGAACTCCTTCTCTTCCCAGGCATAAATGGGGCATCTATCACACATCCGTCCTCCAAGGTCTGAGGGAACATTGCAGAAGAAGGGGTGGAAAGACTATAAGACCCAGAGGAAGGAGTGGTGTGGACATTGACTCCTGGGCATGATGTGATTGCTGCTGTCTTAAACCCAAAGCAGCTGAGAATAGCTGCAGAGGACTGGACCTGTCAACAGTTGTTGTGGAAGGAAGAGGGGCTCATGACTTTCCTTCCCTTTATAAGGATGTAAACGCAGATAGATATTGATGCAGGAAGAAGAGACATTTTCCTCAGTGGTGTAGCTACTGTAAGGTACACATGGTCCTGTGATGAACACCAGACCCAGAGTGCTTCCAATAGCCCCAGTGAAACACACACACACACATACACACACACACACCCAAGGTACTTCCAATAGCCCTAATGAAACACACACACATACACACACACACACCCAAGGTACTTCCAATAGCCCTAATGAAACACACACACACACACACATACACATATATACACACAACGTGCTTCCAATAGCCTTAATGAAACACACAGACACACAGAGACACATACACAGAAATACATACAAAGTGCTTCCAATAGCTCTAATGAAACACACACACACATATATACACACAACGTGCTTCCAATAGCCTTAATGAAACACACAGACACACAGAGACACATACACAGAAATACACACAAAGTGCTTCCAATAGCTCTAATGAAACACACACACACACACACACACACAGAGAGAGAGACATATGCACAAAGTGCTTCCAATAGCCCTAATAAAACACACACACACACACACACACACACAAAGTGCTTTCAGTAGCCCTAATGAAACACATACACAAGCCGGGCGGTGGTGGTGCATGCCTTTAATCCCAGCACTTGGGAGGCAGAGGCAGATTTCTGAGTTCGAGGCCAGCCTGGTCTACAGAGTGAGTTCCAGGACAGTCAGAGCTACACAGAGAAACTCTGTCTGGAAAAACCAAAAATAAAAAAAGAAAAAAAGAAAAGAAGAGAAAAGAAAAGAAAAGAAACACACACACATATACACAGACATATGCACAAAGTGCTTCCAATAGCTCTAATGAAATACACACACACACACACACACAGAGAGAGAGAGAGAGAGAGAGAGAGAGAGAGAAAGTGCTTCCACTAGCCCTAATTAAATACACAAATATACACATACATACACACACGTACACACAGACAGGAGTGAAAGTCAAAGGGGTAATTGGGAAGAGGAAGGGCATTACTGGGAGTAGAGGAGAGACAAGAAAGGGTAATTATGAATGATACTTCATCTACCTATATGGAAATGTTACAGTGAAGCCCATCACTGCCTACAATGCACATATCTATGCTAAGGACAACATTCCAGAAGAATGACTTCTCCGTGTCTGTCACTGTCAAGTGTGCTGTCCCTGGGGAGCATCTGCCATAAAGAAGAGGTGAGAGTACGTTATCACTCTCGATGTAGCTCCTGGTGCCTGTGTGTGCTGAATCTCTGTGGGAAGCTCTCTCTTCAGATCCACGACCACCACTTGCTTAGTCTGGCCATATCGTAGCTCACGGCTATGCTGTGAGCTATGTCTCCACCTCTGTCTCCACTGTGCTGCCCTGGAACAGTAGCTCCCAAGTGACTTTATTATTGTCACTGTGCTTCTCTGTTCATGGTCATGAGTGCACCCTGGTAGAAAAATGCAAATGTTAATTCCTTTTCTGCTCATGTTAAGCTTACTATACAACTATGAGCTATAAGTGGAGAATAATGTATATTTTCAATCATGTCCTCTCTGGGATGTTTTTGGTTATACCATTGCACTCCTAGTGATCTCTTTCAGTGTTGACAGGGGGAGAAGATTCTCAGAGCCCAATAAGAAGAGTTTTCTCATTCCTGTGAAAACCAGCCTGGAAAAATGATGAGGGAACATCCATTGCAAAGACACCTGGTCATGCACATTGTGGAGCAAGTCTTCAAACATCTCAGAGTTGGAGGCCATTTCTGACAACCTAATGTGACAAGAAGCCTGTCATGGGTGGGGATGAGGGAAAGGTAGATCAGATTAAAAATGGCAATGAAAGAGATCCAACACTGAGACATGTAAGAGCAGGTTCAAGCTCAGGTAAACAATGAATCCAGATCCCTGAAGAACCTCATGTCCTGTGTGAATGAGTCAAATCTGAGCATCCGCACCACTCTGAAAGCCAAATCTGTGAGTCCAGTGGACTGATCTGTTCAGACACCTGCTTGCAACAAGGCCAGGTTATAGGCCTAGACAATCATAGAGGTGTGAGGCCCAGGATTTTTTTAAGGCATCTGGTCAACCTTACAGTGGGTCAGATGGTTGGAAAGTGCCCTGAAGAGGATCAGTGGGGGAGGGGCAGAATCCATGTCATTCACGGGTAGAAGGTCATAAGACCCAAGTGGCATATTGGTATTAGGAGATCTGTGGGTTCTGGTCTGGCAAGCGAATTTGGAAGCCTTGGAGGTGCTGTGTGTGGACCACCAGACCTGACTCAGAGCTGGGGATGCTTCAGCCCTTCACTTAGCAAAGAGTCTGCCTACATGAGTGGCACAATTTTTCAAGTGATACCAGCTACCTACCAGGAAGTATATGCATGCCCTCATTTACCTGTGTGTATATATGAGACATTTATATAGAAATGCATATAAGTACATATAGTTGATACAATAACATAATTTATATTCTATGTTATAAATGTACATAACTTTAGATACTAATACCTCTCATGTCTGCATTTCTTCCAATTTATAGAAGAATGTGGTTCATTTGTTTACATAGTTCTTTTTCATTCATGAAATCTATTTATTTATGGAGCAAACACATTTACATGTTTTTTATCCAAATAAACCACTTTGTGAAATTTAGAAATATTCCTTGTTTAACCTTGATCATCCAACTTGATTTTTCCTTCCAATTTATACAGGTCATCTTGTCATATTTTCAAGCGAAAACTTAATAAAGGAAAACTTGAGCAAATAAAGGAAATGAAAACCCCAATGGCTATTGTGTAAGAACAGAATTGTATCATTACTCATGAAATATTCTTTCCTATAAACAAAATGAGGAACCAGACTAAGAAGTTTTGAGTACATTTAAATGTGCTGAAGGGTTGGAAACTTCAGCCATAAGAACACCACCCATCACTGCTTGTGTTTAGGAGGCAACTCTTTCTCATTCTACACATTCACTAGAGTTTTAAGAAGTGACACACGAGTAGGCTTTGCACTTTGAGGCTTTTAAACTCAGTGTCAACAGCAAGAGGTGGACAGAAGTACATTGTATGAGTGACAGTCATATCACAGGTGGAGCGAGGGAGAGTAGAGAGATGGGGTAGACCTCATGGCAAGGCATGGCATACCATATATCCCATTGTGAGGTTGACCAGATGTCTCAGCGGGAGACACACACATTCCTTACCTGTAAGAGGGTTGGGAGCCCCTTTCTAGGTATTGTATGTAGTCTCCTGATACAATCTGCAACTACCTCGAATGGGTATGTCAGCCCCTTGTTGCATCAGCTGTAGCTGCATCAAGGTACAGCATCTCCTGGAGCTGACTCCTACCAGTTGCCATTCTCTCTGATAGGTCCTCCTGAGCACACACAGTTCAGTAAAGCCCCCACACATAGAAATCTCAACACCTTGGTTTTCAGGGCACCTACCTGACTGAAGAGACTGTGCAGTTATACAGACAGAGAACAACTTCATAGCTGTTTAGCTAGACTTGAACAGTGGGTTGAATACAGGGCAAAATAAGACAGAAGTGTCCAAAGGACTCACTGTGTTGAGTGAAAGGACAAAGTTCAAGGGTCAAAGGGCAGGCTGAAGAGAGGGATAATAAGCACAAAGGCAGAAATGTCTCATTTATATAAAATTATCAGAACGGTCTTCCTGGTTTTATGGAGACACCACTGCAAATAATGGAATGAGGCGTGCTTATTGTGAACTGGCTCTTCAGATGCAAATGCTATCATCATGGTAGATGTTTCATTGTTTTACTCAAGAATCAAGAAGCTGAGCAGACTGTCTGTCTATCCAAGCAATCTCCACATACATTTTCAAAACAGCTGCTAGAGGTTAGTGCTGCTAGCTCTTTCTCAGCACCACTTGCTCCTCTTAGTGGGAAATCTACTATGTAGTAAGAGTAGATAGGTTAGCTCAAACCTCACAACTCAGCCAGCTGGGAAGAAGAGGAAACCAAGGGTTGGCTAGAACAAGGGACTTGCCTAGGGAGGAAAGGGTGGAGATGCTGTTTGACTCCACATTTCTCTAGCTTGAAAGCTCCGGCCATGCAGGTCAGATGAGCTGGTCTCAAGGAGCCCATGATCTGGGCCTCGTGCTCTGGGGACCTGACTCACAGGCCTGTGTGGTGACCAAAGCATGTGCTTATTAATCCTCTTAAGTCATCTCTTCAAACTTAAGTAGCCCATTCAACAGCTCAAAAGTTGACTGGGGCTATTTCCTCTTTAATAGCAATGATAATTACAAAAGTCCTTCTACTTTTAGAATCCATAGGGCCCTATCATATGTTGTGTGTGACTCAAAGCACAGGGTACTGCCTCTATTCTAGACATACAAAATCTGAGACACATGTGTCCATGCCCATTCACCTCAGAAAAGACAGGGCCAAGGCTTGCATACTAACTCTCCCTGTTGTGTTAAAATTTTTCTTTTAAGTCACTTGTCTGAGAAAGACTGAGCCTCTGTGGAGATGTATATAACCCCTTCTTCTGTGTGTGTGTGTGTGTGTGTGTGTATCTCTGTGTATATGTGTGTATCTCTGTGTATATATATCTCTGTGAGTGTATCTCTGTGTAAATACATATATATATATATATCTGTGTGAGTGTATCTGTGTGTATCTCTGCACATCTCTGTGTGTGCATATCTCTATGTGAGTGTATCTCATTGTGTGTCTCTCTGTATGTAGCTATGTGTGTTTCTATGTGTATCTCTCTGTGTATATAATGTGTGCATATATAAATATACACACACACACACATCTGTGTGTAAGTATATCTCTCTGTGTGTGACTATATCTGTATCTCTCTCTGGGTATATCTCTGTGTGTATTTCTCTCTCTCTCTCTCTCTCTCTCTCTCTCTCTCTCTCTCTGTGTGTGTGTATTCACACATGTATGTAGAATCTAAACAGCATCAGTGCCATTCTTCACGAGGGATTCACCCTATTTTCTATGCATGTAAGGTATTGTTAACATATTTATCTTCACTTACCTGTCCTGTCTCTGCCCACTGCTCACTCTGACTGACCTTTGTTACTTCCCCCCAGAAGTTACCAAAAGTTCTCCTCCTATCTTCTTGTCTCTCTGTTTATGTTCCTATTTTCATGCCTTCGTTTTGTGTGTGTGTGTGTGTGTGTGTGTGTCTTGTGCAACCTGGCAAGCTGCTATAAACGTAAATGCCTGTTGACAGCTCAGCTCTCATCAGAACATCTCTATCATCCTCTCCAGGGCCCAGAGAACATTGCAGAACAGGTGACAGAAAGTTGTAAGAACCAGAAGATGGGGGAAGATAACTATGTCACACTGTCTTTAGGATACAACATAGATGTTGCAAACATGATCAAACCTTGTTTTGACACGTGATCTTTCACTTGGATCTGAAGTTCACAGATTAGACCAGGTTGGCTGTCCAGCAACTCCAGGGATCCACCCATTCCCACCCTCTCCTGCTCTGGGATTGCAAATACACCTGATTTTACAAGTGGATGCTGGAGAGCAAACGTAGAGCCTCATCTTTGCTCAGCAAGCACTGAATCAACTGAGTTCTCGCCCCAGCCCCTTTTTTTGACCTTGGGTGAACTGAAAGGCTCTGGAAATATACCCAGATTGAAAGATTCACCAGGTGAGGAGTAAAATTGGCACACTGGAAGTTATTAAAGACAAGGTCGACCCTACGTAACTTGCTGGGTAGACTTCAGTGCTTGACAGAGTGTAACCAGTTATAATTATCTCTATTATTCTGCTCTGGTATTTGCTTCTTTTTTTTTTTTGTAATATCAAAATTTGATCTTTTCCCTTCATGCCATCTAGAAGGCCCCTTCACAGAACTCCTTAGGACTGCCATTTAAAGCCAATTATCATGGCCCATGGGCAAAAGAACCCAGGCCCAGTGCTCAGGTTTTCTGTGTTGCTGTGTACCTGGGATCTCTCTGTCCATCTCGGCGTTTCTTGACATTCCTTGCCTGCCTGGTGTCATTCAACAGAGAAAAAATTTCTAAGCACTGTATGTTTTGGTTGGTTCCTGGTTTTGCAATATACTTCATGCTTGTTAGCATGACCATCCTGCTGGAGAAAAAAAGACTGACTATGGGGGACCGGATCATCCCTGGGACACAGAGTAGCCAGGGGTCAGTTAGGGAGAGGGGAGGCGGAGCAAAAGCCAGGAGCGGACCCAAGGAAATGTTCCTCTTGGGGCTTAATTAGGCCCGGCACTTCTCTGTTGAAACTTCCTCTTTTTTTTTCCCCCTCCGTGTAAGTGAACTGTGTGAAGGAAAAATGACCTCACACACTATTCTGCTTTCCACGAAGTAAAAGTTCGTGGTGGAAAATTTACGAGGAAATCCATTCGATTTCTGCACTTCTCTTGCTGTAGGATTTTCAGTATGACTCAGTCCCAAGACTGTCATGGCTAAGTCGGTCCTTATTTTCCTCATTTGTTTTTCCAGACACTTTATTTAGCAGCTTGCTAAATATAATATCCCCTCATCATATGTTTTTTTAAAAAAAAAAAGATTAAGGAAGAGACCGGAAGTAATGATGAGATTCCCTGAATTCACCCAGTAAGCAATCAGCAGAGAGGGCAGGGTAAGAACGTGGTCATGGAGAATAGGGCTTACCCTACCTCCATGCTGAAGAGTTTAGTCAGATCTTGGCCATCCTGGGTCTTTAGAGCACTAGTCCACACACCATATCCCAACCAAATGTTTGTTTTCCAGCGGCCTGTGAACTGAAGATGGTTTTTGCATTTCTGTAGGATTTTTTTTTAAAAAGTCAAAACACGCTTACCATTTTCTGACAGATAGCAAATTATGTAAAAGTCTAATTTCGGTGTTTATAAATACAATGAGTAGGACTGGAAGGTAGCCACACCCACTGGAACGTAGCCACACCCACTTGCTTCCAGATCATCAATCTACTGTGATGTTTAAGACGCTGTAGTGGAAGAGGCAGGTGGATGTAGCAGAAACTCAAAAAGCCTAAAATAGTTTATGATATATTAACCACATGGCTCACAGAGCCCAGAATATCTGCAAGGTGGCATAAACCGAAAATTTACTGACCGTTGAGGCAGAAGATTCGGTGGTGGGGGCGGGAAGGAAGAGGGGCAGTTAAGTGAGTAATAAACATCAGTGTCCAGCTTAGGACCACCGTCCTTGACACAGGCAGAACGAGGGTCGGGCAGGGAACAATGCTACAGGAAAGCTCTAACTTGTCCCGCTGCAGGTCTCCAATCCCTGGTACAGAGCTCACCTACGGCTTATGCCGTGACTCCTGGTTAGAACCCTAAGTGGAGAGAGACTGGGAAGGGAGATCAGGAACAGGCCTGGGGCTGTGCAGTTTCCATTAACACTTCCTGTCTGTCACTCTGGGGTCACAGCACACTGGCCTTGTGATGTCAGAGGCCCCTGAAGTCACGACTGACTCCAAAAACTAGAGTATTATTGCACCGCCGGATTTGACAAATTAAAATACAGGACATTAGTAAAATTTGTATTTCAGACTCAGACAATTCTTAGAGGACATACGTCTGATATAATACCTCGACTTATCTTCCCAAAGAACATCTCAAAAGTATGCACTAAATTTGCTTATTATTGGGGCAAGGGAGATGGATTTGAGGTTAAGTATGAGCAGAGTATGTACTTCCAGGGGAGGCCCCAAAGCCCAGCTTCAGGGAATCTGACCCTCTCTTCAGATCTCTGTGGGCACCTGCACTCAATTGTGTGAAACACACACACACACACACACACACAGACAAATAAACACAATTTTTAAAAAGAAATCTTGAAAACATAAAATCATTATTTGCTTATGGAAATTTAAAAAATTATAAACTCAGAGTTTTCGGTTTATAGCAAACTTGAAAGCACGGATATATGATCCCTCTTCTAACCTCTATAGCCCGTATATAACTCATACCCGTAGCTGAATGTGCATAGACTTATTATCAGTACTGCTCCCCCATTCCCCATGCACACATCAGGGTGACTCATTCGCTGTATTTCTAACTCTATAATGATACATCACAATCACCCAAAGATTATAGTTTACTATAGGGCTCATCATTGCTGGTGTACATTCCGTGGATTTGGTCAAATGACAACAGGTATCTGCCATTTTGGTGTCAAATGGTATATTCACCAGCCTGGGCTCCACCAAATTCACCTCTGACCCAAATCCATGAGACTCACTGTTTTTCACAGTTACCTTGTATGTTTACCTATTCCCAAATATCACTGAATACAAATCATATAGCACACAACTTGGAAATCTGGCTCCTTTCTCTTGGTGACATGCATTAAAACTTCTTTCGTGTTCTCCTATGGTCCAACGACTAATTTCCTTTTGGAGCTGAATAATACCCCTACCTCAGTTTATCTGTTCCAATTTCCCCTTTGCTACATAATGGAAACTGACGGATCTTAAATTACACGAAAGAATTCCCCTGCCTACATTTTCTGTTTCTTTTTAAAAACTCCCTTTCTTTGTTTCTCCGTTAAAGTTTTTTTTTTTCATAAACTTTCTTTGTGTAGTATTTTGATAATATTTCACCATGTACACTTGAAAACACTATTCTGAGAAGAGGCCCTCCAGGGTTTTCCACACCGCCACAGGGGGCCCTCCAAATAGTTAGGATTCCTTGAACAGAGAAACAATTTAGGACACTGGAAAGGGGGTTATCCTACAAAGGAAAACATCACCACATTTCTATAGGACTCAAGATTATAGTGCTGACAGCTATTTAAAATATGATGTTATAAAGAGTGTTTCTTGGAAGAAATACTTAGAACGCAGCACATAAAAGTATAGGCCCTAAAACGTGCAACGACCATCGTCTCTGTGTGGACATGACACCCTGCAGAATGATCCTGTAATAAAAAGGGAGAGCTGTTTTATTACATAATGCTAACAGGGTACTGGCCACTTTTTATGCACATTTCCAAATTAATAAATTATTGCTCTGATAATTTCATATGTGTATATGATGTGCTCGTATTACTCCTGCTGTACGCTTCTCTTCCTGCCCCTCCATTCCTATCGACATCTCTCTTTACTTTCAAGTTTAGCTATTATATATGAAGTGGTTCTAAACATCTCTGTGTGCATGTGTGCATGTGTGTGTGCATGTGTGTACATGTGTGCATGTGTGTATGCATGGATGTGTATATGTATACATTTTCCAACTCTTTGGGGTGATACAAAGGACCTGATTGGGGGCTCATTTGGTGAGCGCATGATAAGCTTTGCAATAAACCAACAAACTCTTCCAAAGCGTGTCTGCTCTCTTTTGCATTCTCATTAGCAGTGAAGCCTAGCTCTCCTTGCCCCACACAGCTAGAACTCCTTGATATCAGCCTCACTGTTTCAGGGCCATTCATTGTAGTGCCTGGTTGACATTCCTCTGCTGACAGATAAGAGGATATTTCACACATTTATTTGAAACTCACACATACTGGGCGTCCTACATTGTATCTGGTAACCTGTAGGAATGGGCAGTGGAAATTGTATCCTTTCTTTATCTCCTCTTCCCCCCCTCCCATTATGACCACGCCTGTTTCTGTCTTGCCCAGCACTATGCCTTTCAAAGAATCTTGTGGCATTTCGTGAGACCCGAATCCTACCTTGTAGAGGAGACAAATCTGTAATTAGATTCATTTCTCTATATTCTGATATCCAATCGCACAACATCATTGAGCCCAGAGATAAAGGAGTACCAAGAAGGCGGGGCTCTTTACTCTGTGTGGCAGAAATTACCAAGGCTTCCAAGACTATGCAACATTTAGGCTGGGTTTGGCAGTGAGAGCAGGAACTTTTTCCAGTCATGCAAGGGAAGGTGAGTCGGGAAGAGGGAGGAGGATGTGCCAGGTTGTCACTGAAGAAATGAGAATCCTGCATCTTGGAATGATGCAATGGGCTCACAGGTGTCCATGGGATGATTGGCAGCTGATAGAGAATGAGTCTAAGGTTAGACTTAGAAATTAAGCTTGGCATTTCTGTAGAGTGGCCTTGGAACTGAGGGTGCCCTATCCTCTGATCTCAGCACAGGAATGCTGGTGCACAACTAGGGTCTCCAAGCTGACAGCCTTTGAACTAAAGCACACATTCTTGTTTTGTATCTCTTTGCTTCAGGTTGACCTCATGCTCCACACTTGGCCATGGTATGAAAGATCGATATTCCATATCCAGTTACTTTGTTTAAACTGGTGATAAGAAGAAACCCACAGACACCTTAGGGCAGAGGTTGGGAACTTCTTTAAGCCTTGAGGCTCTAACTACTTTTAAGAGACTCTCTGATGTAGAGAAGTCTGATGCTAGTCAAGCTTATCCCATTCACTACAACATCACGCATATACGACACCTTTCATAAGAAAAAGCAATAGATACCATCCTTGGCATCTTTTATTTGTCCTCTCAGATCCTTCCTCCACACTTGCCATCCTGCTGGGTTCCTGTCATAGCTACCTTTAACTGTCACCTTGACACAGCCTAGAGTCACCTGAGAGCGGTGTCTGACTGACCTGTGGACACATCTGTGAGGATTGCCTTGGTTGGTAATTGGCGGAGGAGGGCCTAGCCCACTGTGAGTAGCGCCATTCCCTAGGTCAAGCGGTCCTGGGCTGTATAAGGAAGCTGGCTCAGCATCACCAGTGACTGAGCCAGCAAGCAGCATTTCCTCATGGTTTCTGCTTCAAGTTCCTGCCCTGACTTTCCTCAAAGATGACCTATCACCAGTAAATCAAATGAATCCATTTCTTCCCTAGTTTGCTCTTGGTCAAGAGTGTTTTATCACAGCAATGGGAAGGAAAAATGAAAATGCTCCCTAAGACGGATAATTCCAATGGATAACCTTGTTCTCACCTTGAAGGACAGAGAGGCTGTGTCCCTGCTGAGTCACTGCAAGGTGCCTAGTCTGTTCCCTTCAGCTGCTGTGGGACCCTTCTGCTAGCATCAGATGTGTTCTGTACATCCGAGAAGTCTCTCCTCTCTCCTAGCCATGCTTTAGACTAACAGCCCCCAAGTCTTGCTTGGGGCATATAATCTTTGCCAACCATTATTCACACATTGATTAACAGTCATTTCTTTAAACTCTTTATAGCCACCCTGTTTGAGTGCATCCTTGTTTCTTACTGGGACTCTGACCAACACACAGAGAGCAAGCATTACTTTAATTGGTCATTTGATTATTAATGAAAGGAGAACCCATATATTGCTGTGGCATATATCCATCAAATGACTCCTCTGCAAGGGAACACACAGAGTTTGGAAATAAATTGTAATTTTGATTATTTAGTTAATATCTTTATAGAGTATCATATGTGAAGCACAGCTTAATCAGATTTGTTACGTCTTTTACTGGTTCAAATATAATGGTGGAGAATACAAGGTCTCATGTCAGAGGAGTCTAATTTGGAGTCTGAGCTCTTTCTTTGTGATTAGGGGATAATGTTACCTTATTAGGCCTTATCTTTAATATGATGGTGACAATACTTTCCCCACAGGTTAAAAGAGACTGGGAAACACATAGCCGGCTGCCTCGTACAGAACAGGGTTCTTGCCTAAGTGTTGCTTGCAGGCTGTGGGTCTTAGGACTCAGTCATGGAGGCTACAGTGGTACCTTCAGACAGAGCTGTCTTCGGTGCTGGGACTGGTCTGTATTTGTGCTGTCCTGTACTTGGTCATTGAAAACTCAGAACATTTGGGGTGTGTGACTGAGTAGCTGAAATTTTATTTTACATTATTCTTTTGTTAGTATATGTATGGAAATTCACACATTTGTGTAGTCGAAGTCACATGCGGAAGGCAGAGGTGGCCTTCAGATGTCTTCCCTATCATGTTCCACCTTATGGTTTCAAGTCAAGGTCTCTCTCTCTCTCTGAGCCACGGACTTGCTGATTATCAGCTGCAGTAGCTGACTGGCAACTCTCCAGAGGATCTCTCCCTTCTCCTTCCCAACACAGGTACTGTGGATTGCCCTGGTACTGTTTGTGGATTTTGATGCAAATTCTGCTTCCTCAAGAGGGGCTGCCCCAAAGAGGAATGGATCACATACACAGGTGATTCCGAGTGAACCTTCTCCCCATTTTAACTGGTCAATAAAGATGGAAGAAGCCAATTACTGGGCAAAGGAAAAGGTGGGATTTCTGGGTCTAGGAGGAAGAGAAGGGGTGGGGATGAGGGATTAGGACCAGGCTGTGGAGCAGATAAGTAGCAGACAGGTAACTCTCAGGGACCCATAGATTATAGCCTCCCCAGGCAGCTGCAGAGGCTAAGGAGGATGGGGCAAGCAATTCTTCGCCCAGCAGTTGTGTTATCTGGCTGGCTTTAAAATATTAAGGCTGTCTGGTGTTTTCCATCCTCAGAGACTCAGGTGGGCAGGAGAAAGGGCACGGCCACAGGGCAGTCATTAGAGGTCTGGCAAAGCTAGCCGTGGGGACTGGGTGAGACCTCCCATTGGCGGCACCAGGCAGGGAACAAGTGTGCCTTTTAAAATTACACACAACACACAAAGATTAAAAATGCGTGCCACACATCCAGCTTTTATGTGGATGTTTGGGATCCGAATTCAAGTCCTTCCACTGTACAGCAAGCACTTTATCCAGTAAACCATCTCTTGTCCCTTTTTATGGAAGTCTAAGTGACTTGAAATAGCCACACACTGCTCATGGCTACCATATCTAACAGGGCAGATTTCAAGAGTAACCATAAAAGACCAAGTCATTTTTCAAGATCACCAGGAAGGTTTGGACTGAGGAACTGGACAGTCATTGGTGGGGTAAAAATCATAGTAATCTGTCGATTAGTCAGACGTTAGCGTGATGCCGTAGTGTTTGTAATTTTCATTGAAACAATGGGTTTTGTACCTGAGAGATTAGAAAAAGGTTTGTATTGGGTTGGAGAGATGGTTCAGTGGTTAAGAGCACCAACTGCTCTTCCAGAGGTTCTGAGTTCAAATCCCAGCAACCACGTGGTGGCTCACAACTGTCTGTAATGGGGTCTGACTCCCTCTTCTGGTGTATATGAAGAGAGCAATGGTGTACTCAAGTACATAAAATAAATAAATCTTTTTTAAAAAAGATATATACATATACACATACACATACACATACATATTCAGACATAAAGGAAATGTCCTAGAAAAAAATTTTGGCCTGATGCTACTATAGAGGTCACCTTGCATCCTCTTGTAAACTCAGATGTTAATTTGGAGACTCTGATGCTCCTGTCCGGAGTCCCCAACAGACAGTTTTTGTCAACACAACACTTATTCCTGAGAGTTCCTGGATGTCACCCTTCCCCCAAGTACCACACTGCCCTCAGGAATGGCAGTAAATTAGAATGCTCATGGGAGATGAAATTCAGTTACCATGCTCAATTTAGACCTGATCTTTTAAGAGAACACTTGAGTGCTCTAGTGATAAAAAAAAAAGTATGTATCATAAAATGGTAGATTTTCTAGAAAGAGAAGGTGTAGAGAGAGAGATACTATTTTTCTTGAGAGTGAGCATTAAAATGTTCACAAGTGTTCTGCTATGCTCTCCCAGGGGACCCCTCCAGATGCTACACTCACTCTCTCCAACCTGCTCTCTACCCTGGGAACATGCCTGATGAAGCACCTTGGACCTTTCCTGGCTCTTGTCTTCCTGCTGAAAATGGCCCCAGTAACTGTTACTGATGCTGAAAATGGCAGCATCAGTAACAGATCTGGGGAGATTTCTAGAGCCATATTGGGGCTTTTATCTCCCTACCTAACTTCATGTGGGGGCAACTGGACTGTTCAGGTCTAGGTCTAGCGCTGAGCCAGCTCCTGCCTTCTTTCATTCCCACCCCCTCTCTCTCCTCCTCCTCCTCCTCCTCTCAGCACCCTACAAAGGGTTAGAAAAGAGTGCCCATTGCCTGCTCCAAATGCTGCATCGTTTTCTTGTGGTTTCTCCCCACCCTGACCACTTCTCTGAAAAGAGCCCTTTATTATAAACTCCCCTCCAATTTCACAATTTGAGTTCGCCATTGGTTCCCGCTGGGACTCTCTCTCTCTCTCTGCTATGTCTGTGAAATAGTATCTGGGTTGCTTCTCCACCAAGCCTTTTTCTTCCTTGAGACAGTTGCTACAGAGATAATTTAGAGCGGGGCGTTTTAAGGCTGTTGTTTAATCTAACTGCCTTACCAGACATCAGCTCAGACCCCTCCGGGGTGAGTCATTCTATTTGTGTGGGTGGGGTTAGTAAACTCCCTGAAGTGTAAGAAAGATTGTCTTGATAGTGGTGACAGAGAATTTTCTCAAAAGTCCAACTGCATAGCCTCAAATAAAATAAACTGAATAAGAAAAACAAAACAAAACAAAAACCAGTTCTATGCATTTGGAAGCCCTTGGCAGTGACCCACAGCTCAGCCCATCCTTTCCTGAGCAGGATGTGGTCAAAGTGCTACACACGCGGTTAAGAAATTTCCCTTCTGAGCATCTTCATCCTGCAGTTTGGTGTGGATAAAAATCTATTCCAAATGACTCTTAAAGCTGAGATACTGTACACATAGAAATAGTCAAAGGATTTTTCTTTTTTTGCAAGAACCAAGCTAACACGGCAATTTCCTTCTACCTCGAAAATGGTTAAAAAAGGTTTCTTCGTGGGGCTCACTTCCTTTATTTGGGGGCAAAAACACAAAGAGGCATTACTATAGCATTAAATGATAGATGATCAGGGACAGATGGCAGCTGCCCCGAGTGGCTGTCTATCTGGTGGAATGCTTGCAAAAGTGCTAAAAGCCCCTCCTCCTCGGTCTGTGAAATTCCCTTCTTTTCAGAGTCTCTGTCACAATTCCTGAAAGTCCCACACCCAGCATGGGACCTTCTCGGTGTCATGGAAGTCTTGGGCACGATTAGACACTTATGGTTGAAGCTATTTTTCTCTCAGTAGTTCTTACAGGGCGGGGAAGTTGGAGTCCTGACTGGGAAGGTTGAAAGTGAACCTGTGAGATGCACTGAATCATTTAGTGTACCTGTTAGAGAGGGCGCAGTGGAGTGGAAGAGGCTAGGCCCTCTCCTGTGTGGATAACACTGTCACCAAACACAACTTCACTGAAATGTGGTCCTGCAGTTCATAAAAATGTCTGTATCAATGTTTAATAGTATAGCTACATCTCCTTTTCTGGATCATAAGAAACAGGGAAGACGTCTACCATGAGAGACTGACAATGGATTCTGAAGGTTTCACTTGATCTGGAAGAACTAAACTATTAAAATACATCAGAGGCCAGAGTGCCAAGGACCTCTGAGGGTGACTGATCCAATTTCAATGACATTGCTGATCATCAGTGAGCCTGGGACTTGGATTTGGAAGGAGAGGAGAGTAATGCCCATGGCCAGTTTCTGCTGGGTCTTCCAAAGGGCTCTCTCTGGCTTCAATCCAGCATTGAATGTAATGAGTATTCAGGGGGGTCTGGCACTACCTTCCTTAAAGTTTACTATTGTGGGTCAGTTTACAAGGAGTGACTGCATGGCCTGTATTCCTTCCTATGTTCATGTCTCTAAGTTGTGTGTGGTGCTAGCTGGCAGTCTCTGGAACCCTGTTGAGTTCTCATGGGACCACAGGTTTGTTCTCTGTAGAACATGTCTTCAGTCACTGGCTTTCCTACTCCCATCTTCACCAAAAACACTCGAGAAATCAATCATCCTTGATCTACCATTTCCCATCACACCTCTATATAATTTAGCAGTGATTCCCAGAATAGGATCCCCACTCACGTAGCCCTCTCCCCCTCCATCCAACCATGTCCGGTTTTCATAGACTTTGGTGCTGAGCTGTGTTTTCATTCCGGACTCCTGGAATCTTTCCTCTTGGCAGGTTAAGAAGACAAGTTAGGTATACCATTCCTCTGCCTGAAGCCCTCCATCCATCTTCCAGCACTCACGTACTTCACCACGCCCATTTTCCAGGATGTTCTCTCCTTAGATCGTCACATCATGTACTCCATTGCCCATTAACCCTCCCTGGAATGCTGCCCATCTCTTTCATTCCTTTGTTGGAGGTGAAGTTCTTACTTCTCCATGTTACTCCCAAGCTCTGACCTTACCCTGTCTTGTCTTCGTAGGACAGTTTACCATTTCCAGGAGTTATTTTAATAGCTCCGTATCTAGGTATGGATTCCCTTTCTCACCTCTAGAATGCTATGTTTTGACAGTAAGGACTTCATTTATTGGTCACATCATCCTAATGCCTGGATTGGTGTCTGGAACATCGTCATTACTAGGCATTTCTTATTGAGCTTCTGAATGGATTATCGAAAGAGACCACAGGGTTATAGGCCAAGTCGTGTGAAGACTCAACAAGGTAATGTTTCTAGAGGTAATGGAAAAGGCAGTCAGGACTCCGATGAGTGCTTGTGGTAAGGGTTGTTCTAGAAGCCACCACCAAAGGCATGAGATACTACAGACCTTCTAAGAATTTGTGGCCATGTTAGAATTCAGATCAGTGACCGTAGGAATGATGATTTCCAAGGCCAAAGTCAAGGCTGTGGCAGCTAATTTGAGTTGAATGTAAAGCACCTTGGGGTTGTCTTTTAGATGGATTTTTTTTTTTTACCTTATTGATGGAGTAGAGCTATTGTGGGGACTGAGTAGCTTTGAAGCTTGACTCAGAAATGATAAAGTCTTTTATCCCAAGAGGCTGTAGGTTAGGTCGGCCTGTCAGGAGACTGCTGCCCATCAGTCCATTTAAAACTGTGGGCTCTAAGAAGAGTCCTATGCCTCCCTCAAGGAGCACCCAACAGAGTATAAACTCCTCCCTTGCATATCATCCCTTCTCACTCCCTCAAATAGCCCAACAATTCCTCAGGCAAGATGTCATGGTGCAGACGGCCCACCAGAGACCAATGAGTTCCATGGCCCACTCACTTCTCATGTCGGGGAACTCCGCTCAGCAGCCAGGGGCTCTGGGCTGTCTGGGAATCCCCACGGTAGCAGCAATCTCTGTGGAGCTGAGCAACAGAACAGTTTTCAGATTTAGCACCACAGCCTCGTGAGGAGGGAGGGCTGCGGCTGGTGGCTCTGGGACAAAGCAAAGCCCAGAGACTGAAATATCTGGGACATGAGGTCAGAGGTCAGCTCTAGGGGCTGGACGTGCTGCAGATGCTAAGCCCTGCGTGCCCAGCCTTACTGACCTCAACCCTACTGGGACACTTTGAGAGTCTACACAACAGTAAGTTCATGACTGTGTGTGCACAACCCAGTCTGTTACCTGAAGCTATGAAGCAAAGAGCCTTGGCGCGGCTTCCAGAGGAAGCGAGGTGAAGATTCTTCTCTGCTAAACAGCTAAATAAACCACTCATGAATCACGAACCACAGATCCCACAGTTGGCATGCGACTCTTCATCTTTGTCTACAGATATTGATAGAGAGCCTAGTGTGTGCTTCATAATGTGCTGGCTGGTGTTGAAATGTAGTGGTAAAGCAAGATTAACTCTCTCCTACCAATGTGGACCTTCCTCCAGAGTGGTACATTCTATAGCATGGAAGCTAATGGGTACCAGTTGCAAGTGAACGGCTTTTGCCAGTATTTAGCTGTGACTTCGGACCAATCACTTTACTTCCTGAGCTCCATTTGTTCCCCTACCTCTATTTTAAGGAAATGACGTAGTGTAGTCAGCCTCATAGGGCACAATTTGTTAGCAAGTACTTACATACCAATAAAGGCTAGTTTTTCTTCTGGGTATGATTTAAGGTAGATTTAGTAGAGCACTGCTATGAAGACACATTTATATTGAAATAGTTGGATCTTGAACTAATGTACATACATGTAGAGCCAAGACTAGAAAAAATGGAATAATTGGAAATAATATTTTAGCTTCCTGTTTGAGGCTCTATCTCCCTCTTGCTGCTCTAGAGGCCCCTGTTCTCTGGATCTTGTGGTTGGCAGGCTGAAAGGAATCCAGGCAAGCTATATAGACAACACCAGAAATGTTTCAGAGGCAGGTTTCACCTTTATCCAAATGATAATGCCATTCTAGACATGAAAACACTCCTGAAAGCTATTGAGAAATTGGTCATCGGTGCAGAGAGAGACAGACACACAGAGGCAGAAAGGCTACAACAATATACCCGTGACTGCACAGGACGTTGGCCCTAGTCTGTGAAGAAACGCTAAACTCTCTAAGCTCCGAGGTTATGGGCTATGGGAGAAGAGAAGGGTTGCTTCACAGTGTGTATCAAGCCCGGATGGCATCGGGGTCTAAACTAAGAAAAGCAGTGTGAAGACTTGATAAGGACACGGATGGAGAGCACCATTAAACGTAAGGAGCTGGACTGAAAAAGAAGTTTACAGGCATGCAAACTGAAATAAGGACTTTTGCTTCCAGCAAAGATTCCACTAACGCAGTTAGAGCATAAGCGTCGGGCTAAAGACAGATACTTACAATGTTTGTGATTGGCAGAGAACTCAAAATAAGAATGTATATCTTACACATCGATAGGAAAAGAAAAACAAGCAAATCAAACACACAGACAGGGGTGTAACCGCAGTCTTTTCTACTCATGACGTAGTCCCCGAATAAGGACTCTGAGACTTAATTATTTATGAATAAATCTCTATGCCATAAGCTTGGACTTGTTCCCTGACTAGCTCATAGCTTATATAACCCGTTTATTCTATTGTATGTTTACCACAAGGCTAGTTACCTCTCCTCAGTTACATAGTCTGTAGAATCTCCGAGAGTTCCTCCCTCTCTTGCCCCACCTTCTGCCTCAGCTCATTGGCCATCAACTTTTTATTGACAGGTGATACTTCCACACAGTACACAAGAGGTTCTCTTTATGCGGAGGGGGGGCGGGTATGGGAAAGGGAGCCCAAGTTGCTCTCAGTATCAAGACAAATTAATATTAAAATCATAGCATGATGTGATTTTGCACTTTTGGGGTTGGCAAGATGATATCTCTGATAACACCAAGTTTTGGAAAAGAGAAAAGTATTCTCATATATTTCTGGTAAATGTGTGACTTGGTAAATTACTATATCCAGGTAATAGCTGTCGAAATTGGTGTCTGTTTCCTAAGATTCAGTGACTCGCTCCTCCCTTGACGTGCAACCCCAACACTCCTTTGCATCTACTGTCCGTTGTTTGTGGAGGAATCAGTTAGAGAATACGGCATGATGCTGTCGCTACAGTAAATGAGATGGAGATTTACTTGCGAATAAGAACCAATCCTGAAAAGTGCCAGCTAAGCACTTAAGAGCATCCCTCATTTACTCTTGGGACACTACAGAAGCATCTGAGTTATATGATTAATTTAGATAAGAATTTTAAAACTTGCCAACTTTGTATGGATAACATTATTTTATTACCCTTCAGTGCATACACTTATAGTACATATTATATTCACCCATGAATGGGCGGGTCATTACCCACATGGGATAGGTTGAAGTTAGAGGGAAGAACAGTAATGACAGAGATCGGATGTGTGAGGGTTTCAAATAATATAAAAAGTTAGTATTAAATCTAGGAAATTGTATAGACACCAAATTCAGGTACTCTTCTATGTATTTGATTATATAAACATTTAAAATAGAAAATTCTTTGCTTCCTTTCATTTTAAAATATGCAGTATTTTATTACATTATTGAGAATTTCAAACACGCATGCAACGTTTTTAGTAAGTTCACTGCCCACTCATTCCTCCTTACTACTCTCAGATCCCTACCTGTCCCCAACCTCATTTATCCTGCCTTATAAAAACAACCTATTAAGTCCAATTTATGCTGCCTATAAGGTCATGGGTGTAGGACCAGCCACTGGAGGACGGTTGGCCAGCAGCCACAGGCTTAAGGAAAACCAGCCGTCCCTGTCACAGACGCCATCAACTGACAGAAGCTCAGCGGCCCTCTCCTTTGATGGTCCCTGAGCCTCAGTTTGCTATAGATAACCCTGCCTGTGCAGTTGGCTTGCCTTCTTGCTTATGGATTTCAGATTAGATCTTTAGTTGAATGATGGGTGTCTGAGCGTGTGTCTAGACTCCGCAACACACCGTTTGACACTCTGCCATGTTCTCTTTGCTCGTCTAGAGCAAGGAGGCCGTGGATGGCCAGGTGGTCCCTTTAGTTCTGCAAGCACTGGCTGGGGATGAAAGTCTGAGATGCAGTCAGTCCTTCGCTCTCTAAGCTAGCTGTCCCCACGGGCACAGGCCTGCATCTTGCATGCCTGCCTCAAGCAGAGGTGGCACCTTTTGCTAAGCTCTGGCACCTACGAAGGGCCTGTTCTAATGTTGACCTATGCTATGGCTAGCACACTTTTTTGTTTTGCACAGAGGCATGGAGTAAACTGAAAGTAGGAGTGGGAATTGGCCAAGTAGTTTCCTATAAGATTGAGCACACATCCCACTGAGAACACAGGTGAAGGAGAGAGGATGATCCAAGTGTCAAGTGTCCCACTTGTCTCTTCTGCATTCCCTCTCTGGATCCCCAAAGTCTACAGTACACGCCAGACAACTGGGAGCCACATGCCTGGCCCTTCCAGCCATGTGAAGACTACTAGTGAACTCTCTCTCTCTCTCTCTCTCTCTCTCTCTCTCTCTCTCTCTCTCTCTGCTCTCTCTCTGCTCTCTCTCTCTCTCCCCTCTCTCTTTTTCTCTCCCTCTCTCTCTCCTCTCTCTGTTTCTCTCTCTCTCCCTTCCTTCCTTCCTTCTTTCCTTCCTCCCTCCCTTCCTTCCTCCCTTCTAAGACTGTGAATGTTTTCCGATCATCTTGGATGGAAATGCATGAAAGGCTGAGTGATGCTATTAAGCACGTAGCCAGCAGAGCAAACTAAGCAGTTTGAGGGGAAACAGTAAAGTGGCATTTGCTTCATGTCTCCTTAAGGGCAGAGCAGGGCCCTGTATTTATTCTAGGCTCAGGAGAAAGAGAATGACCTGACGGTGGTAGCCGTGCTCTCCTTTAAGAACCTCCGGATCAGCAGGAGACAGCAGCGAACCGAACCGTGAGCCTCTCTTTGCAACGAGGCCTAAAGACCATAAGCGATGTTGGGAGAGATTTCTGGTGATGAGGGTGGTGATAACTGCACAAGTACATTATAAAGGATTAGTCCTGTTACAAATGTTGTTATAAGTTAGAGCCAATGTAGTCTGCATCATGTGAAAAACCAGGGTACTTTGCCAGTTCATTTTCCTTAACACGTGATCTTAAAATACACCTGGTAGTGCCTACTACGTACTGAGTGCTAGAGGTTGAAGATGAAGGCAGAATTCTTTAAGAAAAATTCCTAGGTCTTTTAGAAGTTCTACTACAAAAGAGAGAAAAAGGGAGGAGGTGAGGGAAGAGAGACAGAGGGAAGGAGTGAAGAAATGAAGGCCTGAGTGAAGGAAGGGAGGAGACGATGGGAAATCCATCCTAAATTTGACCTCCAACCCCTGGCATCCTCGGAAAGCAGCTACAGCCATAAACCTGTGGTGAGAGCACCAGTCCCTTTCTGGGGATCCGGGTTTGTGAGGAAGAGTGGCAGGCGCCGATGACGTCATGTAAGCCTCTGCCCTTGCCTGGCTTTTGTCTCTCCCTCTGTAGATGGGTGAAGAACACAAGAGGTCGGAAGCCACTTCACACAGAACCCAGGGGACTCTGACGGAGATTAAGGCTCCCAGACATGGCGTACCCCCAGGGAACATGCAGATGACAACTTGAGGCTGGCTCGGCTTCTGAGCTTTGCCCCACCAGCCCGAGTCTATTAGTGAAATGGAGACAATTAAAAGTTCCAGCTTTTTTCATTGTTGTAATTACAGCAACAGCTCTGGTACAAATTATGATTCATTTGCTCTTTGAGCAATTAACACCAAGGAAAACCATTGGTGTGTGTGTGTGTGTGTGTGTGTGTGTGTGTGTGTGTGCAAGATGGCATCACACGATGCTCACGGAACTGTGGAGACTCAGCTCCAGATGGAGGAGGCTTCATTTCATGGCGCAGTAGGAGCAAGAATTTCCTTCTTTATAGAAACGGGGCTCTCACACCCCTGGGATGAGCGTGACTCACAAGATCATTGTGACCTTTGTTATTGTACATATTGCTGTTGTGAGAATATACCTGCAAAATGACCATGGCAGTGTAGGACCTTAAATGAAATTACCCATAAGGCATTGGCCTTATGCATTTAAGTGACAGCCTTCTAACTTTGTTGCTTGGAGGTAGTCAATAGAAGTTCTCTGTAATGGATGCTATGGTCCAAGTGTGAAAGTCTCTTTTAAGTTTATGTGTTGAAATTCCACCCCACCCTCCTCCCCCCAGCTATTAGAAGGATCAGGGAGGTCATTAGGCCTTGAAGGGGAGCCCTCACACTGGGATTGGTACCCTTACTTAAGAGATCCCAGACAACTGGCATTCTCCTCCATTATAGGAAGACACTGGGAGGGTGTTGCCTATGACACAGGAAGCAGTCCCTCAAAGGACACCAAATCTATTGGAGGTTTGATCATGGACTCCTCAGTTCCCAGAACTGAGAAACAAAATTGCTGTTGTAGATAAGACACTAGATTTGTGGTACTTCCTTAATAGTATCCTGCAAGCACTGAAGTAATAGGTTAGTACAATTCTGTGTCTAAAGGAAAGTAGCCACTCGTAAGGTCTGTAGCAACTTGGGGACCATCAAGAAGTTATCTCAAATGTTGCTGTTGCCTTCAGAATTCCCAAGTGTTGCCGCTGCCTCTGGTGTAACTCATGCCACTGCAAATGATAGAAATACACGCTTGAAAGGACTTAAACACAGTTGGGAATTTCATCTCTAGAGGGTTGTTGGATCTTGATTTTCTTTGACTCGAATTGGAATTCTACTTTCTCTGCTCTAGAGAAATTAGCTGAATTTTGGATAACACTTTTAGGCTCTGAGTAATACACCAGGGCAGATCCATCCAAGTTGAGCAAACATTTGATCTAGAACTTTATTCCAGACACGTCAAATTTATCACGACTGGGCCAATGCAGGTCTGAATGAGCTAAGGAATACTGATGACCCTCTTTGACTTTTGCACAAGACTAAGTAAGTGTCAATTCTTGAACTCTGTGGGACTCTGAGAGTCAGAGAAGACAGAGCACCACCAAGAAAGCGGCAAGCTCACAGCCCTGAGACTCAACACCGCTGTGAGAGGAAAGGGATGGCGTTACCTTAGAATAGCAGTTCTCAACCTGTGGGTCACGACCCTTTGGGGGGTCAACCGACCCTTTCACTGGAGTCACCTAAGACTATCAGACATATCAGATATTTATGTTACAATACACAACAGTAGCAAAATTACAGTTATGAAGAAGCAATGGAAATAACTTTATTATGGTTGGGTCGCCACAATACAACTGTATTAACTGGTCACAGCATTGGGGCTTCTACCCTGTCTTTGCTCATTCAACTCCTGGATAAAAGACATACAACTTATATATTTACAGTAAATCCTAATCAGCACTAGAGATGGGCAGACATCTACCCTCTATGCTATTAGAATCTACTTTCCTATTGATAACCCCGAGTTATTACTTACTCAATTTCATCTGGGCTGCCCTTAACTCGGATTGACCAGCCCTCGGGGCCATGCTTTCTTGACTCCTAACCCATGGCATCTCTCTCTTCTTTCTACCCTCTTCTCTCTCTTCTTCCGGTCTCCTCCAACCCCAAGGCCTAGAACACCAAGCATCACCTATCTCAATTCTTCCCAGCTATAGGCACTTTTGTTCACCAATCAGAAACAACCTGAGGGGAGATGGTCACACAGCGTCACTTGGGTCTATGAGAAGACTCTTTCCTCTCTGGGGCAACCAGGTCTTGGGAGCCCCACACTTAGCATTACAACACATAACAACAGACTAAACCTCAACAAAATCTCAATTGCCCTTCACAACCCTTTGCTACCCTAAGATGTTCCTTTCATTTCTTCCCATCAGCCTCCGAGAGTCATCCTAAATTTGACCTCCAACCCCTGGCATCCTCGGAAAGCAGCTACAGCCATAAACCTGTGCTGAGAGCCCAAGGAATAAACTAACTGTAGTCAGCAGGGTTGCCTGAAAGGTGATCTGACAGTTACTCACACCTCCCCAGAGCACGTAAAGCCGAGTTTAAGGAGTTATTTTTTTTTCTACTGCAATTTTGGCACACAGCTCAATGGTGATTTTGTAACTAGGTCTCTGAAAATGACTAGCAAGAGCTCTCGTTGCCTGGTAGACCTGCTGTATACATGAGGCTGGTAGACCTACTGTATACATGAGGCTGGTAGATTTGCTGTATACAAGAGGCTAGTACACCTGCTACATATGTGAGGCTGGTAGACCTGCTGTATACATGAGGCTGGTAGGCCTGCTGTATACATGAGGCTGGTAGACCTACTGTATACATGAGGCTAGTAGATCTGCTGTATATATACATGAGGCTGGTAGACCTACTGTATGCACAAGACTGGTAGATCTGCTACATACATGAGGCTGGGTGTTGAGTGCTTTGTTAATGCATCTGTTCCTCACTGAGGTCTACCAGAGAAGACACAGTCATCTACATCACCCAAGTAAAGAGACTCCTGGCCAGCATAGGCAGAGGAATTTCTGGACCCACACCAGGCATGCGTGCAGGCAGGATTCAAACCCTGCACTGTCAACTCCAGAGCTGTGGTTAACCAGCTTGCTTTAGCTACCATCCCTTCTTCCAAGATTGTACACATCATAACATCCCTCTCTCCTGCTCACCCATCAGATTTGAGAGTCTTTTCTCTATGATGACTTCTTGCAGTAGGAAACTGGTGCTAAGCATTTCTGGGACATTAGCTGAGTTAGGCAATGGATCATAGAGGAAGGACCCATGGTTGTATATTTGAAGGTGAGTCTTCAGTGGAGGAGGATGTATTCCTTGGACTCCCTTAGATCCAGGTTTTGCACCTGGTGGTTGGCTAGGAAGACCCCACCCAGTTTCCCAGCTGCCTTGCAGCAGCTCCCACTAGTGAAGTGACGCACGGAGAAGCTGCCCTGACTCATCCCTGGAGTCTGTCCATGCCAGCTCTTGCCACCCCCGCTCCATGGAGACCACGCTTATTAAGATCCCTGAAAATCCTTACTCCTAAGCCCACGTGGAAAGTCTTCTTCATGCCTCTTCCTGGTCTCCATGGTGCTTGGAGCACTCCACGATGCCTAATATTATCTTTTAGAAAGTAATAGCTGGCTAAGGTATTTCTACAGTAGTGGCTGTCATTGCTTGGTGGTCCTCTGTGTCCCGTCTAGGACTGAGAATCACATGTGACAGATCAGTCCCATGTACATTCAATGTATAGGAGCCCCATAATTTTGGGCATTTGGTTAGATGTAGTGTGTTCCCTAAGAAATGTGTAGGATGCTTGGTCCGTGGCAGGACTGAGGTGGTAGAAGCTTTGGAGATGGGACCTAGTAGAAGGTACCTGCTGCTTCTTGAGTGTGTCCAGATTCCAGGAGTAAATCAATATCCCCAGGTAATTACAAGAAGACTCATCCTGACTCCACCATAGCTTTTCCTTACCCTGTTTAGAACAGGTCATCTCATCCCAATTAACCAAGCCAAAAACCTTCCTCACAGGCATGCCCAGAAGTTGTTCCCATGCTGGGTGACTCTAAATCTTATCGAGTTTACAGTCAAGATGAACCATTCCGATACATCTTCATAATTTGGATCAAAAGTGTCCCCCAGAGGTCCATTTGGTAAAGGACTGTCCCCCTACATGATGCTACTGGGAGAGGGATGGAGCCTTAAGTGGGCAGGGCTGGTGAGCGATTCAGGTCATTTGTGACATACCATTGAGGAAATTAGTGGTACCCAACACCATTTTATCTTTTGTTCTCCATTCATAAAGCAGGTGGCTTTGTTATGCCCCATATTTCCTGTATGAGGTGACATCATGGGCCAATAATAGATCATGAGCTGAAGCCCCCTCAAACCACGACCCAAAGTTCTATCGTTCTATCTATCTATCTATCTATCTATCTATCTATCTGTCTGTCTGTCTGTCTGTCTGTCTGTCTGTCGTTATCTATCCATCATCTATCTATATATGTATCTATAATCTGTCTGGTATCTATCAACTATCTATGTATCTATCATTTATTTATCTATCATCTATCTATGCATGTGTCTGTCATCTATCTATCCATCTATTTATCTATGTATCTCTTTATGCATCATCTATCGTTCTTCTTTTCTCTTTTCTTTTTTATATAGAGGAAGCATATCTAGAATTTCCATTTCCCAAGTTCCCTAGGTTTTTATTTCTCCTCCTCAAGAACCTATGAATAGAGCCAGCGAGACAGCTCGGTGGGTTAAGGCACCTACTTCTAAGCCTGATGACCTGGGTTCCAATCCTAGGGCTCACTTGGTAGAAAGAGAGAGCTAACTCCAGAAAGCTGCCCTCTGACTCCCTCACTCACACAGCGGCATGCCCTTACATACACACACTGCATACCACACACCACAACACACACACACACACACACACATACACACACACACACACACACACACACACACCAAACACACCAAAGAGGTGCTTGGAAGCTCTGTTCAAATGATGCCCAATTTTCGTTAGGAACACATCTACATTTCTTTGACAAGTTTTTGTTTCCTGCTTAGAACGAGGGGTGAGAACACTAAATTTAGACCAAACTGTTAAATTAGGTCCGGTTGTCAAATTCTCAAGTCATTTATGGTTTAACACACTTATATTTCAAATAAATATCCAACCCAACTCAGATGTCGATACAATTAGTCACTGCCCAGTTCAACAAGCCAGGTTCATGCACTTTTCTCAGAGGACTTTTAGAGACGTGTATTCCCTGTCTCTTAAGACACCATGAATGCTTGCAATCCTGTTTCTGTAAGGCAAAGTGTGTGTGTGTGTGTGTCCCCAGCAGTGAGGGCTTGGTGAATGGAGGCAACATTGAGAATTAGGGTTGGAGATGAGGTCTAACTCCTGGGATGTGGCTGGTTTGCTCTCATGAGATGATGACAACATCTGTCCCAGCACACAGCTCTCTCAGCATCACAGATGCATGGTGGCATTGACCTCTCATGGGGTTGGATGGCCATTGGTTCTCCTATGTAATGCACATGTACACATGTGATGTGTATCTGTGTGCACGTGGAAACCAGAAGTGGCTCTCTGGTGCCCTCCTCAACAACTCTCTACCTTATCTCCTGAGATAGGACCTCTTCCTTGAAGCCAGCACCCACTGATTTGCCTAGTGTCGCTAGTCACCTTGCCCTTGGGATCTCTAGTCTCTGTTCCAGATGGATGTGGAGTTACAGATGAGCCACTGCACCTGTGTGGCATTTAGGTGGGTGCCAGGGATCAGAAGACCAGTCCCCAGGGTTGCGTGGCAAGCACTTTACCCACTAGCTATCTCACCCAAGCAGCCAGTCTTGACAAGTGCTACTCTAGTCTGAGAGGTCATGTTGTCCATCCTGTTCCTCAGCTCTGGAAAGCAGTCTCTAGAGGTCCCTGTACAACCCTGCAGTGCCACAGCAGACTGGCCTCTGCTGTCCTGATAGCTTCTTCTAGTCTTGGGCATCCTAGTCTAGAGTGCCTCCTGTCCCTTTCCCCGATAGTTTCTGTTATCATAGGAGACTGGCTCCTTCAGGCTGTGTTGTCTAGGCTCCAAGACCAGCTGGATCTGGGGAAGATCCCACAATTGGGAGAGGTAGAAGCAGATTTCAGGGTATAGGTGGCATCGCTGGCAGAAACAGGGTGTCTTTGTGGTTCTGGTTCTTATCAGACAAGCCCTTGTACCCCAATAATGCCATCTCTGATCTTTGTCTTCCAACCTAGCAGAGTTAAATCCATGCCTATTTGGATCATCTCTGAGTTTTTTAATACCTCCCTCTGGGCCCTTGACTCTGTCATCATCTGGATTGCCAGTTTCCAAAGTTTAATTCCTTCCTTTATGAATACACATGTGGCTTCTGTCTTCCTGGCCCCAACTGTCCCATCTGGCCTGGATCAATGGGGACCTTCAGAATCTCCTCCATACCCATCCTGGTTTCATTAAAAATAAATGCCAAGTCGTCTTGGCTAGCTTCTCAGACGTCTATACTGCTGGGTCAGGCCAGCAAATCCTACCACCCAGCAAATGTCAGTTGAATTACTGGCTTTAGATCCTCTAGTTAGAAAACTACCCAGATTTAGGGGAGAAATGTCCAAGTGACTCCTCCTCCCACGATAAGCTATGCCAGGGTTGGGGGAGAGGAAATACAGTAAGGAGTGCAGAGACACACGTGTAACACCACAGGCCCTCAGTCGTATAAAGTGAGAGGAAGATGCTATCTAACTGTGAAAACAGTGGGATGTGGAGGCTGGGTGAGGCAGGGCCGGGGGATGGAGAAAAGATTATAGCAGGTTCAGGAGTCCAGTTGGGCTGTAGATTAAATTCTCATGTTCTGTGGAAGCAGGGCCACAGTGGTTGACAACGGTATGCTTCAAAATGACTAGTAGAGAGGATTTTGAATGCTCCTGGCATAAAGAAACGGTGGATGCCAGAGGATGACACCCTGGTCTGATCATTACATCACCTGGCAGAACTTTCTTCCCTTTTCCAGGGACCAGCACCCATTTCAGGCCTCATTAACACCACCAGTCAGTGCTCTTTGGAGACTCATTTCCTGACACCACGTCACGTGATCAATCACCAACCAACCACACGCACAAACAACCCAAACATCTATCGAAACAGGCTGGTTGCCTTCAGGTAGAAATGATTCAAAATAAAGCAAGATCAAGCTCCCATCAAACACACAACAGAAACTAAACAGAAACATTAACTACGATTTTATGTTACACTCAACACAAGGGACTCATGTTGAGACTGACTCCCTGCCTGCAGACTTTGCGACCCCCTGGTCAGCTTTTAATTTTATTGTTTAAAATATTCCCATGGTCCCTTGTCAACTTTTCTTTTCAGGACCGGTCAGCTTCAGGGTTAGCGAGAGCTCAGTAGTCGCAGTTGGAAATTGGCAGCGCTGGAGAAGAACTATGTCTCTCTGTAGATTAGACGGCTCCCCAATTAAGAAAACAGTGCATTCTTTCACGAGTCTGCAGTGCCCTGAACACTATTTGGATTCTGTTGCTAAGATTCTGACAGTATCTTGTACAATCTAATCTAGCTGAGTTTTCTTTCTTGTCTCTTTATACTTCGTTTCTGGGATAGACTCTCATTTAAAAGACCCAGACACGACAAAGAATGACTGTGGCCATTTTCCCCCCATGGAACTAAGAAGAATGGTCACATGATCAAACATGATCAAACACTCAAGTAAAGAAGTGTGTCCACTGTCAGATCTTCCAGGATGAAGCTTCCAAAGTAATACTTCTCATTTGGGAAGTGATATTCCATAGGAATAGAATAGTGTGTGTGTGTGTGTGTGTGTATGCGTATATATATATATATATATATATATATATATATATATATATATATATAATGTTGCTACAGGTCAAACCCATGACCTGCTACATACTAGGCAAGCACTCCACACTTGAGCTATTCCCAGAGTCTCTCCATAGGTATTTTGATCTTAAAACATTTTTTGTGCAAGGCTGGGAGTCACTTTCTTGATCATAGTTGCTCTCTAACTTAAGAGAAGGCAACATGCTCACAGCCACACCCCTGGCAAAGAGGGGTTCACCGCCTACTCTATTAATAAATAGTTGTTGAAGAACAATGAGTGTACTGGGCAATATAGTAGGTACTAGAAATATTTCTTAATAAACAAAAAAATGATTAAAACAGTCTGTCATTCTAGAGATTATAAGTGTGTGTTTATACAAAAATAATTAGCCAAGACATTCTCTCTCAGATATGAACATATACATCTATTTTTATGTAGCTGTTAAAATGGGAAATGTCTCCCATAAAAGGCATTTGAACACTTAGTCCTTGGCAGGTTTAGAGGTAGTCTTACTGGAGGAAATATGTAAGTGGGCTCTGAGAGGGCAGAGCCTCACCCTCATTCCAGCTTGTGCTTTTGTTGTTTTGTGTTTGAGGTAACATGACCTCTCAGCTTCCTGCTCCTACAGTCCTGATGTGCTCTCAGTCCTCTGTATCCATAAATCTAAATAAACTCCCTATAAGTTGCCTTGGTCATGGTTGCAAAAGAATAACTAATATAGTACATGTAGTACATGTGCTATACCATAGATCATATCTGTTTATATATATATATATATATATATATATATATATATATATATATATATAAATCTACTCTATATGTATGAATATATGTGTTCTGGTTAATTTTTATTGTTAACACAATCTTGAGTCCCCAAAGAATAGAGTGCCTCAAACTGAAGAACTTCTTCTATCAGATTGGCCTGCAGCTATGCCTAGGAGAGGCAATCTAGACAGATGTTGAATGGGGGGGGGGAGAGAAAGGGGAGAGAGAGAAAGAGAGAGAGAGAGAGAGAGAGAGAGAGAGAGAGAGAGAGAGAGAGAGAGAGAGGCAGAGAGAGACAGAGAGAGGAGGCCCATCCCACTCTAGGTGGTACCAACCCTAGGCATCTGGGCTTTCTGTCTAATAAAGCTAGCTCATCAATAGAAGGCTAGGCTCAACCAAAGTTACAAGAAGGTCAACCCAGTTAGCATGTACCAGACAGCGATCCAGCCAACAAGCAGAGTTTCTCCATGGTTTCTGCTTGAGTTCCTGTCCTAACTTCCCTCTGTGAAGGACTGGGTGTGTATGCTGAAAAACTTCTTCCCCCAAGTTGTTTTTGGCCAGAGAGTTTTTAATTCTGTTGCTGGTTTTGATTTATCACAGAAACAATGAAACTAGAATAGCTCCTGTGTGTCTGCTTCTCTTGTTCTTTATTAATTAACTGGCTCTTTCTGCCTCACAGAAGGTCATAAAGGTTGCGAAGGAAACCAAGCAGCAAGGAAGGCCTCTGTTGGCGAGGCACATTTGACATCTGGTCAGGGAACAAAGAGGGGGCGGGGCAGCACAGGGATGACCCTGAAGAGTTTGAGGGGAGGGGGAAACAACTGTCAAGTTGTTGAAATATGAGGGGTGAACTATGAAGGAAGCCAGGCTGGGTGAGGAAATGACCTGGTGACAGCCTACACCCCACTGAACTCTGTCCTAGGTACTCTGGTACTTCAAAGGAAAAAGATGGGCTCCCCAGAGCTCAGTGCCAGCAGGACACTGTAGCTGGATGGGAGGTTAGAGATGTAGTGGGGACCGGGTTGTCTGGAACAAAGTCTCTCAGACTGTTGTCTTTCTGGGACTGTTATTTACTGGGGACCCTTATATACTCATATGCCACTTTTGCCTTTCTTTTACCTCTGTTGACTGCATTTTAATATCATTTCTTTTCAGTTGCATCTAGATTATTTTATGAATCTAGATATGCTTGTTCCGCCGGGGATGGAGCTCAGGTGTTAGAGTGTGTGCCTAGATGCATGAGACCCTGGATTCCACCCCAGTCCCTGCAGAAGTTCGGTTGGGTGACCCAAACACGGTCACCTCAGGACATAAAGAGCAAGACCAGCCTGGGCTACGGAGATACCCTGTCTCAAGATGAATGTATTCTGAAGAAGAATGTACCAATTTAGAAAGATTTCCTACAAGATCAGCCTCATGATGTGGACAAGGAATGGTAGGACCACCGTGCCAGGATTAAAGTTTTTATTCTGAGTGCGATAACAGCGAAACACAAGCCGCCATCTTGACTCCCACACCGAGTGTATGAAAGAGACAATTATTGGACAAAAAGGAGAGACTCTACCATCAGTTCATGTTGGAGACGATAGTGGGTAGAGAGATAGAGTCAGATGATTAGTCAGATGGATATAGATGGAGTCAGGCTAGAGAAAGACAATAATGAGGAGCAACCCTGGAAGAAACACAAAGACCAGGAGGTATTCATGGCGGCATAGCTGCTTTCTTCTCAGCTAGACAGGGGACCAGGCAAGAGTCACAGCAAAGGCCAGACTTATTTGGCCTGTGTATGTCTTGTGTATGAAATGACTTGAATATCCAGCTAGAAATGCTGTACCCACCGCTGGAGACATAAGCCTGGAAGTGTAGGGAGCAGTTGAGGCTGGAACTACAATGTCTGGAAACTTCTGGCACAACAATGTCTGGAAAAACAGCTTCAGTCTTGTCATGGTTACCTATCATTCTAGAGAGAGGTTCATGGGAGGAGAGGTGAATTTGGGTAACATTGCTCCAGAACAAGTTAAGTTCTGGGTTCATGAGGAAGAGAGTATTCTGGGAGCCCAGAGGAGATCCAGAATGGACTGAAGCCCCTAAGAACCAGGGATCGAATTGCTTTATCAGGAGTGACTATTAGACGCAGTGACCGGTCAAATAGGCTTGAGGCACGGCCTGTGTAGGAGGAACACCAGCGGCCATCTCTATGTGAATGCCGGGGACTAATCAGGCACAAAGGCATCTCCTGCAGGAGACCTAATTGAGGACTGCCTGAAAGATGAAGGATTGCTGACACAGACAATGCCAGCCAATCAGGAACTGCTGTTTGGAAGCGATGCTTTCTTGGGACCAATGGGGCACGGGTGGAGGGTATTGAAGGAGCTTGCAGCAGTGTTCAGATAGGATTGCTGCGGCGATTCTCACCTGTTCCTGGAGTCTATGTTGTTGACTCCAGGCACCACCTCACTTCCAGCCCCAAAGGGCAGAGAGGGTCAGGCAGGCAATAGTTCAGGGCACAGGCAGCAGTAGGCCTGGATTTGACAACTCGGAAATCATCGGTGACCTAGATGAGTGCTGTGGTCTAATGTTAGGGATGAGAGTCTCACTGAAATAAGCTCAAGAGAGAGAAAGAAGGACTGATTGGCGTCAACAGAAATAGACCGATCTTTTGGGGGAACGTTCCTCAGAAAGAAACGAGCCTTTGGCGGATGATTTTCAAGACAATACAATGTTTAAGATGGGAGAGATGGTGACACACTTGCAACCAGACAACGGACAACGGTGATTTTGTAAAAGGAAGAATCAGATGCGTAGGTGAGCGGAGGTAGGTGAGCAGAGGGTGAGCCAAAGGTAGGTTGAGCGGAGGGTGGCATCTAGCGGAAAGAGCAAAGCGGTTGACCTTAAATGGCAGCCCAAAGGGTTCACGCAGAGAGAGATAGGGAGGCAGAGAGTATGGGGGAAGGTCAGTGAGAGGGGCAGGAGCAACTCTACAAATTCCCTTCTACTGCTGCCTTGTTGAGAAGAACTAAAAGTATAGTCACCAACTACCCTGAGCATGGGGGAGGGGAAAGAGGGTGGAGAGATGAGAGGACCAGCACTGGTCCTACAAGAGTGTAAAAGAACAATAGAAACAGCAAAACACCGGAGCATCCCAGGAGCGTCCCAGGCCCATGGTACATTTAAAAATCTCTTGGCTGGGAAGACTGCTAGGTCGATAAAGAATGTGTTGTACTAGCAGGCAGACTCGAGTTCAAATGCCTCCGCCTGCTCATTTTAAAAAATCTGGGTGGCTGGAGAGATGGCTCAGTGGTTAAGAGCCCTGGTGCTGGATCAACTGGAGGTCTGCCTGCAGAAAAATGCAAATCGACCTATTCTTATCTCCTTGTACAAAGCTCAGGTGCAAGTGGATCAAGGATCTACAGATAAAACCAGACACACTGAAGCTTATAGAGGAGAAAGTGGGGACAGATCTTGAACACATGGGCACAGGGGGAAAGTTCCCTAACAGAACACCAATGGCTTATGCTCTAAACAAGAATTGACAAATGGGACCTCATAAAATTGCAAAAGCTTCTGTAAGGCAAAGGACATGGTCAATAGGACAAAACAGCAACCAACAAATTGGGAAAAGATCTTTACTAACCCTATATCCAATAGAGGGCTAATAGCCAATGTATACAAAGAACTCAAGAAATTAGTCTCCAGAGAATCAAATAACCCTATTAAAAAGTGGGGTACAGAGCTAAACAGGGAATGGCTCTAAAGCACCTAAAGAAATGGTCAGCACCCTTAGTTATCAGGGAAATGCAAATCAAAACAACACTGACATTCCTCCGTACACCAGTCAGAATGGCTAAGATGAAAAACTCAGGGGACAGCAGATGCTGGAGAGGATGTGGGGAAAAAGGAACACTTCTCCATTGTTGGTGAGATTGCAAGCTGGTAAAACCACTCTGAAAATCAGTTTGGTGATTCCTCAGAAAATTAGACATAGTACTACCTGCGGACCCAGCTATACCACTCCTGGAGCATATACCCAGAAGGTGCTCCTACATGTAATAAGGACACATGCTCCACTATGTTCATAGCTGCCTTATTTATAATAGCCAGAAGCTGGAAGGAACCCAAATGTCTCTCAACCGAGGAATGGATACAGAAACTGTGGTATATATACACAATGGAGTACTATTCAGCAATTAAAAACAACGAATTCATGAAATTCTTAGGCAAATGGATGGAACTAGAAAATATCATCCTGACTGAGGTAACCCAGACACAAAAGAAGGCCCATGGTGTGCACTCACTGATAAGGGGATATTAGCCCCAAAGCTCAAAATAAACAAGGTATAATTCGCCCAGCACAGGAAGCTCAAGAAGAAGAAGGACTTAAGTGAGGGTGCTATGGTTCCTCTGAGAAAGGGAACATAATACTCACAGGAGCAATAAGGGAGGCAATGTGTGGAGCAGAGATTGAAGTAAAGGCCACCCAGAGACTGCCCTACCTGGGGATTCATCCTATAAACAATCACCAAACCCCAACACTACAACAAGAAGCATATACCAAATGGAGCATGCCATGGTTGTCTCCGGAGGGGTCCTGCCAGAGCCTTACAAATACAGAGGCAGAAACTAGCAACTAACTATTGGACTGGGTGTGGGATCCCCAGTGGAAAAGCTGGAGGGTGGTCCAGAGGAGCTGAAGGGATTTACAGCCCCATGGGAAAAACAATGACTTTGGACACCCAGACACCCCAAGACTCCCAGGGACTGAACAATCAACCCAGGGGTACACATGGTTCCAGCCAAAAAATGTGGCAGAGGAATGCCTTGTTGGGCATCAGTGGGAGGAGTGGCCCTTGGTCAGGTAAAGGCTCAATAAAGGCCCCAACAAACGGAAATGGGAGTGGGGGGAATGTGGGAGTGTGTGGAGTGGAGGGGCATATACATGGAGGCAGGGGGTAGGAGGAGGGGTTGGGGGTCTTTGGGGAAGGAGGAAATCAGGAAAGGTTTTACCATTGGGAATGTAAATGAAGACGATATTCGATTTAAAAAAAAAAAAAAAAAAGAGCACTGACTGCTCTTCCAGAGGTCCTGAGTTCAACTCCCAACAATCACATGGTGGCTCACAACCATCTGTAATGGGATCCAATACCCTCTTCTGGTGTGTCTGAAGACAGGGTGTCCTCACATACATAAAATAAATAAATAAATCTTTAAAAAATAATATCTGGGATTGGCAGCACAAGGGGACAGAAACAGGAGGACCCCCTGGGATTTCCTGGACAGTTTGTCTAACTGCATCTGTCAACACTGGGTTCAGTAAAATTCCATGTCTCAAAAAATTTTATATTTTTTATGCTAAATGCTATAGGTCATTTATTTTTACATTTTAATCTAGGGTGGAAGGTTTTTGTTTTTTTTTTTTAGGGTATCCTGTGCCCCAGGCTACCTTTGAACTCATTATGTAATCAGAGATAACCTTGAACTCAGCATCATCCTGCCTCTACTTCCCAAGTGCTGAGGTTACAGACATGTGTCACCATGCCCAGGCAAGTGGCTCTTGAGAATATTGGTGAATGTTGACCCTACCGGTATCCACAAAACCCTTTTACCCAGACACTTCTGGCTGGTGGCACCTATCTGACACATTCTGTCCAACAGAGGACAAGCAGAACTAATCTAAGTGCGGATTCTGAGAAAGTTTTTTCCTTTCCTCAGAAAACAAAAGGCGCAGACGGGTTAGTCACTTCCCTTTAACCCTGTGCCCTTCTTCTCCTTTTTGCTTTCTTCCTTTTCTGTAGAGAGGAAGGGCAGCCTGGAGATGTAGTGAACAGTTTGGGACCACGAGGGCAAGCGCGAAGCTGTACCCACATCCAGGTGACAGGGCAGAAACAGAGCATCCATGTTGGCTAGCTTATGTCAACTTGACACAAGCCAGAGTTGTCTGAAGGGAAGGAACCTCAGCTGAGAAAATGCCTCCATAACTTCCAGCTGTAAGGAATTTTCTTAATGAACGGGCAATGGGGGAGGGCCCAGCCCATGGTGGGTGGAGCCATTTCTGGGCTGATGGCCCTGGGTCCTGTAAGAAATCGGGCTGAGCAAGCCAGTAAACTGCACCCTTCCATTACCTAAGCATCAGGTCTGGCCTCCAGGTCCCTGCCCTGTGTGAGTTCAAGGTTCACTTCCCTCAGTGATGAATTGTTACCTGGAAATGTAAGCTGAAATAAGCCCCTTTCTCCCCAAATTTCTTTGGTTATGGTGTTTCATCACAGCCATAGAAACCCAAACTAAGACATCGTCTGAGTCTCTGGTAGGGATGCTGGGCCCCGCGGAGCCATGTTTCCACTCCTGGAGTTCCTGTCTCGTGAGACAAATCAATTCCTCTCTTGAAGCCAGCACATTAGCTTGACTTCCTGTTTTTCAGCTTGTTACCTCCTAAGGCACAGAGCTATGTTCTAGCCAATGCAGAAATGTTAAGCCATTGGACCAGAGCAAGTTTCACAGACTTATTTTGATATAGCCTCGTGCACCGAGCTCCCCAGTGCTGGGATAATTATTCTGTGCCGACATGTCCAACTCCTCATGAAATCACATGAAACCTTTCACACTTTGTCTCCATTCTTCTTTTATTCTACTTAACTCCATGCATTTAATATTTTCTGTTTACTTCAGCATTGCCCTTTTAGTTTCTTTGGAACAAAATGGAAACCAGACAAAGCAACACGTGAGAGATTTGGATCTTTGCTCTCTGGTCCCCAGGCTATTACAATACTGCTACCTCATGTCTCTCCTTCTGTGTGCTCTCCGTTAGATTAGCATGTCAGTCTCCTGAGTAACATGCTTCCGTGTTCTTTGGCAGGGCATACAATGTCTGTCAGAGCCTCCGTCCCTCTGGTTCCCATGTTCTCCTCTCCAGGAGGCAAACCACTCATTGCTTTCCCCAGCTTAGCTACTTTTCTCTTACCCTTGACGGAATACTATGGCCAAGTTCCACAGGGTTAGAGCCCATGGCCATCGGGGCAGGGAACATGGAGGCAGGCAGGCAGGCGGGCAGACGTAGAGCAGGAGCAGTAGCTAAGAACTGACATCTGATCCGCAACCAGGTAGAAAGAGCCGACTGGGAATGCTGGGGGATTTTGAAAGCTCAAAGTCCACCCCAGTGACACACCTTCTCCAACATGGCTGCACGTCTGAACCCTTTCCAATTAGTCCAACCTCCTATAGACCAAGCATTTAAATCTATGAGCCGACGGGGGCCATTCTTGTTTAAACTGCTACTTCCTACCCCCAAAGCCCCACAAGATTGTACTCATATCGATGTGTTTAGTCCAACTTCAGAAGTTCCCATAGCTTTCCTCAGTCTCAACACAGTTTAAAAGTTCATGTGCCAGGGCGGGTGGAAATCCATGGGAGGCCTCCCCTTCTCCTCTGAGGAGAAAGAGAAGGGGAGATGGGGGTAGGGAAGGGGAGAGAAGAGAGAGGAACTGGAATGAGAGGAGGGAGGGCAAGCTGTGATTGGGATGTAAAATTAATTAATTAATTAATTGATTAATGACAAAAATTTCAAAAAGAAAGAGAAAAATAGGAAAGTGAACATTTCTGTATCAATGTACAAAACTTTTTTTTATTCTTCAATTTATTTATTTTTCATAGAAATACTAGAGCCAGCAATGGCCAATTTTGGATATATAAATGTATATATACATCATATACATATACATACATACACATATACATGTTTGAACCAATCTCTTAATTGTACACCCCCCCCCCCCGTCAAACTAAAAAGTGAAGTACAGACTTTCAATATACAATAGCACAGAACTCGTATTACCATTCCAAAAGGGAGGTTCAGGGGTACAGAAAAACTACTAGACCAATGCAAGTTTGAAAACCAGCAGAATGAACTCCAGATCCTTTAGCTCCTTGTCTCCTGGATAAGGACTTAGACGCCCCCGCCCCCCTTCCAGCTCTGCTAAGTCTTTCTCTGAGACTGGTTCCACTCTCTGCCTGCAGCTCTTCTTGGCAGACATCTGACAGTTCTAGGATCTCCAGCATCTTGGGGTCCTCAACACAATCCAAGCTTCATTCACAGCCTTACAAATGACCTCTCTCAGCCTCCACTCCAGGGTCTCCCCTGCCACACAGCTGCTGGCCTCAGTAGCTTCCTGTAACCTTGGATGAAGAGTCCGCAATCCAGTGAATCCTGAGACCTTTCTTATTCTAAAGACAGAGTGGCTGTGGGTGAACCTTCTAAGTTTGGCTGTCTGCTTGGGCTGGAGCCAGGCCCACTCCTTGAGTTACATTTCCAGAAACTTTGATGCATTGTTTCTTTTTAGGACCAGAATGTTCCTTAGACCTTTCCTTTCAGAGGTTACAGGGTTAGTTGTGTGTGGGGTCACCCCTGAATGTATCACTCCCTTTATTCTATTTTGTACCAGGCACCTCCTTGTCTTTTTCATCAGAAGCTTTGGCTCCAGCATTGAACTTCCTGTTGCTCTTCTTCTCTTCAGACTGTACATGTTGTATCTCCTTTTTTATTTTAGAGCTGCATAATATGATCGCTAACAGCCACTCAGTGGAGGCAATATTAGGCTGTCTTGAAATTTCTTCTGTCAATGAAACTACTCAAGAATGCTTCAATTTCCCCTCTTAGGACAAGAGCCTAAAGCAGTCATATTTGTAGCCAAGTTATCACAACTACGGTCTCCAGGTAAGTTGTTAATATTATTTCCCTTTAAAATTATAGAGTGAATCTCGTACACAATGTATGGAAGCATCATCTGTCAATAAAATGTTGATGGCTTATTAGCTTGGGCAGGAATAGGGAAGTGGACATTCCAGTATAGAAAGAAGGTCTCGGAGATAGAGTCAGGTGCAGGAGATTTACCCTGAAACTCTGAGGAGATAGTTGCATGAAATTGAAGGATAGGTAACCATCCACGTGGTACTCATAAAATACAATAAACAGGTTAAATAAGTTACAAGCTAGTCAGGGAAGAAGCCAAAGTGTACGACCTCAGCATTTATTCATATATAATTAAGTCTCAGGGTTGTTATTTCTGGGGAACAAAGAGGCCAGGTGGAAAAGGCTACAGCTACAGGAATCTCTTGAACTGGACTTCCATAGTCTACATCACTCTCAGCATAATTGCCTTCCAAGCTCCTCCTACACAATATTCTCCTGCTTTCTAGTTCAAAGTCAGTCAGTCGTCCATGTTTCTCTACAAAACAGCATAGTCAGGCCTTTTACAGAAATATCTTAACATGATATCACCTTTCATCTTAGTTGTTTTTCTATTGCTATGACAAAATACCATGGTATGACTAAGGCAACCTACAGAAAGAAGTATTTAATTAGGGTTAGAGTCCATGACCTTAGGGGACACAGCAGCCAGCAGGAGAGCATGGCTCTGGAACCGTTGTTGAGTGCTGACATTTGACCCATGAGACCTAACAAGGAATGGTGTGGGCTTTTGAAACCTTAAAGTTGGCTCTTCCGACAAGGCCACACCTCCCAATACTTCCCAAGCAGTTCCACCAAGTGGGACCAAACAGTCAAACATGTGTGCCTATGGGGACCATTCTCATTGAAATCACGACCATCCCTTTGGAAGTGGTGTATGCTTTATATTTGTTAACTGTATGTTATTCAAAATGTATGTGTGTGTTTGTGTGTGTGAGTGTGTGTGTGTGAGTGTGTGTTTGTGTGTGTGTGAGTGTGAGTGTGTATGTGAGTATGTTTGTGTGTGAGTGTGTGTGTGTTTGTGTGTGTGAGTGTGAGTGTGTGTGTGTGTTTGTGTGTGTGAGTGTGAGTGTGTGTGTGTGTGAGTGTGTGTGTGTGAGTGTGTGTGTTTGTGTGTGTATGTGTGCACATAAGCTGCTCTATTGCTTCTTCCTGTGAACTCTTACTCATATCTGAGTGCTTCCTCTGTAATCCCCGCCTCCTTATGAAACTGTCACATTTTCCTCTACTTTCAAGATCCTCTTGCTAATGGCAATTATGACATTTCGACGATATAGATATTTCTCTCTCTTTTTTTTTTTTGCATGGGTATGTGTGTGTCTGGTGTGGGTGTCTGATGGAGACAGTGTATGGCTCATAGGATCTTTGGGGGTCTTACCAGTTCATCACCCACTGTATTTGTAACAACCTCATTGATTACGAAGTTTGTCATGGTTAATTCTGGTGACTTGAAACTGGAAGGAGGAACTGTCATTAGAGATGTTGTGCTTATGACCACTAGATTCATGAAAAGTTATTAAGAAGTGAGGGAAAGCACACACACACACACACACACACATACACACCCCTATATACACATATTGAACAATATAAAATCAGCAAATATAACACACTTCCAAAGAGAAAGTGATGGCACATTTTATTAACTATTCTCAGGAATATATCCTGTGTCCACTGGCTAATGATTGGTAGCCATGGTTTTTTTTTGTTTGTTTGTTTTTGTTCTTTTTTTGTGACTGCTTCTTACTCACCCAACTAAATCAAAGTCAGCCTATGTGAGATAAGGTATCATATCATCATTCAATACTGGCTCAAGCATGACCCTCTCAATACGTCTATAACGTAGGAGGGAGAAGTAATATTACATCATGGGAACATCAGCCATTCTTTGTGATACCCTGAAATAGCATGCCTCTGCTTCCTCTTGATGTCAGTTTTGTTTGATTTTCTCCATATATGGCTAGGTTGGAAATCATGTGACCCTGGGCCTTAGAGAGGCCATGATAGGGAAACATGGAAGTGACTGGCAGGCTTTTGTCAGGGTAGAGCGTTGAGCTAGCTCTGCAAATGCATGCCAAAAGATATTAACAAGCTTTGTCCTGCCCCTGGCTTCAAGCGGTTCACTGCCTGACCAAGTCCTAGGACCTGGAGACAGTTTAGCAGTTAAGAGTATTTGCTGCTCTTGAAAAGGACCCGAGTCTAGATCCTAGTACTCACATCAGGCAATCACAAATTCCTTGGAACAGCTCTAGGGGATCTGAAGTCTTATCTTGGCCTCCACAAATACCTGCACACACAAGCACACACACACACACACACACACACACACACACGAACACAAGCACATAAGTAAAACCCAACATGAATTTTAAATAAAAAGAAAGCAAAAAAAATTCTAATGAAGACACAGTGTAGATACTACTAATCACACGTTTTTGTTAGCAGCTGCTACAGGGTTGCCGAGACAGATAGATGACCTGGAGAATGAGCGTGTCCTTGAGAGTCACCCTGACAGCATCTCACTGCTATGTGATTCTTGCCATTGCCATACACACCAGTGTATGCTGAAGCACACGCAGTGCATCTGTGATATCAGTATAAATGGTCTGGAAATACACAGATACATAGATCCACATGCTGGTGATCCAGGAAAAACAGATGTAACGAGGAAGCACAGTAGGTTTCTTTGTGTTTTAAAAGCTCAACTTCCATGTGATTATGCCAGCTTGGCACTTGTGTGACTCCAGCTATGAAAAGGCAAGAGGTTAGCAAATAGATTTTCTTCCCTGACACCAGCCTGTAAACATCCACATCTTTGAGGGGTTTTGTTATTGTCATTTTCGCCACTAGAGTAAGAGAGGGCAGCATAGTGTGGAAATAGTCTCACACTAATTTTAGAGCATTTGCATAACATTCTTAGAACAGTCTTTCTGTGACGTCACTTAGAAGAACAACTGGACAAACAAGAGCAGAACAGAAAGAGGCTCTTTCAGAGTTTGCTGACACTACTATAGGCATACCTGAAAAATCCCACACATATATATATGTATATATACATATGTATATATAGTACATTATATAAAATATATATTGTATGTAATATGAAAGGGTAGTAAACAGAACAATCATTTGAGATATATCATGTATCTCTATATTTATATCTATCTTTACCTCTATCTCTATGTCTATCTCTATATCTATCTGTATATAGTAGATATAGATAGATTAAATATAGATATATAGATATCTCATGATTGTTCTCTGTTTAATAACCTTTTGAATAAAACTACAGAAGATGCTTTTGTGACAGTTAATCTTGACTATCAACTTAATGGGATTTAGAATCACCTAGGAAGCAAACCTCTGGGCAAGTCTGTGGGAGTTTCTAGGTTAGATTAACTGATGAAGGAAGACTCATCCTTCATGCGGTCGGTGTCTCAGACGGAGTCACAAGGAGAGAGCTGGCTGAGCCAGCCGCAGTACTTACCTCTCTGCCTTTTGCCTGTGGACGCTTCATGTTCTGTTGCCAGAGTTTCCCCACAGTGATGGACTGTGCCCTCAAACACTGGGCTGAAATCTGCAAACTAAAATGAATCCTTTCTCTTTCAAGTTGCTTTTGTCCGGTGTTTTATTGTAGCAAGAAAAGTAATGATTACAGCTTCAAGCTCTTGTAAGTTCACTGCAACAGTTTGCCTGTTGGATGGAGCTGAAGAGGATAGAACTATTTTCCTACTGCATGAGATTATAGATCCTAGTAAGTAGGACAAAAAAGATGGCTGCTTGTAGACCCACTGTGCGGGTTAGATACATAGAAGAGGCTGAGGTATTGGATTGTTGGATGGGCTGGTAAATGTTTTGAAGAGCTGTGTGTGTGTGTGTGTGTGTGTGTGTGTGAATGAAATGTAATCTCAGTGTTATCTCCTATAATAGACCCTTAAGTCTATTATGCCACCTCTATACTGAAGAAAGCATGTTCCCTTAGAGTAGTATTCTAATACGAAAGTCCAATGTTGCAAACGCAAGTTTAAAGGAAGCCCCTTTCACTGAAATTTTCAACAATATAAATGAGTCCATCAGATTAAGCCTTAATTTTTAACTGGATTTGTCTGGATTAAAAATAGTTGGTGTGTGTGTGTGTGTGTGTGTGTGTTATTCCTCTTTAACCTCCTGTCACACAATATGAAAGTTTGTAAAATTCTCTCTTTAAATACATAAAGGCCACCTAAGAAACTCCCTCAACCCTCAAGGGAGTCTTGAATCAAGGACTCAGACAGTTGAGGACAAATGCTAACAGAGAACTTCACTATAGAGAATCCTACAAGGGGGTCGGCTCTCTGCAGACCACCCATATGCGTATACAGGTAAACTTTTGTTTAACTCAGAGTCCTTGGTTCCAATCAGAACTAGAATTTTTTATATTATTATTAAATTTTATTAAAGTTTTGTCAAAGCAGCTCTCTTGGACTGAAAACTCTGCCTGCTGAGTTTTTGCCCAAGGCAGATTTTAATGGCCAAACTCTTCAGGCATCAAAGGAAGGAGGAGTTAGCCAGGAGGTTCTTCCCAAAGGGTGACAGCCAGCTTGCCTCCAGAAAAACTCCACAGAACTATCACAAGTGAGGAGAGACTGGAGCTCCCCTGACAGGCACCTGGAGCTAATCACTCCTTCCTCTAGACCACCTTGACACCAACATTTCTCATTCCTCTGGGGAGACTGCTCAAAACATCTGGAGGGCGGAGCTAAGTTCCCCACACCGGCCCCGCCCCTTCATCCGCACATTGTGCTTCCGTGTTTTAATTTACTTCTTTTAAACTCAAGCTTCCCTTTGATGGCTCAGTCATTCATCTCTCCCATTCTGATCCTCGAATGACAGATCTGAAGACAGAAGAAGAGGGGACTAAGATGTCTGAGCTGTCTCAGCGAATTCCAAAGGATTGGGAGAACATTTGAGTTTCTCCCGAATGCCCAGACAAGCCACCGCCCCTGTCTTCCTCTCTCTCTCTCTCTTGTCGTTATCTTGCCACAGGTATGATTTTAATTAGACGAGAGAGGCAAACGTGACCTTATTCACTATTCAGGGTGGTGGATGACACAGAACTCAAGTGGACCAGTTTTGGTCAATGGCATCTCCTTAGGGAGAGGGCGGTCCATGTTCGGGTCTTTCCAAGCCGAAAGGTAAGAGACTAAAATCTACACATTGTTTGTGTTTCCAGGAAGTCTTTAAGGCTTGTGCCTTCCCCCTCCACCCCCTCCAGACCACACCTTTTGACCCCTATAAGAGATGAAACAGTTTTCAAGGGATTCCATCTCAATGATGGTGGTCTTTTATAAATCACAGTCCATTTTCAGCACCCCTGATCAGAAAACACAGATTTCATTCATTCATTCATTCATTCATTCATTCACCATTTTTGAGACAGAGTTTCGAGATGGGTTGTCTGTCCTGGAACTCCCTTTGTAGACCAGACTGGCCTTAAACACACACATCTGCCTGACTCAGCCTCTCAAGTGCTGGGAAAACAGGGCATCACCTGAGGGAGAGGAGGGCCATCCCACAGTCACAACTCTGACACATAAGTGTTCCTGTTTGAAAAAGTACAGGTATGGAAATGGAGAGGAGCCTGAGGAAAAGAAGGTTCAGTGACAGGCCCAAAATGGGATCCAGCTCAAGGGGAGGTCCCAAGGCCTGACACTATTACTGAGGCTATGGAGCGCTCACAAAAAGGGACCTAGCATGACCGCACTCCGGAAGACCCAACAAGCAGCTGAAGGAGTCAGATGCGATATTTGTACCCAACCAGTGGACAGAAGCAGCTGACCCCTGTCGTTGAATTAGGGAAAGGCTGGAAGAAGCTGAGGAGAAGGGCAACTCTGTAGGAGGACCAGCAGTCCCAATTAATCTGGATCCCTGAGATCTCTCAAACACTGGACCACCAACCAGGCAGCAAACACCAGCTGATATGAGGCCCCCAACACACATACAGTAGAGGACTGCCAGGTCTGTGTTCATTCAGAGATGATGCACCTAACCCTCAAGAGACTGGAGGCCGCAGGGAGTTGTTTAGAGGTCAGATGGGGTAGGGACGGGGGACATCCACGTGTAGACAGGGGGGTGAGGAGGAGGTATGGGATGTGGAACACTCAGAGGGTGGACGGTGGGGTGGTGGATAAAATATGGAGTGTAAAAAAATAAATTAATTAATTTAAAAAATAAAGAAAAAAGAATGTGAGTCTCCAATGTGCCTCATATCAGAGAAACACACTCCCTCGCCACCAGGGACCAGAACTAGTGCACAGTATTCCAAGCACACACACTAGTCATTTCTTAGGGCGGAAGATTTTTCTAGATCTTCCATGTTTTCAGGACCATTCAGTTTGTTGAGGTTGCAGTACAAAATGGGACTTGCCAGCTTCCGGTGTCATAGGGCTCTCTGGAAGGTTTTATTTTTTATTATATTTTTTAATTTTTAAAGATTTTATTTATTTATTTATTTATTTATTTATTTATTTATTTATTTATTATTTGTAAGTACACTGTAGCTGTCTTCAGCACCCCAGAAGAGGGCGTCAGATCTCATTACAGATGGTTGTGAGCCATCATGTGGTTGCTGGGATTTGAACTCAGGACCTTTGGAAGAGCAGTCAGTGCTCTTAACCACTGAGCCATCTCTCCAGCCCTCTGGAAGGTTTTATATTTCATAGTCATATGTTTTCCCTGTACTGAATATATCCCTCCACGCCAACCAGCTAGTACCTACATGCTGTCTTCTGCTTTAATTACCTCCCCCCCCCAATTATTTAATTATTTAATGGCCTGACTACGGCATGCCTATAAGTGAGTTTCTTTGCCTTTAGATTAGTGTTTCTTAACCTTCCTGGTGACCATCTCCCCACCCCCCCCACCCAAATTATTTTGTTGCTGCTTCATAAATGTCACTGTTATAAATCGTAATTAGGAATCTGGGCTCTCTGGTGGTCTTAGGCGACACCCGTGAAGGGGTTGCGGGTCTCAAGGCACAGGTTGAGATCCACTGCTTTAGGCAATGCGGAGGCTGCTGAGCCTGCATTTGTGGGCTCGTGTCTTCCAATGGCTTCACACAAACCTCAGTTACTATCCATTTGGGTTTTTCTTCTGCTTCGTTCTTTCCTTTTTTCCTTCTGAGATCCAGCTGTCTCTGCATTGTCTATTTTGTGTATCGAGGTGGTTTCCATGATAGATAAGGGACTTGTCCTTTGTCCGTCTTTGTTTTACGTGAACATTTAAATGTGTCATTCAGACGCCACTGATTAGGAAGATTGGAACTGGACGTTGATCCTTTTTGTAGTTCAGACTTCTTTATGTCCAACTTATAAAAACTATTACTGACACAGATGTGTCACCGCCAATTTAAAAGTAAATTATTTAATAGCTGATCGATGCATACTTAACCTACTATTGGGCAAAGGTAGTCTTAGTTCTAGGGTTTTTTTTTTTAAAGTAACAATATTGAAAATATTCATTCATTTATACATTAAGACAGTATAAGAGTTTTTTTTAAAAAAATAGCTTATTTTTGAAAATGTTGGAAAAAGCCATTGATTTAGATAATATGTGAATTTGGAAGTTTTTAATTTACAATTATGACTATTTGTGTCTGTGTGTGTTTGTACACGTGCAAGCAGTTGCACACCCATTGTTGTGTGGGTGGAGGTCAGAGGGTAACCTACCTCTCCTTCCACCATGTGGTTGCTGGGGATTGGATCTGGGTTATCAAGCTTGGTATCAAATTCCTTCACTTGGCCAAGCCATCTCGCTGGCACAGAATTTGGATTTTCACTTGTGGTGTTTGTATGAAATTCTATCTTGACTATAGTGTTTGTATTCTAACTAGAGGGAGAGGCACGCGTCTATGGCTAGTCCTGTGCGGCAAGCACCTCGTTCAGTACCTGGCGGCTCTGTGCGACAGACCCATAGGAACAAAGTTCAGTACCCCAGTGGTTCTGTGGGACAGAACATCAGGAACCTAGTTCAGTACCCCAGTGGCTCTGTGGGACAGAACTACTCTCCCAGGCTGCTCCCTGGTATAAGAAACCATTGTGGACGCCCTAGAAGGATTTCTTTCCAATTTCATTGTCTTCAGTGGAAAACACTAAATAGAGCAGAGAACACCAGAGACTGACTACATTTTAAAATGGCAGAATTTTTTCTTTTTCTTTTTCTTCTTTTTTTAAAATCAAACTTATATCAGAAGAGTGCTGTATCCTGGATAAAGCAGGGAACAGCTCACATTTTATTAACATACGAATGAACCTTTCCTAAATGCAGTTGCCAGATTAATAGGAAACAAAACAAACAAACAAACAAAAATATCACAGCCCTTTCAGCTGGGTTGACTGACCATTGTATCTACATCAGACATTTGGTCTGGAATCACGTTGGTTGGATTCATGCAAGTGAAATAGCGCTAGACTCTGAATTTACAAATTTCCCCTCAGGTCAGAGTCAAATTTATTTACTGTGGTGCTTCTGAAGCTCAGGCTTTCCCAGGCACTGCCCTCCCCTCCTCTGTGCATAGCACCCCGTGCCCCACCCACCCCCATGCAAAGCTGAACATTGTTGGGAGTCCTACAGTCTTGGGGGTAAGAGTAGAACAGGACTGTGCTCAGAAAACTCCTTCATATTCATGTTTACAGTAGATAGAATGGCTTAAGGCTTTTTTAAATCATAATTTTTTAAAAGATTATTTATTATCTGTATATGAGTACTTTGACTTCATGCACACCAGAAGAGGGCATCAGGTTCCATCACAGATGGTTGTGAGCCACCATGTGGTTGCTGAGATTTGAACTCAGGACCTCTGGAAGACCAGTCTGTGCTCTTACCTGCTGAGCCATCTCAGCCAACCCCAGCTTAATGTTTCTTAAAACAACAATGCCCAGCAATCCCTTTATCTCCACTTCATGCCAAGCTGAGATTACAAGTCATGCCTCGCTTTACAGTGGTGGTGGGGATTTGAACTCGGGTCCTCCTGTTTGCTCAGCATGGGCCATCTTCCCAGCTCCTATGGCATACAGATAGCGGGGTTGGGTGGTGGGGGACACTTACTGGAGCTCCACCCTTAGCTTCTGGTAATCCTCCATCTTGCTGATCTGGTTCTATGGGTCTAGACCACAATACAGCTCACCCAAGGCAATGTAATGCCTGATCTCAAGTTTGAAAAAAAAAGTCTCATTTCGGCACCCTGGAGTGAAGCGGATATGCCTGTCTGACAGCATTATAAGTAACACAGATCAAAGTATTGATCAGGAGTGGATATGTTGTCCTCCAGGGGGAGGATCAGGATGGAGAAGGCAATCTATCACTGCCTTCATCCGCAGTATCGCTGACGAGCAAGTGGGCTAGTGATACCAACTTACACTTGTCGATTTGCTTTCGCTAGAAATCAAACGACAGCTCACTGCACTTTCATAGCATCTTTCCGGAAGAGAAGGTTGAGGACAGCGACTTCTAGGGGTGGTACTCCCTCTCCCCTCCCCCACACACCTCCTCATCCCATCGCTGTCTCAGGTGCTTTCTTATAAAAGAGAAACAAGAGCTCATATTCTTCTCTCGGTTACCCTCTTTTCTTCCTCTCAAATGAATCTCTTCCCATCAGGTCCTTCCCTATTTCCATCCCGACTTTTGTTGTTTGTACCTCATCCTATTTAATTAGCGTTGCTGGCATCAGCGTGGGGAAAGGGCTCTACTTATGTGAGCAAGGACCCTTGCCAGTGGTTACAACACGCAGGAATATGATCTCTCCTCTCTGAGCAACCGTAACTGGTAACTCATCTGTTCCTTCCACTTCAGGGAGAGGCGTGGGGACTCATAAGCCCCGCCCCCATGCGCGATGGAATGTTTACAGGGGCCCAGTCTTAACCAGGGAATCCTGCTACTAGGAATTCATAGATTTACCAGTCATATCATGTCCGGAACCTAGCTCTTCTTTCACAGCAGTCTTCCAACATTATGGCTTGTTCTGTCCCCCTCTTCCCATGATGTCGAGCCTTGGAGAGGGTCCTAGCGATGTTCTATTCAGAGTTGGGCAACTGACAGTCACTTATGAGCTTCTCCCTTACCTGTTACCAACAATACCCAGAAGAATCTATGACCACCGCTGAGAGCAGTAACAACTAGCCTGCTTTAGTTTGTTTGGTTTGGTTTATCAAGATCGGGTCTCACCTATGTAGCTCATACTGTCCAGGAACTTATGTAGATCAGGCTGGTCTCAAACTCAACCAAGATCTGCCTGCCTCTACCTCCCAAGTAGGAACATTAAATGCATGTGCCATTGCACGCAGATTGTCTTTTCTTAAATGAAGAGTAGAGTTGGTGTCCATCTTTTCAGTTTGCCACTGGTGTTTGCACCCAAGTCTAGTCTGACTCCTTGGTCTTGGCTACTGTCAGAGTTCTGTCTCCTCAACTAGTTTATATTAATTAGTAAGAGGCAAACGGTGTCCTGGTTTCATAAAATAGAATCAGAAAACCTTAGGAAACTTGAAAGGACCCTTGAAATCCCATAGTCCAGAGTTGTGACTCTATCCCATGGCCTCTATCCGGCCCATAGATGTGTTGAGTTTGGTTTACAGCGTTTTTATAGCTTCGGGATAAAGACATGTGCTATTTATTGAGTACCTACTGTGTGCATTTTCCTGGATCTCTTACGAATACTGTATTGTATAAGTCTGGCATAATCTTATAAAGTACATTACTGTTACTTTGTAGATAGGAAAAGCAAGACCTATTAAAGAGCTACCCTAGTACTGAAGTTGATAAGAGATGGACCTGAAATTTGAACCTGGACCACGGAAGTTCAGAGCTCACCTCCCTGTCTGCAGCTGGAAACGATTTGTCAACATTTTATTTTAAAAGCCAAGAGATGTTTACATACCCACAGAATCACTGCTTTCTCTTGAACAAGTGTAAGTCACAGAAAGAGGACTGGAGAGATGGCTTAGTTAGTACAGTGCTTGGCACACAAGGACGTGCATTGAATTTCCAGAATCCACAGACAGAAGAAGCTAGTTGTATACACTTGGAATCCCAACACTTGGGGAGGCAGTGACAGGCGATCCCTGGGGTTTATTGATGACCCAAAGTATCTAAGTTGGCAAGTTCTGGGCCAGTGAGAGACTCTCTTCCAGTAGCTGAGGTTTCCTGGTGTTAGTACCTGCATATATATGAACATATATGTAATCACATAAGGTATGGCCAGAGTCCACAGGAGAGGAGGCTACTTAACTCTTAAATTTGCTTACTTCCTTAAATAAGAGATGGTTTACATCTCTCATGTATATAACTGCTGGATGCGTTTCGGCATTTATAAGTCCTGACCTATTCAATGGTTCTCTGCTGGGGTGATTTATCCCTGCCCCCCCTGAGTAGGATTTTTGGCAATGAGTGGAAACATGTTTGGCCACAACACAATGAAGGAATGTTACTGGCTAGAGGCCAGGGACGCTGCACACATCTACAGGGTTTTCTGGTTTAAAATATTGTCAATGCCGAGGCTGAGAAATGATGGCCTAACTCAACTCTATTTCATTTCAGGAGGAGGGGACGGAGAGAAGGAATAGGCAGTTCAGAGCACATCCCTCTCGTGAAGGGGACCCAAGTTCCGTTCCCAGCACCTATGCAGAAAGACTCAGCCATCTGGAACTCTTGATTCAAGGGCATCTGACATCTTCTAAGGGAACCTACATATTCCTACCTCCACATACACATAGTTAAAAAAAATATATAGATCATGTAGAAGGAAACAGATGTCAAAGGTCATGAGTTGCTCTAATCCCAAAGGAAGTTGGTGTTAAGAGAAGTGAGACTCCACACAGCTTCACCCTTCCTGATGCCTCCTCATCATGAGGTTCACAGGTGGTGAGGGGAGATCTTCACCAATAACGTTTTTATTAACGTTGTTTTCTTAAGGTGAGATAAAGAGAAAGCAGTGGCAGAGGACATGGGAACCCCCATTGTCTAACACACTGGATAGAAGATTTGCTAATTAAGAATCTTCTAATTAGCCGTAGGTGAAAACTTGTTAAGACTTCACGAACAGCTGCCGGGACCTCACTACAAATCACTGGCTTACCCAGCAGCTATAGAGCACGACTATCATGTAAGGTGTGCTTCGTGGATGGGGGTAGCTCTGTTTCTCTCCTTGACGAATCTGATGTACAAGGAAGAAGCGACCGAGCATTTGGTTGTGAGATTCGATCAATGAACAAGGCTAGGAATTTCACAGAACAACGCTAAACCGTATCCTTTCTTGTGGGTTTGATAATTTGCAGATGAGGCAGCAGTTTTAGCTCAAACCTCTGAACTTTGCTTGTACAGTTGCCGTGGTTCAGCTGTCTTGTTTTGCAGGAGGGCACTTCTGCAACTTCTGGAAGACATGAACTAGGTCACCAGAAACTGCTGCCATCTTTTCGAGGTTCCTTGCCCACCACAGGTGAGAAGACCCAGCTAAGGGCTCTCCACACACTGGGCGGACGGTGTACTGGCACTAGCCTCCTCCACAGTACACACTGCTAGTATTTTCCCTACCAAACTCTTGCTAACAAATGAGAGGAATACACTACCCTACACAGTCAAATAAATACCCTAACGGGACAGCTCCAGGTTGCCAGCACATTGATGGCTTCAGAATCTTTCCATCATTGTGTCTATTCTCCTCCTCCTCCTCCTCCTCCTCCTCCTCCTCCTCCTCCTCCTCCTCCTCCTCCTCCTCCTCGTCCTCCTCCTCCTCCTCGGAAAGTGTCTGGCAAGCCCAAGGCTGTGGCAGTTCAGGGTGTCCCTTCTGTCCTTGATAGTTTGCAGTAGAAGAAAAAGATACTTGCTTTCTTTTGGGTACATTTTGTTACTTTGCTTGTTTACACAGGAACCTTTCCAAAGCTTTTCCCCTCCCCACCCCCACAGGCCGCTAACCCTCTGTAACAGATAAGTCAGAACATGAGACTGCATCAGCCTCTCCCACCAGCTAAGGAAAAAAAAAAGAGTTAATCATTCTGGGTTTAATTAAACGTTTGACTGTGAAGAGGAGAGTTAGCCACAAGCAACCAGTGCTCTATTCACAGAATGAAAAAGAGATAGAGCTGGGGTCAGGACAGCGACACGGAAACTTGGAACTATTTGGCTATTTGGTGTGTTTTGGATGTCTGTTGCTGCCACCTTAACTTGGGGCAGGGCAGAAGCCCTTCCCTAACCCTGTGGGTCACATTCCGAACAATAGAGGCACCCAGTCGAAGAGCTAGAACCTTAAGACCATTTGTCTTAATTGATTTAATTGACTATTGAGAAAACTGAGAAAGGGCAAAAGAGTGGGTTATCCTTCCCTACCAGTGTGAAGGAAGCCCAGGGTACCACATGCTGGTGTGGCAGTGCTCCCAGGGCAGCAAGTGCTGGTGGCTCCCAGGCTGACTCAAGAGTGAAATTTGTGCCCCTGTTGGTTGACCAAGGAGGCCTGGCTTGTCCTCACTTCTTTTCCCTTCACAGTGTTTCACGACAAATCTGTACCTTTGAGAGGTCCCAAGGAGCTCATGTTCAACTGATTCACCCAGACCAACACTGGCGAGGAACCCACTGGAAGGATGCTCTCTGTGTAGCCATGGCTGTCCCAGAACTTGCTCTGTAGACCAGGTTGGCCTCGAACCCAGATCTGCCTACCTCTGCCTACCAGGTATTGGGATTAAAGGCGTGCACCATACCACTCAGCTAGCTTTTCCTACGGGCCTGTTTAGCCTGCTGGACAAAATTTCTGGATTTGGAGTTGCTGTGTGTAAGGACACCTAAATGAAAGTCACTGTGTATGGACACCAGAGTCCTGAAGACTGCATGTTAACTACCGTGTACCCACTGAGGACTTAGTGAATTATATACCTTCCCCAAGTTCTATTAAGGATGCCTAACTAGGAAATGTAGATAACTCCTGTCTCTCAGAGTAGTGTTCCCTCTGTTAATTAACTGAGAGTACACACAGAGCAGAAACCCATGGCATGAGGTAAGTCTCATAGTCAGTCTCAGTGGATGGCAACTCCGAACGTTGTCATCTAGGACATATACCAGTATTCTAGAATGTTCCATATCCCATCAGCTAACACACCACAGTCACCAATTCAAGGTCTGTGATCGGACAAAATCTGTCCCTTCTCATCAAAACTGCTTCTCTGAGCCTCAGATTTGTCTCGGGGGGAAAAAATGTCTTTTAAATATAAAGTGAATCTGGTGGAAGGATTAAATAAAATATTATAGCTGCGGCTTAATTAAATACAAGTGCTATAAATAGTGTGTCACTTTCCAGTGACAGGACTGTGTACGTGCCAAGCTTTTAGCATAGCTGGATTCCCAAGAATTGGATCTGGGTTTTTTCTCCTCCTCCTCTCCTCCTGGCCCCACAGGGGTGCTTGCCCCGCCTGTGGAGGCTGGTGGAAGTTTGTTTAAACTTCTGATTTGCAAACTGGAAGTCGGGTCCCTCCTTGGCATTCTTCGAAGCTTAGCATTTAATTAGGATGCAGATGTCTCTGCTGGTAGTCTAGCATCCTTTCTGTCAAGGGGAAGGCCCTGGGCTATCTAGGGAGGGACGTGGGCTAAAAGGACCCCTCCGTGGGGTTCTCCATCTTTGTGAGGAGAACACGGGCTGATGATGATGTATGAGACAGCCAGGCCTTTTGGGGACTAAAGGGGACATGACAGGGCGATAATATGAGAGAATACGCCTGTCTCCCTAATGGAGACGGATGGCCGTCTGTCTGTCTTCCTGGCTTTGTTCGGGCTGGAGGTGAGCTGCCTTCCCCAAGGAAGTGTCACTGGATGGCAGGTTCAGTATGCTGGCCACTCTGCCCTCCGTGGTCGTCTTGCCCCATGGTGGGGTGATGAGAGAAAGACATGGAGGGGTCATGTGGGGGCTCCCTGGGGGGGGAGCCCTCGCAGCCCCCCCACCTTGGCATTGACATGCATGTGTCAGTGTGTCAGCCATGACAATCCTCACTTGATTGGCTTTTGTCTCCCAACCCGCCCCTCCCCCCGACTCTCCATCCCCCCCCCATGACTAGGTTAAACCAAAAGTCTGAAACTTTATACTGATTAAAAAAAAAATCCTCAATCCTCACGAGGAGCCCCCTGCTTCGCGCCCCCCCCACCCCCGCCCAGGTCCCTTCTGGGCCCCAGAAAGAAGACTAGAGGAGCGATGTCCTCTTTGAGAACAGTTTTAGTCATTTCACTTCGCCGTGGTTACCACATGTTTGGGGAAGACAATTGATTTCACAGATCTGTGTGGGAGGCTGAGGATCTGGCTCTGAAGCAGCCACCGCCGCCGCAGCAGCAAACCTACCCAGGAGTACAGGCTCCCTAATTGACACACAGCAAAGTCGCTCTTCAAGGAAAAAAAAAATTAACTCAGAGCTAATTCCTTTTTCAACTTAATTTTAATTTTTAACTCAGATTTTTTTTTTAAGGAGAAACACAATTTTCCTCCCTATTACCGATTACACCACCCCCTCTCAAGCCCCGCCCCAAGATCTCCATATAGGCGAGACAGACCAAATGTTAAGCCACAATTTCAGCTTCAAAGCAATTTCTGTGACTAACAGAAAGTCCAGGACTCGGGTTCTAGTGGCAAAGAACCCTCTACCTAGGAGGACTCTGAATTTATTTTTGTTTCTGCTTTGGTTTGTCCCTACCTCTAAACCGGGTGTTTCTCTTCTGAGCCAGATCGAAGCAATGTGGGGAGAAGCAGGGGATTCTGGGTAGATGAGTGCTAATGACTTTGCAAGTCTGCCTATCTTGGTGTGTTGGTTACTGTAGCACTTCCTTCTAGATGGTTCCAGATGTCAGCTTGGATGGCTGCAGTCTCCTGAAAGGAATTGGTTTCGATTCTAAATAAATAATAGGCCAAGCCTGGGGGAGGGGTGCGCGGGGGGGGGGGAGGAGGAGAAAGAAAAATCTCAATTGCTAGTTCTGTGGGTGGTGGTGGGTGCTTGCCGCTGTTTTAGAAGTTTAAATGCAGATTCCTCCGCATCTTGCTCTATTTAAAATGGCGAGGTAGCTTTTTCACGCCCTCTGAAACGTTTAATAGCCCACCTTAAATGAGATGGGAGCCTGGAGTGGAGCAGTGGTTTTTTGGTTGCTAATTATACTGCCTGTGGGAGGAGTACAAGTGCTTTAGAGAACTTAGGAAGATAAGGTTACCCCCGCCTCCCCAAACAGTTCCCAGGATGACCAGCGAAGGATCAACATTTGATTGGCAGGAGAGTCAACCTGTGGGAAATAGATGGGAGAGGGGGCGGGGCTTATGCACTTGCCCCAACATTCAAGACAAACTGGAGCACTGCTGAGATCATATTGCTTCAGGCCTTTTGTCATTTCATTTGTTGGGTCCTTTACTCGGATCAGGGCAATCGAGTCTGAGTTCGGCTAGGAATAGGGGAGAGAGCAGAGGAGGTTCTTCCCACTGCCAAGGTTTTCCGGAGTAGCATGCATGCGGAATTGGCCAAACCACAGGCAGACCTTATAGTCAGTGTGGACCCTGGGTGATTGAGCAGATTTAGGGAAAGGGAAGGAAGCGCCAGAGAAGGCTTGTGTGGGTGGGAGGCTGTTCCAAATTCAGAAGATGACCAGGAAAGCTGCTGTGGGTCTCACACTGAGGCTCCTGGGGCGAGGAGTCTAATCTCAGCTCTGCTGTCTCTGACCTTGCGTGGGACCTGGGCTGGGATCAAAACTCTCAGCATCACCACATGCCCTGCCTCCCAAATGGAAACTCTTATTGTATCGGTTGCCAAGGAGGAGTAGTATTTCAAACGTTAAAGCATTACAGTCAAGCAACAAAAAAACTCAATGAGGCCCCGGGGGAAGGAAGGGGAATGGGGTCTTGGAGAGGAAAGGAAATGACACGTTTCATGAAATTAGAGGTTTTTTTTAGGGTTGCTTTGGGCACAGTTTCGAGAGGAAGTGCTGGTTATTAAGAGAAACAATTGCTAATCTAATCTCTATCAGAGATGTATCGAGTCCAAGCACACATTTAATTTTTTTTTTTCTTCTGGATTTTGGATTTTCAACTAGATGCTCTCATGTGAGCCTAACTCAAGGAAGAAAGTATTTTGAGGAAGAACTGCTTTATTTCTGGTCCACATCATGTGGCTGAAGGAAGGCTCCCACCTAGTATAAAGTTCAGCAGTAAAGAGTCAATTTTTAGACATCTCCTTAGCATTGATTGTCCTCGAACTCAGACCTCCTTTAAAGGTTTCCCTGTGCTTCGTTCTGGGCAAGCTCTGACAGTCAGCAGGCACACTACCATCTGGACTCCTCACAGGAGGTGGCAATGCCTGGTTTCTTCTGTGTTCTCTACTAGTCTGCCATCTTGAAGACTAAAAATACCCGGAACATGTTAAATGCTCATTAAGAGGCCCATGTTGACCATAGATGGGAAATGGAGAATACTGACAATTTACTATAGCATGTGTGATGATTTGTACAAGCTTGGCCTAGGGAGAGGCACTATTAGAAGGTGTGGCCCTGTTGGAGTAGGTGTGGCCTCGTTGAAGTGGGTGTGGCACTGTTGGAGTGGGTGTGGCCTTGTTGAGGTGGGTGTGGCCCTATTAGAGTGGGTGTGGCCTTGGAGTGGGTGTGGCCCTGTAGGTGTGGGCTTTAAGACCCTCACTCTAGCTGCCTGGAAGCCAGTATTCTGCTAGCAGCCTTCAGATGAAGATGCAGACCTCTCAGCAACTCCTGCACCATGTCTGCCTGGATGCTGCCATGTTCCTGCCTTGATGATAATGGACTGAACCTCTGAGCCTGTAAGGCAGCCCCAATGAAATGTTGTCCTTATAAGAGTTGCCTTGGTCATGGTGTCTGTTCACAGCAGTAAAGTCCAAACTGAGTCAGCACAAAACAGGTGACCACAAGAAGCACACCTAATAGAAAAGAAGACTCAGTGACTGAAGCGTGTGCTACACAAGTGTGAGTGAGGAGTTGAGTTCCAATCCTCATGTAAAGCCAGTATAGTAGCCTGCGTCTGTAATCTCAGGGCTCCTATGGTGAGAGGGGGTGCAGAGATGGGAGATTCCCAGAAGTCCAGTGGTTGGTTAGCCTGGTACACACTGTCGCCAACTTTAAACACACTAGGAAGCAAGGCTTCACACTCTAGATCCTGTATGTCACAAGCCATTCACAGCACAGGGTTTGTTTGCTTCCTCCAGGCTGGCCAAAGGATCTCACTCTAGTGGGATAAGATTGAGCTTGGGTAACTAATCAAGGGAGGGGCATTGTATTTCCTTCACCATGTTCTATTTGTGCATGTCTCAGGCACCCTGAAGGGGACAGGAGTTATGTTATGGGTGGTTATGTCAGGATGTGCCCATATCAGTTTGTGAAACTACATTCCGGGTTTTCCCCCTGTGAGATCCATTTATTTCTTTTCTTTGAGGCAGATGAGAGAGTCTTCAGCTGTCTCCCCTCAATCCAAGAACTTGCTGTAATGTTGTGGTTGCTCAGAAAATACAGTAATGTGGTATTCTCCATTCATGTCCTATGAAAAGGCCATCCTATTTGTCAGTTACTGAGCTGGTGCTTTTGACCCCCAGTCCTCCCTCGCTCTACTCTCTTGGTGATGCGGGACTCTGAAACCTGCTTTCTTCTCGGCTTCATGCCGGGTCCTTCCAGTAGGAGCAGAAACAGGGAGTGAGTTTTTTCCTCCTTGGCTGTTCACATCAGCATTGCCTCAGCCCCTTTGCCTCAGTGTTGATGGCTGCTTCCAGAATGGTTTCTCCTGGCATTCCCAGACCCAGCCTTTCTCAGCTCAGCTAAGAGTAGCATTAGCTGAGTCTGCCTCCTTTATAGCCTGAGTCCTGGCTCCATGGTGCCTACCACTAAGCCAGAAGTTCAGATAATTCCCGCATTCCTCCTTCCCTCCCTCCCTCTCCTCCTCTCCCTCCCTTCTTTCCTCTCTCCTTCCCTCCTTCTCTCCCTCCATCCCCTTTCTCCCTTATTCTCTTCCTCCTCCTCCTCTCCCTCCCTCCGTTCCTCCCTCTCCTCCTTCCTTTATCCCTCTCCTCCCCCTCCCTCCCTCCTTCCCTTCTTCCTTCTCCTCCTTTTCTCCTTCTCCTTCTCTCTCCCTCCCTTTCTCCTTCCCTTCCTCCCTTCCTTCCCTTCTTCTTCTTCCTTCTCCTCCTCTTCTCCTTCTCCTTCTCTCTCCCTCCCTTCCTCTTTCCCTCCCTCCATTCCTTCCTTCCTTTATTTAGTGTTAACTCTATGTAGGATTTTTTTTCTTTTTGTCATATGTATTGTGGTATGCACTCACACATGCATGTTCAAATATGTGTAGTTCCCTTGGAGGTCTAAGGTTGATATTCGGTGTCTTCCTCAATTGCTTTCCACCTTGTATATTAAGGCGTGGTCTGCCCCAGAGTTTGATGGTTTTTTTCCTGGTCCAGCCAGCAGCTTGCTCTGAGGATTTCCCTCCCTAAGCTTCCTCACAGGAAGGTAGTACACACAGCTTACCTGTTAGATTCTCCCCGTGGAAACACCTAGAATGTATTATGTTTCTTACTTGACTTTATTTATACGTTTCACTGCATCATAGGATATTGGTACCAAGATCCCCTAAGTACCAAAATCCGCAGTAGCCAACTTATATAGAACACTCAGTATTTACATATAACAACTCACTAACTCCTTTTTTTTATTGTCTTTAAATGGTGTGTCTATGCCTGTGTGTGCTTTTGTGATATGTACATGTAAGTACAAGAATCCATTGAGTCCAGAAAAAGATGTTGGATCCCCTAGAATTGGAGTACTGAGAGGTTGTAAGTTCTAGGATCTGAACTTTGGTCTTCTGCAAGAGCAGAAAATCCTTTCAACTGCTGAGCCGTCTCTCCAGCCCTTTAAGTATTTTTGATTGTGGTTTTCAGAACCACAGATGGAAAGCCCACAGATACACGGAAGGAAACTGAATTCTAATTTTCATCCAATGTGTCAAGACGATGAAAGGTCTCAGAGACTCTGGGTGAAGTTTTGCGCCCTGAGGTCCCAAGGCTTGGCAAGAGATAAGATCTTGTCCTCTTGTTTCCAAACATAGGAACACTGGGCCAATAGTTAGACTTTCCCAGTAGGCTCAAGTCTGCCTAGCTAAGTTGGAGTAAATATAATTAGAATCAAAGAGTGATTCATACTCTTACTCCTCAAATTACAGTGAATCATGAGTAAAGAAACTACAGACCCCAAGAAACCCAAATTTGGAAACAAGAGTCCTCTTTGTGGAAGTTGCAGAGTACACCCATGTTCCCATTTCACAGATGAAGACTCAGGGGCTCATCACCATCCAAGGACTGTTCCCTAGAGTAGTGGATGTCTTTGTGCTTTTTACTTCCTATATCTTCCAGCTTTTAAAAATGGCATCCAAATCCAAGTTCAAGATATGTTGAGTCACCAAAAGGTAACTCCATCTTTTCCTCTCTCTTAAATTGGGCCTGCCAATTTCCCTACAAAGTGCTTCTCCCATCTGCCCCTGTTGGCTTGTTTGTTCTGGATTCTGAGCTTGGCGAGACTCCGTGTCTAATCCAGATTCTGAAAGGACCAGAGTCAGCACAGGATACACCAAGACCAAGTTCTCAGCATGAGGGAGATTTCTTTTCCCCAGAGGGACAAAGGCAGGGAGTACCACAGAAGCAAGAAGGGAAATGTTGGGCAAGAGAGAGAGATTTGCCTCAGACAGACATAGGACTGCTGCAGGATACAGAGGAGACAGATGTGCCCATAGGCAAGTGGCAGTTTATAAAAAAAAAGGGTAGGAACTCGTGTTAGGATGAGGTGTTTAATCTCGATTGGACTGGTTAGTTAGGGCAACCAGGAGAGGGCTTTTGCTTGCTGGACTTTAATCCTTTGGTAGCTAGACCTTGCTGGTCAACCTCAGGAGGAGGAAATAGCCACATAAGAGGACAGATTCTGGTGGCTCACTTTGGGAATGTGATCTAATCTTGCTAATGATTTTTAGCAAGAGTGAGAAGGTTACAAGGCAAAAATCTGTGGGTGCCATGACTGCCATGCTTGGGCCTGCCAGAGACTTTCACTTCCTATTGCTAGTACCTATCTGGGACACTATTCCCCAATGGACGTATCTAAAACATGGCATACATGATTACTGCTCACATCAAAGACCCTTTGGTGGCTCCTTATGAGCACCCTTACTTACCCCGGGAGGATAAAAGCTCATTCAAAATCCGACTTCAGTCTGGGATCCCAGCCTTACGTCCTCCGTCTCAAACATTCTATTGCAGCGTTCATGAAAACTCTACACAGTAACTACTTTCGGTCTCAAACACCAACATACGACTTAGCTTAGGTAAATGGCTTAAGGTTACATTTTTCATTTCTGTCCTATGTGAATTCTTCCTACGTTTTCTTTTTTAAAAAATCATTTTATCTATTATTTTTATTTTATGTGTAGAGTGTTTGCCTACATGTATGTCTGCATACCGAGTGCATACAGTGCTCATGGGAGCCCCCAAGAGGGCATTGGCTTCCCCGGAACTGTAGTTTAGACCACTGTGGTCTGCATGTGTTTGGTGGGAATCAAACCCAGGTCCTCTGAAAGGGCAGAGTGCTCTTAACCATTGAGCCATCTCTTGGGCTCTTTTATACTTTGTTCTCTTTCTCTGGAATAGATGGCTTGTTTAAAAAAAAAAAAAAAGAAACATTGCTCAGCTAAGATTCCAAATTTTTAAGCTTACGGAATACTTTCCGTAATAAGTGATCCATTCGATGAACTGAATTCACAGTCCCTGTCACTGTATTACATGTTCTTTGGCACTGGGTGCAATCAACTCTCTTCTTAATTCTCTATGGAAGTTACTGCTTGTTCCACATGAGGAACATCAAAAAGCACTGTGGTGGTTTGAATATGCTTGGCCCAGGAACTGGCACTATTATGGAGTGTGGCCCTTGATGGAGTAGGTATGTCACTGTGGCATGGGCTTTAAGTCTCCTGTCCTACCTGCCTGGAATCCAGTCTTCTCCTAGTGGTCTTTCAGATGAAGATGTAGAATTCTCAATTCTTCCAGCCCCATGCCTGCCTGGGTACTGCCGTGCTTCCTGCCTTGATGATAATGGACTGAACCTCTGAACCTGTAAGCCAGCTCCAGTTAAATGTTGTCCTTTTAAGAGTTGCATTGGTCACGGTGTCTGTTCACAGCAGTAAAACCCTAACTAAGACAAGCATAGTGCTTCTTGGATGCAATTTTCCCTTTTCTGTTACATATGAGGTGATCGTTACTTGGCAGTCGTTCCTGAAGTCTTTGCCCTGAGAACTTAGACATTAAAATTCAACATCCTTCAATTTGGAAAGAAACTGGAACATTCTCATCATGTAATGGATCCTTTACTATATCTTCTAGGGATTCCTTGTCGGAGTCTGACATTTTGCCTAAGGACATGCTAAAACAATGTTTTTTTTTAACATTTATATATTCTCTTTGTGCATGTGGGGCAGGTGGGTATTATGTTCATGTGCCATGCCACATGTGGAAGAGAGCACCCTGTGGGTTCTGGGGATCAAGACTCAGGCCACCAGTCTTGGTAGTCAGTGCCTTTACCCACTGAGCCATCTCTCTGGGTCCACTGGTATATTTTTAAAATCATGATTTGGCTGACTCACAGCAAGGGACTCCTGTCCACTCAGGAGAACTGAAGCTGCTGGGACTAGCATGGGTGTTCTCCAAAAGCTGCTTAAAAGAGACAGAATGAAAACTCAGGAGCGTGACTTAAGGTCATGTACGTGTTAGAACCCTGGGGTTGGGAGGGACATAGTTCTCTCAAAAATAGCAGTAGATGGGCACCCCACCTTGGAGATCACAGTTCACAAGGATACTCATGACACTAAAGAGGGAAGCACTGTTGGCAGACACAGCCGGTTACAGTTTGCTCAGTCCAGAGCGTCAAAGTTTTGGGAACAACTCCCAGATACGCTGTTGCTTTCCAGGAACCAGTTCCCCTTATGTAGCCTATTCTCAGCAGCCACTCTTTATTCCTATGAGGGACCCAGAAAACAGAGACGAAACCGTCCAAGATGCAGGGAATGAGGGAGCAAGTTCAGAAAAGAGGCTCTGCTAACTGGGAAGCTCTTCTAACAAGTAGGGGAGGTGGAGTGAAAAGGTGGTTATGTACTTCTCTCTCTGAGCATCTTGTCCATAAGCTACTCCTCTGGTTGTTCTGATGAGATATACCCACTCTGGCCATGGTGACCCCACAAATGGCTTGTCCCTGGTGAAGACTGAGCCTGGGAAATTCCTTGCACTGATCCTGAAGGTCCTGTTGCTTCCTCTCTGTGCTGTCTTCAGTCAGAGTTGTTCTGGGGTCACAGAATAGAGCTAGGTTAGGTGGTCCAACAGAACTGTAGATTTTTTTGAAAGTGTACAGTATTCAGCATTCTGACTGGCTCTTTTCCATTGGCTTAAATGGACAAAGAAAAGTGGATCTGTCCTGGTAGCTATTTAGCCTTGGTCCTGGGGAAAACAGGGTTACGGACCTTCCGACCAATACTGGGAAGAGGGTAAGTCTTTCTGTGCAGATCCCACATAGAGGTTAAATAGAAAGCAAGGTACACAAAGAGTGTATAAAAGATAGGGTAGAGATAGGAGAGATGATTCAGCAGTCAAGTTACTGCTCTTACAGAAGATGCCAGCTGTTTTCCCAGCATTTGGGGTAAAGTGGCTTGCAACCTCTTGGAAGTCCAGCTCCAGACAATCTCATGCCTTCTTCTGGACACCATGGGAACTGCACTCATGTCCACAAATGCACACGCAGACGCACACACCCCTACAATATTAACATTAGAATCTAAAATCCAAATGTAGGGCAAGGGTACAGTCTGCCACCCACACAAAGTCTCACTTCTGAGTGGAAAGGGTATGGTTAATTATGTTTGGGCAACAGACAAGATCGGGACTGCTCTAGATGTACTTGGAATCCCCCTTCTGAAAGCACCTTGGTTTCAATTGAAGAGGTTACAATTTCCTAAGCACTTTATAATAGGCACTGAATCCTTCTAACACAAACTGATATATCAATGGTCATGACAAAACAGAGCTGATACAGTAGAAGAGCAGATGCTGAATCCACAGGAGATCGAGGTGACTTGAGAAAGGACAGTGGGATCATTGGGGGAACATTTAATGCAGGGAGTTTTCAGAAGCATGCCACCAGCAGAGGGGAGTCTTAAGAGCCATCAGCAAGGGATACAGCACAGATATGTTAGCATACATAGCACAGGTGAGGGATTGCAAAGTGACTGTGGGGCACCACAACACAGGAGGAGGCGCGTCAGAGACAAGGTACTTCATGGATACAGTTTGGAAACAGCTGTTCTTGCTAAGAGCAGGGTTTGCCAACGGGCTTTTGGATTGAATCTAGCATGCCTTCTTTGCAAATAACATTTTTCTGGAACACAAACAGGATAAATGTATCATCTGTCATCCATGGCTGCCTTATACATCAGAGGCTACGAGGCTAGCAGGGCTTGACTGTGATTTGCCTCATGCCCTGGTGAGGGTGTGATTTTGCCAGCTGCGGGGAGTGTCTGCAGGTTTGTGACATTTGGAATTCTGGGGACTCTTGGGTATAAAAATGCTTAGTCCCAGTAGACAGAAGGGGCTGATTGGCCAGCTCATTGTTGTAGTTGCGGTTGGTTGCTGTATTGTCTAGCAGTCATGTGCAAAGAGATCAGAAGAAATTGAATATCTTGTCAGCAAAGATAAAAATTGCCTCAGGGAACTGGATGCCCTTTATCAGCAGGAAGTAGTCTAATGAACTTGATGCCCTTCCCCTCCCCCCAAGCTTCTTTCTCTCCTACCTAGTGTTGGGGTGGGGATTGGAAAGATGATAGGAAAAAGAACCAAATAAAGTAGCCAAAAATAAAATTATAGAGACGTTCAGAGGAGCTAAGTTGGGGGACCCTGGGGGAGTTAGGTGTATGTAATGGACAGAGATATGATCAAAATGCATTGAACACATGTATGAAACTTTCTAAAATAAATAAAAATAAAGTCACCTTTTTAAAAAGAAAAAATGTTTATTCATTTATTCATTTACTTCCAGTTTGAGAATAGGCAGAAGTGTCCCAAAGCACACTTGTGGAGCTCAGAGAATTACTTTCAGGAGACAGTTCTCTCTTTTTTACCATGTGGAATCCAGGGATTGAATTTAGGGATTGTTCAACTTAGGGTCAGGATGTTGGCAAGCACCTTTCTCCTCTGACCCATCTTGCCAGCATACACACACACACACACACACACACACACACACACACACACACACAGGGTTTCTCTGTGTAGCCCTAACTGTTCTGGAACTCACTCTGTAGACCAGGCTGGCCTTGAATTCAGAGATCTTCCTGCCTCTGCCTCCCAAATGCTGGGATTAAAGGCATGCACTAGCATGCCTGGATCACAATATACATTTTAAGAGACTGGAAAAAGTACCTTTCTACAATGGTAGGTGTATACTCTATCAGCATGCCTGTTGACCCACAGCTCCTGGCCCCAGGAGACAGGAAGCATACATGTTTCTAGCCAGCCATCTATCTGTCCATTGCAATTTCTCTTCCCTGAAACACGGTGTCCTGTGGCATTTGCAGACAGGTTATTGGATGGATGCAACCTCCATTCATCTTTGCCCCATGTGCCTTTGAGGAATTAGTCAACTCCTCAGACTTATATTCCTAATCTTCAGAGCCAGGGTAAGTATTATGATGGTTAAATGTGATTGTCTACCGGACAGGATTTAGGATCAACATGGAGTCTCACTTCTGGGACTCTCTGTTTCTCAACTCCTATTCTGCCACCCTTCCTTCTCCCAGGGGACTAGTCTCCTTCTGAAGGTAAACCTGAAGAAGCCCTCCCTCCCTTAATTTGCTTAATTAGGTTAGAGCAACAAAGAAAACAACAGTTGCAACAGTGTTACTTCCTGTCTAGGGCTATGCAGATTGTCGGCTGCTTAGACAATGCCTAGCACCCACTGACCTTGATATGAGGACCAGATAAATGTACTCCTTTCTCATCTCTCTCACCTATTTTGCTGTGATATTGAAGACCGGCCAGCATTTAAGGACTACCAGGAAGAAAAGAATTTCTGCGACTCTCCTCTTATTTCTGAAATAGTTAGTGAGGTCTTTCTTGAAAGATGTCCTGATGTAAGATATTCAGATGCCTTTTCCTATTGGACCTCCTACAAGGGCACCATTGTTGGGTAAAACACTGTTGGGGGCTGGGAAGGAGTCTTTTTCCTTCTGCTCACTCTGATGTTCTGAGCTGTTGATATTTGACCAAAGGTTCTTCCAGAACCAGTTTGTCCCAGGGTGGGAGAAGCTCTTTGTATGGTTCACACTTCTGAGCAAGCTCCAGGCTCTAAAGCTCAACCAGCTGTTTCTTAGAAGGCCCCCAGGCCAAGGCAGGAACCCAGTCTGCAAGATGCTAGCTACTCTGCAATGACTGTGCATTCATTTGCAGCAGGCTGAGGGCTGTGGTTATTGCCACCTGAGCTCTTGCTGCCCCTGGAAGATCATACACCCACAAGGGGAATGCCTTAAAGTTGATTTTTTAAAAAGTGGAGAGAGAGAGACAGAAAAAAAGAACAGCTTCCTTTACAGGCCAGTCACAGTCACACAACACTGACTGTACATGTATAGAATTTCCATACAATGAAGGTCACCTTAAGATAGCTTGCAAAACCTTGCAGACACTGGAAAGTCCAAGCACGCATGAGCATGTAAGGGGTATTGCTTGCCAATGAATGTGTGTGCAGGTTCTATGTGGAGCAAGAAAGAACGTTATGCAGGTAACAGAAGAAACCACAGCACAGACTCAGCGGGGTTCAGCAACAACCCATTTTCCCAACGAGAGAAATCAGTTCGGAATGTTTAAGTGTCATGACCAAACAGCCACAAAGTGCCAACTCACACTTTGGAAATGGAACTTCCCTGGGTTCCAATCTGCAGCCTTTCCCCTTGCTCTGGCTTGCAGAGCTGTTTCCACTTCATAAAGGTGCGGAATTAAAGTCGAATGTGATTACAGAATTCATCGCTTCTTTTAGGTTTAAAATTGCAAGATCGGTGGTGACGTGAGAAAAAAACATTATCTTCCGTCCCCACCCCCCAACACCCATCCAGTGCTTTATCTGGCAGACACCTTTCTTCTATTTGTTTGGCTCTACAAATTAATCTATGAATGAGCAATATGTTGGAGACGTAGGGTCAGATTCTTGGTTCTGCTGTTTCTTGGCTGTGTGGACAAGCTGTGTAACTTTTGTGGGTCTCGCTGTATCATCTCTGAAATGCCAAGAGTCCTGAAATGAAGACAATGAAACTGAGTTGACGTGAGACCCGATGCACAGGCCAGATACTTACATAAGCCAGCTAGCTCTATGACTATTTTGAAAAAGAGCTGGGCATGAAATTTTGGCTTTAGTCTGAGAAAGCATGAAAATGGGACTTAACCAGGGGCAGGGGGATGTACCTGTTGGAAATGGAAGTTGGATAATGCTTTTAATGGAGAATAGGCTTGAGAGTGAAGGCTGCATGTGTTCAGATATTGCTCTCGATCACAGTTAGCTATGTAACCTCAAGTAAATTACCAACATCTCAGTGCCTCAGTAACTCTCTTGGCCATTGTCTTAGTTAGGGTTACCATTGCTATGACAAGGCACCATGACCAAAGCAACTTCCTCAGTGTAGTCCATCATTCAAGGATGCCAGGGCAGGAACTCAATCAGGGTAGGAACCTGGAGGCAGGAGCTGATGCAGAGGCCATGGAGGGAGAGGTACAGCTTACTGGATTGCCCCACATGACTTACTCATCCCATTTTCTTATAGAATCCAGGACTACTAGCCCAGGGATGGTACCACCTACAATGGGCTGGGTACTCCCTCATCAGTCATTAATTGAGAAAATGCTCTACAGGGTTGCAGACAGCCCAGCCTTGTAAAGATATTTTCTCAATAAAGGTTTTGTCCTCTCTGATGAATATGATCCATGTGAAATTTACATAAATGTAGCCAGCACAGGCATTGTGAAAGATTGTAGTATCTTTCTCATTAGGATTGTGTTTGGTTTAGAAGGGGCAAAAGGAAATGTACAGATACAGTGTATTTGCAGATTAACTCAGAGATGGGGACAGGAAGGGTAGAGAGACACGCTTTGACATTTTGTATTTCAAAGTCATATTTGTACTCTATATTGTAGAAAGGCATCTATATATATGTAATATTTTTAACAGTTTAACAGGTGCATACTTTTCATGGTTTTTGTTGTTGTTTTGTTTTGAGTTGCTTCTTTGTCCCAACCCAGGTGCTCAGGGAGGAATAGAAAGTCTAAACCAGGACCTACTAACTGAACTCTGTATTTTACAATGTATCTGAGAGGCTGGAGAGATGGCTCAGTATTTAAGAACTCTTAGGGCTCTTGCAGAAAACCCAAATTCAATTCCTAGCAGCCACATGGTAGCTCACAACAGTCTGTAACTAGTTCCAGGGGATCCACTGCCTTACTCTGTCCTCCAAGGGCACAAGGAGTGTAAGTGGTACACACACACACACACACACACACACACACACACACACACACACACACACACATATATATATATATATATGCAGGCAAACCAGTCACACATATACAACAAAATTAAATAAATAAAGATGTGACTGAGCCCAAACACTCACTGGATGAGGGAAGATCATAACTCAAGAGGTTGGGCACCTGAGCCTCTTTTGAATGGGGCTGGACGGAGTTCTGGAAAGACTGACAACTCTTGTCTCCCTCCAAATATAAGTCTGCTGGCTGGAGATGAGATAAGGGTCAGTGTTTAGGGTGTTAACCTCTTGCCTTCTCAGACTTCCGGTTCTCTGAACAGAGCACAACTTGAAGATTCAGTTCTTGCCTGTGCTCACTGGGCCACTGGAGTGACAAGCTACAGAACCCAAGCATTCCAGTTACAATGGGAGATTCTGGTGAAACAGCAGATAAACAAACGATCAAGTTGGCTATAGTGATGCTTAAGAATTCTAGGCTCTGAGGGTAGTGATTCAAACTGCACTCTGTATTTTGAATGAGAGTGCCACCCACAGGTTCATATACCTGATTGTTTCCCAGATGGTGGAACTGTTTGGGAAGGATTAGAGGGTGTGGTCTTGGAGGAGGTGTACCTCAGGGGGCAGAATCCCAGGTCATTTCCCCATTAGCTCTCTTGCTTTCAACTTGTGATGTAAACTCTCAGACACTGCTCCTGCTGCCACATTCCCCATCATGATGGTCATAGATTCTAACCTTCTAGAACTGCAAGCCTCAAATTAAACATTTTATTTTATAAGTTGCCTTGGTTATGGTGTGTTAGTCACAGCAATAGAAAAAGTACCTAAGACAATAGACAAACAGAAAGAGCCACTCTGGGACCTCACAGGCACTTTATAAAACAGTGATTTCACACAGCTTCCCTGGATGCCTAGCTGGTTATGGACAGACATTCCATTGTCCTTCGTCCTTCCAAAGATAAGCAGTGGTCAGAAAGGACAGGGTGCCTTACCCTCTGCACACCTCAGATGCAGTGAAGTCATTTCTAGAAAGCAATTCATACTCCAGGGGAAGTTTTAAAAGCTCTTTCATTCCAAAAGCTTAACTGGAGAAGAGTCAGATATGTCCCCACCCTTGGACTTGTCTGTTTAATGTCAAAGTTATTCTTTAAAATATTTAAATAGCCATTATATTATTATAATATAATGTATTATATAATACATAATTATAATGTATGTGTATTATGTATATATTAGTATGTATTATTATGTATATATGTTATTATATAGGTGTACATCTCTATGTTGGTATGTGTACATATGTACAGGTATTTTCAAAAGCCAGATGTAATTGGATCCCTTGGAGCTAGAACAACAGAGAGTTTGAGCCACCTAATATGGATGCTAGAAAATAAATTGTGGTCCTTTGGAAGAGCAGCAAATGCTCATAGCCCTTAAGCGACCTTATCTCTCCAAGTCCTATTTAATTATTTTACAACAGTAAGCTTCCAACATATGCCTTGCTAGGACCTGAGGCTAGCAGTGAAATGTGGTAGAGTTGTGATGCTGAATGCTGACCCCATGAATCCCAACGCTAGACAATGATTCCCAGTGAATTCATTGTGATTATGTTAAATGCCATGAAGAAGGTGTGTAAGGTCACAAAGACAGTGTATTACAGGGCCTGATCTAGTCTGGGAACTCACTGAAGGCTTCCTAGAGGGAAGTACATTTTGGCTGAGACCAAAGAGAATGGTGTTGCCCAACTTTTGGAAGGGTCCTCCCATCTCAGTCCACCCAAACATACTTTCTCACACGAATGCGCTTTGGTTTCTTATCTGCTTTCTGGGATAAAATACCTTGACAAAAGCTACTTCTTGGTGGCAGTTTTAATATCTGATCACAGTCTGAGGATATGGACCATCATGGCAGGGAGCTGATGTGACAAGGACTGGAAGCAGCTGGTCCCGTTGCATCACCAGTGAAGATGCAGACAGATATGAAAGCTACTGCTTGGCTTGTGTTCTCCCAGTCCCACTACCATGCAGTTCATGACCAGAGCCCAGAGAATGATGGTCCCCATCCTTTGGATGAGTTCTTTCATCTTAGTCAATCCAAACACTATCCTTCCTCACATGCATGTGAAGAGGTGAAATAGTCCCTTGCAGGTACGCCTAGAGGTCTATCTCCTAGCAGACTGAGATCTTGCAAAGCTGACAGCCATAACCACGCCACAGCCCAAGCCAGCTGGTGACTGAGTAGAGAGGGAGAGATTGCGAGTCAGGAAGCATCACCATTCATGACTGTGGCCTTTCCAGATGCAGCATGTTGGAAGACCTGGGGGTGGACCACTGAGAGGGTTGTGAAGCACACCAGAAGCCTTCAACCACAGATTTTTTCTATTACAAGGTGAAAAATCCAACCAAACCAAACCAGTCAGCGTCTAAGGAAGGACTACTGAAATGAATTTTGCCACACCCCTTCAAAAGAATGAGGTGTCTTAAGTGACCTTGCACATCATACATTGGTTTAGGAAATAAAAATAAATGTATGAAATGTAGTATCACAAATTAAGTCACAGTTGTATATACCCTATCCTCCATTCCTATTGAAGAATATAAAACAGAAATACAGAAATATCTGGGAAAGTGAGGGTCAACATGTCAATGTGGTAACAGTGGTTAGGTTATTTCAGGAAGTGTGGCTTTATGAATTTTTTTATTTACCCATACTTATAATGATTCCCTGTCCCTGATGTATTGGGGTGGCTTTTTGATGTACTATATATCACAATGACTTGAAGCCGGGCTGGTTGGAGTTGGTCTTTAGCCATCTCCACTCTGGTACCCTATCCACGGCTCTATGAATCAACCTCCCCTATCTGGAAATTACTCTGTAGCTGCCCTAGATTGAGAGACAAAACCATAGAAAGCCTAGCACAGACTCTGGCCCATGAGTAAGAGTGTAACAGCCCCAGCTAAGAACAGAAACAAAGTTTACACCTCCTTTCTCTCCCCCACTTTCAAGGCTGCATGCTTTTAGCTGTGTGCTTTAAGACTATGCCTGAGTAAGAGAGAGTTACAATGTGTCACTGTGGTTACTCACTCTGGACCACAGAGAGGAGGGAGGTGGCAGTGCACAAAATCCGGCTTGGACTGGACAGTGGATGGGTTCTATGGAAACCCTGAGATGGCAGGTTTCATCCGTAGCCCACACCTTATTCCTCTCCTCCCCTCCCTTCTTCACCTCCCACCCCTTTCTCTCACCTCCTCCCACCATCCTTGGTGATGTTTCCTCCACTGATCTTCCCACAAAACCAAACCAAACCCCTTAGTGTCTAAGGAAGGACTATTGAAAAGGCTTTTTCCACATCCACTCAAAGGAAAAGGAATCACTTCTTCAAATTTGTCTGAGGCCAGAATCTATACAGTAGACCAGGGCATACCAGTTTTCCTAGGTGACACACCTGCTACTGTGCCTTGGGCACAGCGTGCCCTCTTAGAGCAATGTGTCTATCAGATGCTCTCCCACTGGGTGTGACATGGGAAGCAGCATAATGAAACATGAAAGGGAAAGAGGTAGTTAAAGGGAAAGACACAACACCTAAAAGACCCCACAAAATGTAAAGACAAAGACTCTATCATTTTGAAGATATCTTTAATTGTACTTCCAGGCACATTCCTTAAGCATTCTGAACTTCTTTTTCCATCCTCATGCACGGAGTCCATATGGACTAGACCAGTGGTCCTCAAACTTCCTAATACAGCATCTCATGTTGTGGTGACAAGCCCCCCCAACCATAAAATTATTTTGTTGCCACTTTGTAACTATAATTTCAATATTGTTATGAATCATAATGTAAATAGGTTTTGGGAGATAGAGGGTCACCAAGGGGGTCACGACCCACAGGTTGAGAACGAGCAGTCTAGATCCTCGCTAGTCCTGATGGTTCAATGAGGTAGTGTGACAACACCCTGGAGCTGACTAACAGTCATTTGTAAGTTTTCTTTCTTCCAGTTTTCTTTACTTCTTCCAAGCTTTGAGGATGTGGTTGATGGAAGAATTATGCTGCTGACCAAACACGTAGGGGCACAGAAAGCCCAACAAACAGTTTGAGATGGGGCATGTTAATCCAGTGGTGCTGTTGGTACAGCAGGTAGGAGACACATTTACAGGGGAACTGCTGTGAGGGGATGACATCTTTGTGTCTTTGTATCTTTGCTTATTATACAGAGAGAGGTAAAAGGGGTGAGCAGTTAGAAGGCAGAGTGCAGTGGAAAGGAGAAAGAGCTTAGTTCAAAGCTATGGAGGGGGGAGGTTTCAAAATCTGAAACACAGTGACAGGCAATGAAAGTCAACACCAGAGCCTAGGAAACAAAGTAACTAAAAACAACACTTGTTATTGTCACAAGGCCTCTCTAAACCCATCCTTCTGCTCCACCCCTCTTCCAGAGTCAGTGAACACCAGAGTTGGTGAACACCTGTGTTCTTGTGCGGTGCCTGTGCTGGTGTGAAGTGGGAACTTCTGGTTTGTCCAGAAAGTCCATTTTTGTCAAGTGATGTCTTCCTGGGACACTCAGGAGAAAAGATGTTCTGCTATAGCAGACATGTGAAAGGATGTGTGATGTTTGGAAGGCATGTAAAGATGACCCCACAGACATTGTGAGCTGGAGCATTGGTTCCCTTTGCACACTCTGCCTCCCTATTCTTCCCTGACAGCAAACATGTATTGGTGTGCCTTACATTTCCTTACTGAGCTTCGCTGGTGGTGGCTTGATAGAGAGAAACTCACCGAAAAACTTCTCTTGAGGTTCCTGGGACTTCATGTCCCTTCAGCAGACCTGGGCTGGTTGGTGAGCCTGTTTATTCTGGATTGAACTGCAGTTGCTGATTTGTGTGTGGTGCCAGCTGAGTAGACTGGATTGCAGCTGCTGATTTGTGTTTGGTGTTTGCTAGTGGACTGGGCTGAGAACAACAAAGATTGGAATCACCCCAAAGAACTATTTCTAAGTAGGTCCACTTCCTTTGTATCTTAACAACCTTTCTTTTCCACTACTTCTGGTGAGTGGTGGACTAAAGGGGAGGTTGAAACCTATTAAAGTATGTTGAGAAATTTATGCCTACATTCCTGTGTCACTGATCACCCTGAGCACATCTCCTTCTCTGCAGGTCAGGACTGCTCTCCAGGAAACTATCAGGAGCACGGTCATCCTTCAGAGTTCACCATAAGATAGCCACCATATATTCTCCTATCCTTCTCCATCCCATAAGGCAGGCTACTGATATTTATTTTAACATTATTATTGGGGGTGGGGGGCTTGGAAACAAATTGTTCCTTCCCTCAAAGAGAAAGATGAATTACATAATTTATAATTTATTAATTATATTTATTTCTGTGCTACACATTTAGAGAGGATGCAACCAGAACACTGGATCCACAACCTCTTGACACCATCTGTACTGTGTTCATGTGAGTACTTATGAATCTGGACACCTAACACCTAGGTGTCTGATCACTGCAAGTAAACTTAACTCTTGGGTTGTGTATACCAGCCTCCCTGCATCCTCACCTGTACACGCAGACAGTCAGCTAGGGTGTGGAAGAATCTATTCTTAAGTGGTATTGATTGAAAAGAGGAACAGGTATTCCACCTCCAAGCTCCACCTCAGGCAGGGGCAGCCAATCCCACCCCTGACTCCTATGCAGTTAGTGCTCTCCACTGAACCACAACAGGCCATGTGGCACACTGTCAGCTCACATAACTGTCCAGTCCTTGGTCCTCAGTTGTTTGACCAATTATAGATGATCCTATATTTTTATTGGAACCTCTTTGGGATACTGCGGTCATCCTGCTTTCCTTCCTGGCTTGGCATTCTGGGAAAACTCTTTATGGCTGATGTCCCCTCACATACAGCAACGTCCGGCAGCTCATACCAGTGTTCTAGACATGGAAAAGCCATTACCAGTGTTCACGCCTGTGCAGGCACTGAAAAGCAGAATGGCTAATACAAGGGGCATTTTGCTGACTGTGCAGAATAGCTGATAAAGATTTGGGTGCAGGTATTTGGGAGGGGATCCGAAAACAGTAAAGGGGGATGGTGAGGCAGGGCCTTGCATCTTGAAATGTCAGTTGTCTCTGATAGGAAACATTGGCCAATTCTGGTTTACAGTACATAAAAGTTACTGTCTGACTCACCTCAGACTCATCCACCTGAGTGGGTGAGGCTACTGTTTATCCACCCACCAGCACTCTCCATTGGCTGTGGTGGCTTTGGATGGCCCCAGAGACAGCCTCGTAGCAAAGGCCAAGAGTGGGGCAGACGCCTCAAGTGGGGAAACTGCCAGTGTCCAATAAAGGAGTTCTCCAGGGTGAGTTCAGGAGAATGGAACCCACAAGCCCGTGACCATGGCCTCACTTACTATGCAGAATTTTCATCTCCTTATTTTGGTTAGCTTCTGGAAAGTGGGGCTTTATAGGGGGTGCTTGCCAGAGTTCTCCACACCCAGAAGGCATTCAGCTAGCTTAAAAATCAATGGTATTAGATTTGCCTATAAGGCCTGGCAGTGATGGCACACACCTGAAATCCCAGCACTCTGGGAGGCAGAGGCAGGTGGATTCCTTGAGGCCAGCCTGGTCTACAGAGTGAATTCTGGGACAGCCAGGGCTATACAGAGAAACCCTGTCTCAAATAAATAGAGAAATGAGAGCAAAATTAGTTTCATCTGTTGGGATTTCTTATTTAGGGCCCAAGGTCAGGCTCATTGTCCCTACAGTCCTGAAGCAAGCAGCCATGGAAGCAATTATTCTTTAGCCACAATGGTAGGCTTTCTACCTGGAGTCTTTATGAGCTAGAAACCAGCTCTGGGCTTGGAGAGAAGATGGAAAATGATCCCTGGTCTGTCAATGGTGTTGAAAGGCTTGAGCTAATGCACACCTGGATACCCACAACTTCCCTTAGAAGAACTCTTTCTCATTAAGACTCATCACTAAAACTTCAGTCACAGCGGGTAGAGACTTGGGGCAGAATCTTCTGCATGTAGAGATTTCAGAGCCAACTGAGATCTCTGAACATTGAACCCGGTGTCTGGCTCCTAGTAGTTCAGTAAGTGCTAGGTACATGAAACCTTGGAGCATTCTGGGACCCCAGTATATCACAGAGATCTCCATCTTCTTGGTCATTGGTACCATATTTTCTCTAACCTCATTGCGTGTGAACTTCTGGACGTTATCTGTACTGATAACACAAGTTCTTATTGCTAACGGAGTGATCTTGAGTCAGGTAAGTCCAGCATGGGTTGTCCCGGAAAGATTCAAATCCATATAGCTCATTTAATGGAGGCCAGAAAACATCTGTCTGTGGACAGAGAAGACAGATGACAAAGCTGTATTGTCAATTTACAGCTGGGGCCATTGGCGCTTACTCTCCCAAGATTCTGAGGGCCAGTGTGAAACAAAAGCCTTGGAACTTGCTTCAGAATGGAATCCCCCAATCCCAATCCTGCTAAGGTAGGGGTGTGGCCTTTGTTTAAATACTAGATCTTCCTTATTGTCTGGTCCGGGAGGTCATTTGTTTGTCAACACATTGGGCCTGCTAAATGGAATCCGCATATAAGAACACACGAGTCTGAAGAGTCCAGTGAGAGCTCTTAGGCCAGGTTCTGGCTTTTGGAAGTGGTAGGAGCTGATAAGGTGAGGGTCATGGAGATACAGGTGGCGCACAGACAGCATCTACCATCTATAAGATGAAGGTGAGCACCTAGTTCATTCAGCCAGTGAGTGTGTGACACACTTGGAAAGTATTAGTACTGTAGTGTACTAACGCTTTAAGTAGCACTTACCTACCAAGACTGAATAGACAGGGCATCAATTTTCCAAGTTCATCCATCTATTAGAAACACAGCACTCTTTTGTTGTGGGCGGAGTCTAGTTCTCCCCAGGAAGCCCAAGAGAACTTTGGGACTACTTGGATGAAGAAACGCTACAGAAGTGAAGCCTTTGGTTTCTAAAAGCAGGTCATAGGAAATGATAAATGTTCGCAAACTTCCCTCCCCACCCCCGCCTAGGGTTAAATCCTTCAGTGGTCACATGAAGAGACAGAAACAGGACAGAGAGACAGCCAAGGAGCTCCCGGTGCTTGAGTTGTCCCAGGCCAGGGAACAGATGGGTGAGCAGAGAAACCTTCCAGGAAGGCTCCGGTGTAGCAACCTCATCACGGTGACCACAGCAAAGTCCCCAGGTTAGATCTGCCGCACCACATTCGATGCCAGCTCCTGATCCACACAAACCAACAGAGACAAGTGACGGTTGTTATTTTAAGACTCTTCACTTTGCTATAATTTCTAATGTAGCCATGGAAACGGGTACAAGGCCTAATTAATCGAGTAAATACCATCTCTGCCCCTTTAGAGATAACCTCCTCTAAGATGGGAAAGGAACCTCTCAAGTCTTTACTCTGCTCCGAATGTGCCTGCCACTAGCCACTTCCATTGGTTATTTATTCGATGTAATCTTGAGTTTTGCAAAAACAGCGAACAAAACAACAAATCTATCCCCAACACACACACACACACCACACACAAGCACATGCGCACACACACACACACACACACCACACACACACACACACACACACACACACGCACACGCACACGCACACGCACATGCACACACATATGCAGAGAATAAAAATTTTAAAAAAATGAAAAAATGGGGGAAAACCTTGCAATTTTTCTGGCTACATCTTGGATGTCAGTGTGTGTGTGTGTGTGTGTGTGTGTGTGTGTCTTTAGTGAGCATATTAACTCTGCTGTTAACATGAACCACAATTAGCTGGTTTAAGATGACAGAAATCTACCGCCTTGATATTGTGAAGACCAGAAACTCAGGGTCAGGTTAGCGCCAGGCTTTGCTCCTTATGAACGTGTGAGGGAAGACTGAGTCTAGGCCTCTCTCTAAGCTTCCGGTAGCCTTGAGCATTCCTTGGTAGCTTTCTGTGTTCTTCTTGTGTCTCTAGGCATGTATCCTGTCTGCCTCTGGGTCCCAGTTCCTACCCCTTTTCATAGGACATCAGTTGGATTGAAGTTAAGACTCAGTTCATCTTGATCACCGTTGTAAGGTTTTTTATTTCTAAATGAAGTCATGTGCACAAGGGCTGGGCTTGATTCTGGTGGTTTTCTTTCTTTTTGTTTGTTTTGTTTGTGGTGATACACAGCGAACTCTTAACAATCAGGTTGTAGAAATGGGCATGAGGTTTTTTTTTAACTCTTAACAATCAGGATGTAGAAATGGACGGGGGTACACAAGACACCGCGACAGGAAAGGTTAAAACTGTACGATTACATAATCAATTTTGGAGTCTTCCAAGTTCGAGAATGCCCCCTATGAATCATGGGAGAATGGGAGATGCTCTTGCCCACTGAGCTACCGAGATAGACATGAAAGAATCCGGCAGGTTTGTCAAACACTGTGTCCATGGTTCCTTCTTTTTTCAAGCCTGGATGTTTCCATCCCAACAATATCTGTTTTGTTGGTTGATATTTTTTTTTTGAGGGAATGCACACAATGCAATCACTTACATTGTTCTCTGTGCACCCAACTGAATGAAATGTATGAAGTCTCCTGTACAAAGTGCTCATTGTGAGGCTCAGAATAACTCAAGTGTCAGGAATATTTAGCTACTGAAAACAACTCAGAAAGGCCTTGTTCGCGCAAACAGGTCAGAGCAACAAGACAGGGCCTACTCTAGACAGCTGGGTCCCAGGGCCTTCCCTCTACACCAAGGCCACCTTCCAAGGAAATTAACTTCACCCCTTCCAAGGACCTCCCCATTACAAATCAGGAAGTCTCACTTGTCATGTCGACTTCACAGTCAGTGTTCTGCGTGCTTTGCGTCTATTTTCATAAATCAGTAACTTCTATGGGCTTAAGAAGTCAATGAATACGAGGTCCAAGCAAGCTCTTAGGAACTGTGTGCAGTTCAAGGGGAGATGTAAAAACCGAGCACAGTAGAGCGTGCCTGTCCTTCCATACTGAGGAGACGGAGGCAGGAAGGTTGGAAATTCAAGGTTATCTCCAGAGACGTAAAACTCCATCTTAAAGAGACAAACAAACAAAAAAATCCAAAGTCTATGTGGGAATGTTTATCAAGTTGTAAGTTGCTACACACATGAATGCCACTAATATCTAAAATGAATCATGGCGACTTGGGCTCACAGTGGGCCACGGGACAGTGGACCTTGGTGGACCTTTTCACAGCCTTTGCACAATAATAGTTTACCAACTGACTCCTGCTCCAGCCCTTCCAAGCCCAAACATCAAGCATCCCTGTGGAAGGGTGTGGCTAGAGTTGCACTCAAATGCAGAGTTTGAGTAGGCATTGTCTTTTACCTCACGCTATCTATCTAGCTTGTGTTCTGTCTAGTCTCTGGAGCTCTCTGGCCTTGTGGTCGAGTGGGCCTTGTGCTTAGCTCGGCTAGAAATAATCCCCACAGGTGTCATTCTTGTGTGGTTTCAGATGAAGACTGGCCAGTGGAGAAATATGCGTGAGACAGGAGAGTCAAAGGGACAGCAGCAAGTCCAATGGTTGGTGGCAGGTATCTGACAGTCCCCTAGCCTCAACTGCTCCAGTCAATCACCTGTAGACATAGCACAGTGCTGGCCTCCGATTTTCTTCCTTCAGAGTCTCTGAGTAGCAACTTGGAAACATTTATCTCTCACAGAGAAGGGGAGGGAGGGGAAGAAGGAGAGAAAAGCCAGCTTTGGAAGAGAGGAAAGGTCACCAGAAGAGGAGAGAAGCTATTTCTACTCTCCACGGTGGTTTTTAATCTCCCATGGCTGCCATCCTAGCCCAGGCTATCCCATCTTAGATTATTACAGTGGTCTCCACCGGGCTTATTTTGTTTTTAGTTGACATGTAATTACTGGACATATTTGTGCAGTCGAGTGTGATATATCCAAGGGGCAATGATCAGATGAGCACAGGTCATCTATCCTTCATCTCAGACATTAATAGTTGATGAGCATGGTTCATCTGTCTATCATTTCAGACATTTACGGTTGCCCAGTTCCACCTGGTTCCTTGGCCTCTGCTCTTTACCTCTATGCAGTCGAGCCTGTCTGTAGAAGCCAATGACCTTGAGAAATCATAAATACTATCATTCTTGGTCCTTTGGTCTTTTCCCATGATTCCGTTTCATTGGTATTTAATTCGAACTCCAGTCAAGGCCTCCCTCAGCTCCACGATAGCCATCTCTCCCTTTGTCCTTAGATTGAATCTCAGGAGAATTCATCTAGCTTCTTGGATCTGAGCACCAGGCCACCTACCCCAGCCCCTTCTGCTCTGGCTTCATCCTCATGGCTGGCCCAATCTTCGAGTCTGTGTTCCTGTGTGATTTCCTTGCAGACTTTCCCTATCTCCAGCAAAACAATCGGGCCCTTCTCTTATGCCTTCTCCTAGACAATCTCCAGGAAGCTTTTCTTCTTATACCGAGTGTTGCATTTCCAAATGGTAGACTCAGGGATGCAGCTTCTTTAGTCTCGCTGACCCTCACTGATGGAGCCTGCCTCACAGCTACAACCCCAGCAGCCAGCAAGCACTCTACTGGTGCTCAGTCTGTAATTCTGGAGCATCTAGGAAATTCCTCTGTACTTTTCCACGTCCATCCTCCTGTCTCTGGATAGGGCAACTTTGTCCTCTTCATAGTCTCCATAAATTAGTTCTAGATGCTTCGAAACCAAGTAAGATCCCGTTGGATATGTGTTTTGTGTCTGGTTTCATTCTAGTTGCTGTAGTTTTGTGCTTAACTGTGTTTGCTATGGAGGCGTGTTCCATTGAACCAATGTGCTACAACCATTCACTCCACACTGTCAAATGTCCAGTTGTTTTCAGGTTGGACAATGATGAATATTACCAGCCATGCCCCTTGGCAGACATGTCTTTGGGATTGAGCTCACGCTGAGGGTGGCGTGTCTTTTTGTTCTGCTCAGTTCTCTTGTCTTTCTATCTCTACATTCCTTAAACATCCCTGGCTCACGTCAACTTAAGTTCACAAATGAGGGAGGTGAGTCAGTAAGCTGGGGACAGTTGCTCACGTGGTGACAGTCTCTTTGCCGGTGAGAATCCTCTTTTAACTACATTTCCAGGCTGTGTGTCAGCGGACATGGCAATAGCAGACCAGAATGACTTGAGATCATTTCCTGAAGGGGTGCTGCTGCTGAGAGAAACTCTGGAGTCATGCCAACTCACTGGACCGCAGCGATCTGAGCCACTAAGAATAGGTGACTGAGTTTCCTTTATTACTGAGTTAGAGACACATTTTTCGTGAGCCTTAGACAGCTGCTCTGGCGAATCCTATAGAACACTGTAGCTACTCCTGACACACAATTTTGGATCTCTGCAGATGTCAAACAGTTATGTTGACTGCTTATCATGTCCCAGTCAGGAGAATTTTCTAACCCCATGTTATAGAGTCACATTTTTCATTCCTACAGGAATAGGGTGTTTTTAGCAAGCTACAATCATTAAACAGAACCCAAAGTCTAAGTAACCCACCCATGAAGGAACAGCTACAGGGGGAAAATACCGCTGCAGATGTTTTTGCTAAAGGTCTCTTCATTCGCAAGAGAGCCTGTTCCCCCTGGAGGGTTTACAAACCTTCTCCCAGTTCCTTGTGAGGTCCGCAAAGCTCTGTCTCTGCCCCTAATAGGAAGGTAATCCGTGCAGTAAGAGAATCCCTTGGATTCTAGAAGCTGGTCATCCCGAGAGGCTGGGACCACCCAGGCAGAGATGGTGGTGGAAGGTGGACACATTGGATGCAGCTTGAGTAGAAATGCAGAGATAGTCACATCTTTTGGACACCTGACTTTAGTGTCTGCACCATCCTTCTCACTTATAGAACTGAAACAAACAAACAAACAAAAACAAACTGTACCCAGAATGGGAGGAGCAAATCCACGTGTTTAAATCCAGAAGCACACTTAATCCTATGATCTGTCCACAAAGCTGGTCTTATCTTCGCCGCTGGGGAGAAAAAAAATGTAGAAATGGAGGTTCAGACAGCTGGGATATTTTGATTCCGGGCACAGGGATGGGGTGGGGCTTTGAAGCCAGGTCACCTTACTCCCATATGCATAGACCAGACTGGGTGGAAGAGGAGGTTTCAACGCAGGGTGATAAGTGTCATATACTCATGTCACCTTCCTGAAAGCGTCATCTGAAAATGCCACACAAGCTCACCTATACCACGCGGAGGGTAAATTAGGAAAGAATCACTGAGTGGGGAGGAAACGGAAAATAAAGGTCCCAAGGGGACTAACAGCTCTTACCCCTGAGTAGGTCTTGTTCTGAGTTTGCTAGGGAGGAGCCTAAAGTGTCCTTGAACTGAAGCTCCTTTATAGGAGGGGGCCACGATGAGCTCAGGGGAGCCACTGGGGGGCGCTGGGAGGAATTGCCTCATACAATATGGCCTCCGTCTGAAGGCTATGTCACTTCCGGTTCTGACAAAACACCTCAGCCAAGGTCAAGGTTGGGCTTTTCTTCCTAGGAAGAGAGTCTTCTTTCTCCCAGGGAAGTGGGGGTGTTTTTCTTGTTTGCAGCTTCTTCAGATAGTGGCATTAGGAACATGAGGAGGGGTTTTCACACACACCATCCGACTATTCGGGCCTGGTCCCTTGACTCCATTGGCTTTTGTTTTCCTCTGCAGATGCCAGAATGCGATAGTCATGGTCTTTCTACCTGCTCTGTCTGGAATCTTTCCATGGCATCTTTTATCTCATACTTCTTTAAATGTCCCTTCTGGGAACAATGATCCCACTTTATCCCCCTGCCCCACTACCTGCTGGACATCTTACTGACTCATCTTGGTTTTTGTCTGTCCCCTGCCCGAGAACATCCTTTGCGATGGTAAGGATTTGGGACTGTGGAGCATTCCGACACCTGATATCCAACGTCAGAACCAGTACTCAATAAAAACCCACCGAATGCACGAATGGACCCCAGCTCCACCCTTTATTGATCAGGCAGCACATTTATTTACTCCCCCTCCACCACTACCCAACAGCAGGAGCAGGGGATGTCCCTGAATCTGTTGCCTGCCTGTGGCTCCCATTGGTCTAACGGGACTGCCTTGTCCGGCCTCACTGGGAGAAGACACGCCTAGTCCTGCAGTGACTTGGTGTGCTGGGGTGGGAGGGAGGGTGGAAAGAGGGAGGCTAGGGAAGGGGGAGGGATAAGGGAAGGGCGAGGATAGAGGGGTGGTGCTAATACCTAGAGGAAGGCCTCCCCTTCTCAAAGGAGAAGGGGGAGGGAGAAATGGAGGAAGATTTGGGCAAGGGGATACCGGGAGGAGAAGGGGGCTGATATTGGGATGCAAAATGAATAAGTAAATAAACCTAATAAAATTTAATTTTATTATTAACATATTATTAATCTGTTAATAAAATTTAACTTTGGCCTCATTTCGGCCACTGTAAAATCGGGATAATTGCTATGTTTCCCTGGTGTGGATCTCCAACAAGATTACAGAAGGACACGCCCGACAGAATACCCAGACTCAATAAAGTCTGCCTTATTAGCACTCTGCAAAGTCCAGTGACAAGAAACTACATGTTAACATCAAGCGTTTGTAGACTATATCATCCAGGTCTGGCGTTACTTTGTTAGCAGTTGAACAGAGTGACAGCTTTAGGGGAACACTCGCATATTAACCCGACTTCAACATGCCTTCGCCTTTTGTTTCAGTAAAACTTTTTTTTTTGAGAAAACTGAGCATGCGCAGAAGATGCTCCTACCCACCAATCTGTATAATGGAAGCTAAGCACGCCCAAAGGTGTTCCTGTCAGCCATTTTGCCCTTTTGACTGGAGGCTCTAATGTCCTTGAGCTCAACAAGTAGAAGAACCTGTCTGCTCTGACAGCTTTTCTTCTTCAAGTACAGTCTTAAAAAATAAGCACACCCAGAAATGTTCTCCCCAACTGAGCATGCTCAGGACCACGCCCACCCTTGCTTTCCCCTTCGATTGTGCATAGGCTCCCTTTATCAAATCTCCATGCTTCCTCTGTGGAAGGAGAGCATTGCTTAGGGACTAACTGCCACACACTCCTTCCCAGCTGCAGGTAACATATCCTTCTCTACTCTTATTTCTTGGGTTTGCTTGTTTTTTTTTTCTTTCTTCATGCTCCCCGTGACGTGAACCCACTGTGTTCTGTTACACAGCCATTAATATCTTAATCTACAGAATCCTTACAATGCCCTGCAGGCTGTAAGCTATTCAGCACCTCGCTTTAAAAATAAAGATGCTATACATAGCTCTATATATAACCCGTTTGGTCCACATGCGACTTGTATGTTTGCTTTCAAGGTTGACCATGTGGCCCTGGGCAAACAATTGGTATGCTCTTCCCTGGGGAGGGCCGCTTCTCCAGCTCCCAGCTTTCCTCAGTTGCCTGTAGTTCTTTGTGTAGCATTGAGGACTCCTGGGCTTGTCCCCAACCACTTCGGCATGTCTTGGGGTTGCCCTTATCCAGCTAGTCTTTGGGCAGCCATGTTGGTGAAACTTTATGAGTACAACTTGAGATAAAGCTCAGAGACACCATCTCACTGCAAGTCCCCAGTGCTCTCATTTTTACAGTCTCTCTGCCCCATCTTCCACAATGATCGCCTGAGGTGTGGGAATGTTTTACACATCTGTGTTCAACAACAATGAAAGAAGACACCGTGAATTTGAAGGAGAGTGGGGAGGTGTGTGTGGGTGGGGAGACTTTTGGAAGAAGGAAAGGGAAGAGAGAAATGTTTTAATTGTATTGTAATTTCAAAATTAAAAGTATAGAAGATGATGATGATGATGATGTAGTGATGATGATGATGATGATGATGATGATGATGATGATGATGAGAACAATAGAAGGGTTGGGAAGGTCTTGCTTGAGGCTCCATGACAACGGAGCAACTGGGAGCTAGATTTGAATTCAGACCCAAAGCCCCATCTCTTCACCATCCAACTGCAAGTGTCACCAGAGCCAGAAGACATAACTCTTACAATACAGTCCTGGAAAAGTTCCTGTGAGCGGTAAATGACCAGTTGTAGGTCTCAAACCAGTAAGATGTTTTTCTGCACTGAACAGGAAGGGTAATTCCACTTCTAAACTGAGATGTTTCTACGGAGGCCAACTTGTGTTGAGCTGTGAACTATGAAGTATTTTTGGCCAAGAACTAGCACCATTGAGAAGCTTTAGAAAGGATGTTTGACTCTCACACTTAATGGGCACACGTATAGGGATATACATTTAAAAATAGAGAGTAGATGTTGTTTTCCCCAAAACTGAGTGGAAACAGTGCTAGACCCTACAGGTGTACCCCAAGTTTAGTACCTGTTTTTTGGGGGGCTTTTTGTTTGTTTTTGTTTTTGCTTTTTGGGACATCCTTGAGTATCACTGTTATATTTTTCTTCTGAGTTGGCTTTGGTCCCTTGTGCTCGTGGTTTACCCAGCATATCTTATAAGCAGGGGTCAGTCCGTTGGGCCCTATCTCACAGGAGGTTGTTAGTGTGTGGAAAATCACTCATCTGCCACGCATGGCTCAGCGGAGGCTGCGTGCGCCCTTGACGGGGAGGCTCACACACCAACTCTTCAAATCATCTTGAAAGACTTTCACTTCCCCCTCTTCTTTTTTTGGGGTGCCATTGCCTTCCTAGTAAGACTTTACCAGTTTCCGGTGTGCTTCCTTTGGTTTCCTCAGAAGGCCTGTGGCCCACCAGTTCACCTGGGAGCAGACTTCAGTTTCCCATGGGTTATACTGGGTATGTTTTCTTGCTAGGTACAAAAGTCTGTTCAAGGCAACTGAAAATCATGGATCTTATGTCTGACTATATATGTATGTGTGCATGTGTGCATGTATGTGTATTGTATATTTATATGATATATATATATGCTGAATATATATATGAATATATACATATACGACATATACACATACATATACATATGAGAGGGAGTTACTATTCCTCTTCAAGAGCAGAAATCATATTAAATCTTGGCCTCAAGATGGTAGTGTGCATGTATGTGTATTGTATATGTATATGATATATATATGCTGACTATATGTATGTATATGATATGTATGAATATATACATATACATCATATACACATACATATACATATGAGAGAGAGTTACTATTCCTCTTCAAGAGCAGAAATCATATTAAATCTTGGCCTCAAGATGGTAGAACTTATAGATGATTCCACATCCCAAGGGACTTCTACACCTCCCTCAGGAGAAGCTTATGTGGGTTTTGTTGTTGTTGTTGTTTGTGTGTTTGGTTTTATTTTGTTTCGCTGTTGTTTCACCTAGGATAAAGTAACACTGCCCATCTTCTGGACCAAACTACGATGTTTTATTTGTTTCAAGTTCAGAGCCCTAAGTCAGACTGTGGTCCAGTTGATCTTTCAGCACAGGTTGTCACTCGCTGACAGGTCTGTGGGTTGCCTGCCATGTTCTTAGGTTTCTCAGTGAGGGCCAACCCTGTCAGCAGTGAGGGTTGGGTACCAAGTAACCACAAGACCTGCCCCTTCAGTGTGGGCAGTGTGGAGACCGTGGGTGCGTTGTCACTGTTGACCCTTGCAGAACATCATCACCTAACAAGATGCTGAGGAGTTATCCAGCTCCTAGAGTGGCCCATCAGCACAAGATGCTCTGTGGATAAAAACAAAACAAAACAAAAATCCTCAACAAAATAAAAACAGGCCAAACTCAGAGAGACATCTTTGTCTTCTTTCACCTAGCATCCCTCAGACATGAAACTAATGTCATTATTTCTTATGATATGCTTCACCTAAAACTAACACTCCTTTTCCCTTGGTCAGTGTCGTTACCAACAGCCCATTGCTCATTTAGTCTACACCTCTTCCTCACCATGAGCGGATCACGCCCAGCAGACTTTTCGCAAGGCCATTCATACAGATGCCAGTGTGGAAACTAAACTGAAGCCTCTTCCCCTGGAGGTGTTGCTCTGATTGAATTGGTTAAAAATCTGTGGACGTCTCATCATCCTTGTCTAAAGCCTTCTCAGTGTGCTGTTCTATAGCTTCAAGCACAGTAGAAAAGGTAGCTTCAAAAGTCTTTAGTGTCAAATACACGAGACCCATTGTGCTCCTGGTCTGTCTTCTGATGACTGCTCCCTCCCCCGCCCCTTCGGCCCAGGGTTGTTGAAGAACAAGCTACCTGTGCTGGGAACAGTTTGATCTGGGTGAGAAGGTCAAGGAGCAGGTGTTAGGGGGTCTCGGTCACTGTGTGTGTTTGAAATGACAGGGTGGTGTGCACTGGGGGTTATCCGCGTAAAGGCAGGAAGTGTGACGAACTGGGCTCGAATTACAATTCTCACGAACAAAATCCCCTGGACAAAGCCCCGGCTCCTGAGTTCAAGGGACTTGCCTTTCATCAGTTTGTTCCATTTGGCAGGCTCAGTGATGGGCCAGGCTCTTTGCTTGAGCACTCATCAAAAAAAAAAAAAAAAAAAAGTCCTTCCTGTCATTGCGCGTCCATAGAGCTTCCCTTCTGCGCATGCCCCATATCACCTTCTGCGCATGCCCGTATCACTCCCTGGGTTTAGTGCCCCCCCCCCCCCCCGCTAAGTTAAGAACACTTGCTGCTCTTCCAGATTGCTGGGGTTTGGTTCCCAGAACCCACCTCATTATAACAACCTATAATTCTAGTTCCAAAGGGCCTGACACTTTCTTCCTGCCTCTATTTGTCTGTGTGTATGTGCACCTATGCGCACATGCACCCACTCATGCACTAAATAAAAACAACTCTTTAAAAAAAAATCCCCAGATGTGAAGAAGATGTTTCAATAGTTAGGAACAAGTACTGCTCTCATAGAGAACCAAAACTCAGTTCCCAGCATTCATACTCAAGACTACCTGTAACACCAACTCCAGAGAGGACCCCACACCCTCTTCTGGCCTTCAAAGGCATCTGCACTCACATCTCACCACTATAGACACATACACAAATGTAATTTTAAAAGTTTTTCATTTGTTGTGATGGACAAATGTATAAAAACGCACCTGGATAGTAAAAGTATAAAATCCATTGTGAAGACCAGTGTCTTCAGAAATTATTTGAAATGTATAGCCTTTTGGTCTGGTTCATTTCCATGTGGGATGTTTTTTTGTTTGCATTTTTTTATAATAAGGTTTATAATTATTTTTAATGTACAAAGTAAAAAATTCCTCACCACACACTAAAACAGAAAGCAAACAAAAAGCCATTACAATTAGAGGGAGAATTTCTACCTGATTCTCTTCTACCTTTGCATGGAAATTTCTTTTAAGATGAGATCAAAATCAAGTATGTATGTATATATATATGTGTGTGTGTGTGTGTGTTTATCTATCTATAGATTATGAGTATTATCAGCTTTAAACAAAGTAGTACTGCTAAATTCACAGCCTAAGAGGCTCCTAGTGTCAAGTATATGTGGTTCATGGTGCTGGTCTCTGTCTCTGTCTCTCTCTGTGTATCTCTGTGTCTCTGTCTGCCCTCCCCCTCTTTCTCTTTCTCTCCTATAGTGGCATAACACCAAGACCAAGACAACTTAAGGAAGAGTTTATTTTGGCTTACAGTTACAGAGTGGTTAAGTCTGTTACCATCACAGCAGGGAGGTCAACAAGCTGCAGGCTCAGCTGCTAGAGTATTTAAGGAGCTGAGAGCTCACTTCCTGAACAGCAGGAGCAAAGCCGAGAAACTGGAAATGGTGTAAGTCCTTAGACTCTCAAAGCCCACCAACGAGTGACTAAGTATTCAAATACATGAACCTATCAGAATCGGGGAGGGAATTCTCTTTCAAAGGCCCACATATGAATGTGTGTATGTGTGTGTGTATCTGTATATTTTATATGTATATGCAATATATGCACATATGTAATATATACATATGTGTGTAATATATACATATAAATATGCACATATTATATGCATATTTTATGCTACATGTATAAATTTTGTGTGTGTGTATCAGTTTGTGTGTGTGTGTGTGTGTGTGTGTGTGTGTAAAACCACCCAACTTCATTTTTGAGACAGGGTCTCCCACTGAGACCTGAAGCTCCCAGCTTAGCCTAGGCAGGCAGCCTGTGAACCCCAGGGATCTGCTTGTCTCTGGCTTCCCAGGGCTGAGGTTGTAGTCACACAGACCTACTTTACAAACTATAGTGTTATTTGGCCAGGCACTTCCCATTTCCCAGGATGCTTCCTTTATCTTTCACAAGACTTCACCTTTGTTGTTTTGGGTTGGCAATTTGCACACATCTCCACCAGCAGCTGGAGGTCCTACCCAGAGATAGAAAAGCTAACTTAGAGGCACGGGTCTGGTTTGTTCTTAACAGACTGGGAGAAGCTCACTCCTCCAGGACCCAAGGGATCCTATTTCTGAATTGCCCACAGAAAAGCAGAAAATACGTAACTCTTTAGGGAATTTAATATACTTGGCCAAAGGGGACAGCTAAGGTGGTATCCAGAGTTCTGACTAAACATCTCGCAACACTGAAAGTTTATCCCTGTGTCTACATGCCTGGAAAAGTCTGGTGCACATTGGTACCCAATAAGTATCTATGGGATTAATGAGCATCTCTTTGGATAAGTAGAGGTATGCCCTCGTTTTCCTGTTATCAAAGTGGACTCACTTCATAATATCAGTTTTTAAATGTAACCTTGAACTTCTAGAGAGTTGCTGACTGAAAACTTTTATGAGGGCAGAGATGGAACAAGGGGTGGGGGGTGGGGGTTGTCCCTTCAGTCACTGCCGACCTCAGCCTTACTGTGTGAGTCCTGCAAGCAGTGCCTGGAGGGCTGAGGTGGGGGCGGGCTTGAGTTCCTGGAAGACAAGGATTTTTGAGAATATGGATCAAATCAGTACTTCTTAGCCAATGCGGGAAGGAAGCAAAAGGTTTACTTCTTCCCCAAACAGGAAAAAAAAAAAAGGCCGTTTTTCAGATCACATGATGACAGAGGTCACCCTGCTCAGTTTTCTTACATTTCTGGTGAGGTCATGGCGCCCAGTGGGTGCGCGGCTTGCCTAGGTCATAGATGAGACTGGTATTAGAGTCCAGGTTTTGGTTTTTTTTTTTTTTTTCTGGTTTTCAGCGTATTTCTCCATTTTTTTGGCGACCTGGAAAGGAGCCTAGTGCATGCTCAATGGAGTTGCAGAGGAATATTTATTAAAGGCATGGGCAGAGAAAGAAGAGAGGTAGTGGAGGTGGAGAGCTCTGGGGAGCTGTTAGCCCTCACTCTACTCCAGGGGACAAGCACAGAAGTGGCTTAAAACAAAACCAAAAACCACTAACAATGACGATGATAACGACGACAACAACAACAACAACAAACAACAACCCCAGCAAGAGCAGGGGTCTTGAGAAAGAGACAGAGAGGCAGTGTCAAGAGAAGGACACAGTCAACTGCAGTGACCTAGCGCTGAGTGCGTAGAGTTCGAGAAGAAACATCCCAGCTTCCTCTTTGCCTGACCCGACTCAAAAGTCAATGATGTTGTTCAAGAGGGTCAGGTCCCAGGACACTGAGCACATTCAAGGGACCAACAGAAGTCCAGCACACTTGTCTTTGAGAAGAGAACTCGGTCTTATCTGTGCCTTCACGCCAGCTTCAGATCATTAATACCCGGGCAACGGAGGTTACAGGTTAAAATCCATCACATTAATGATGCATATAATTGAAAAACAAGGGGCTGGAGAGCTGGTTAGGGTCCTTGATGCTCTTTCAGAGGACCCAAGTTTGATCTTCAGCACCTATGCTGTGCAAATCACACCAGCTTCTAACTCAAGCACCACAGGCCCTGATGCTGTCTTCTGGCTCCACAGGTGTCTTCACAAACTAGACAGATAAACGTACAGATATAAAAAAAAAACTGCATGCATATACATAAAAATTGAGGATATATATTATGTAAATAATAGTCACTTTTGACATTTAAGACAGACACCTGTCTAGACTTTAAGAGACATCATTCCTTGACTCATTCGACCTTGCCAGAGGGTCCCAGGCTGTTTAGATAGATGGGTATAAAAGTAAGCAGACTTAAACTTCACTTTCTAAAGGGAGCTTACACTGTAGGGAGGGAGGAAGGACCACAACTGGCTTAATCAGTAACCACACTGGTAGAAGGTGAGGAAGCTGTAAAGGTACAGGAAGATGAGGGAAGGAGAGAGGAATACTGTGTCACTGTAGCTTTAAGGTGACCAGGGAGGTATATGCACACCCAAGGGGAGGCTGAAAAGCGATGGGTGTGTTTGTCAGGCTTTTCCTTTGGCTAATGGAGAGTGTGGGCAGTGTTATTTCCCCCTCCCTCGCAGTTTCAAAATGCCTGTCTTTAGACTTTTTGGTTTTAAAGGCCAAACCTCTCTTTACTCCCTATATTACCCATTGAAAAGGTGTCTGCGGAATCCTCAGTGCAAGTGCCATGGCCTTGTTTATATCTGTCCTTTTTCAGCCAGGTGACTTGAGGGAACCTCCAGAGCTTCGCGTATGCAAGAGAAGGTTGGGGCAATGATGGAAAAAATAGATTAGAGCAGGGAGAGACCCGGTGCCTGTTATAGTTCATGTGTTTGGACATCTGGCTGTAGATTCTTTAGGAGGTGGGGCCTAAGAAGAGCGGATATAGGTGACTGGGGGAGGAGCGTTTATAGGCCACACCCACTTCTGACTTTTGTATTTTCTGCTTCCCTTGTCAGCCATCATATGAAGAGTCTACGGCTCCTCTTCCTGCCCACCATGGAATGATGACTTCCTGCCTCCCTGCCTGTCGCACCAAGATAGACTGCCCTCCACCTGCGGGGCAAAGAGCCTTAAGTTGTTCCCAAGTTATTTTTGTGTCACAATATCACAAAAGTAATAAAAACAGTGTGCAGTTGATGGAAGATGGTTTAGCTGTAGGTCTGGCAAATTGTTACTAGCCACATCTGGCATTGGTGGAACACATGTGTACCATGTAAGGCCTTTACATGAGCTATCTTAATCCATTCTCATGTATTAAGATGTAGGCACTGAAGCAAAGAAGCCTCTTGTATATGAGTCCCCTTGTTTAGGTGGCTGGTGACTGAAACCTGAATGAATCTAATTCCAGTTGACAATGGTGCCCTGTTCTCTTTCTCGGGGCTCTGGGATCCTCTAGTCCTTCACTCTGCACCTATAATGAGGTGAAAGCTAGATCTAGCCAGACTGTAGACAGCGAAGGATTTTCTCCTAATCTGAAGCTCACAAGATATCAGACTACCAAGCAAGAAACATGGGTAGAGCCTCTAAGAAATCCCACTGGGGCATCAGTGCTACAGGGGAGGACATTCTAGAATGGTTATCCACTGATCACTTGGGGACTTTGCTCTTAGCACAAATACTAGGGTCTTGGGTGTGCGTGTGGGCCAGTGTCTGTGTTCTCTAGGACGGTTCTAGGTGCTTCTTTTATATAGGTTTGAGGAACAGTTAAGCCACTAATACATCCAAGGAACCGTCTATTCTTATCTTTGGATGGTTACTAAAGTCAACAGTTGTGACGTTGGTAATGAATGTGCTGGGCTATCCCAACCATGCTTCACCCAAACTTAATAGGAGCCAGTCCAGGTCATGTTGTGTTGAGAAGTTCCCTTCAGATCAGTCTGTTGATTGCTCACGTGCCCATTTGGAGGTCTGTCCATCAGTTGGGATGCTCTATAGGTACAGTTCCTTTGAGAGCACAGCACTTTATGTTCTTGGGAATTGGCCAAGTCAATGCTGTGTAACATACCTGATCTCTTTGCCACCTTGCCATATTATGATCATATTTCCAGGCCCCTACTGGAGCTTATTGATCCAATCCTATATGCATGAGCCACAATAAATAGACACTGCTACAAATCAGAAGTGCCATATTGATATCACCTGGAGGAACTTCCCTTTGCTTTAGTGGGGGGCAGGGAATCCAGAATAGCTCCTTGGGCCTAGCATGACTGTCCTCTGAGAGGCTCTTCTAGCAACTAACTGAGACAGATGCAGATACTTACAGCTAACCACTGGACTGAGGTTGGAGACTCCTGTGGAAGAGTTAGGGGAAAGACTGAAGGAGCTGAAGGGAATGGCAATCCCATAGGAAGACCAAAGATGTTAACTATCTGGACCTCTGGAAGCTCCCAGGGACTGAGCTACTAACCAAAGACATGGGCTGGTCCATGGCCCCCTACATATGTGCAACAGAGGACTGACTGGTGTGGTCTCAGTGAGAGGGGAAGCACCTAATCCTGTAGAGACATGAGGGAGGGAAGGGGGTTAGAGGAGAGAGTGTGAGGTGAGGGTAGGTGGATGAGGTGGGCCAGGTGGTTCGAGGAACACCCTCTCAGAGGCAAAGGGGAGGAGGGATAGAATGAAGAACTCTTGGAGGGGGGGACTGGGAAGGGGGGGCAATATTTGGAATGTAAATAAATAAAATATATTTTTACAAACCCAGACTAGCACCTTAGGAGGAACTCTGTTTAAATGAACAATCTCTTCTCTGTGACTGTGCTGCTCTTTCCATAGAATCAAGTCATAAATCATTCTCTTTTGTCCTTAGTTATCAGACAAAATACCCCTTTATTGTGTTAATGTTTATGATTTCTTGTGAGTGTGTTTGCTGGACATATTATCTGGTTTTAACATTTTATTTGCATCACTTTTAATTGTGTGTCTGCTGGGTAGAGGTGTGTGCATGGTTGCAGGTGTCCACAGAAGCCAGCTAGGTCACATCGCCTCTGCCGCTGGTGCTATGGAAGTGGTAGCAAGCCATTTAAAGCAAATTGAACTCTGGAAGAGCTGTATATGTTCTCCACTGCTGAACCATCTCCCTAGTCCTTCTGAGCATGGCATTTTAATCACTGAAGGACACATAACCATGCAGAGTAACAGTAATGGCAGGCAGTATCTCTTGAGTGTGTTTATGCTAAGGTACCACTCTCTCAATGCCATTATACTGTTACTAAAACAATGCATTAAACAGTGGCATTAGGATATAACTTTTAGCCTAGTTCACCTTTAATCATGTTGCTTTTCTTCCTCAAATACAACCTCAAATCTTATAATCAGAAATGACAGTGTTTTTTCTCTTTCTCTTAGGGAAAAAAAGAATTCTGATACATTAGTACAGAATACATCTGGGCATTGGGAGTATGGCTTGATGTTCAAAGTGTCTGCTACACAAGTGTGCAGATCTAAACTTAATTCTCCAGTATCCATGACAAAGTACAGTGTGGTCACACGTTTCTGTAATCCTATCGAAGGGAGGTGGAGGCAGGTGTGTCAATGGCCAGCAAGCCTAGCCAATAGGTGGATGCCGGCTTTAAAACTGGGTAATATGGAGGGAGGGAGGGAGGAAGGGAGGGAGGAAAGGAGGGGGAAGGGAGAGGACAGAGAGGAAGAGGGAGGAGAGAGAGGGGGGAAGGGGAATGGAGGGGAAGGGAAGGAAGATGGAGGAAAGGAGGAAAGGAAGGGGAGGGGGATGAAGAAGGAGGGGAGGGGGAAGGAGAGGGGGAGGGGGATGGAGAGAGAAGGGATGGAGAGGGCGAGGGCAAGGGGGAGGGAGAGAGTGGGAAAGGGAGGGAGAGGGGAGGGAGAGGGAGGAAAAGAGGAAGAGAAGGGGAGGGGGATGAAGAAGGAGGGGAGGGAGAGGGAGGAAAAGAAGAGAAGGGGAGGGGGATGAAGAAGGAGGGGAGGGGGAGGGGTGAGGGAAGGAGAGGGGGAGGGGATGGAGAGAGAGGGGAGGGAGAGGAAGGAGAGTAATGGAGGTAGATGCCTTATGTTTATCTCTGGCTTCCACACACATGTACACATGTTCATGCAGATGTGCACACACACACACACACACACACACTCATGACCTTGATTCAATTCCCAACCCTGCCAAGAAATTTTAAAAAGTGAAAAAAAAATAATTCTGGCATGGAGTGGGAGGGGCCGGAGAAATGGCTCAACAGTTAAGAGCACTGACGGCTCTCACAGAGGACCGGCATTCAGCTCCCAGCACCTGCATGTCAGCTCACAGCTCTCTGAATCTCCAGTCCTGCTGGATCCCATGCCCTCTTTCTGACCTCCATGGGAGCCAGGCACGCACGCACATGATACACAGACATACATGCAGGCAAAATACCCATATGCATAAACAAGAACTGGAAAAAAGAAAACTATTCTTGCTGAAGAAGACTCTTTTTGATCTATTTCATGAACTTGAGCTAGAGCTAATGAATTTATCGTCTCAGTAAAAGCTGGAAAATCTTACGACTATTGTGTCTATATTCCTAGGTACCTAGTGGACCTCAGCAACAACAGCAGATCCTTGAGTGTCCATTCTCAGAGCAATGATCTCCTCCTATATAGTCCAGGCAGTGTGACAAGCCTTAAAGACACCAAGACCTTTACTCTTTTCTTCAGAGTCCCCTCTTACTCTGCATGCATGCTATGACATTCAGAAAGCAGGCCCCCCTTAAGACAACAGACAAAGGCCAAGGTGCATTTTTGAGACAGATTCCCTCTGCGCAGAGCTGACGACTTCTTCCTGACCCTCACTTGAACAATTTACTTGAACACAGTTCTCAAGGACTGTCAGGGTTTGAATTTGCTTGGCCTAGGGAGTGGTACTATTTGGAGGTGTGGCCTTGTTGGAGTAGGTGTGTCTCTGTGGCAGTGGGTTTTAAGACCCTCATCCTAGCTGCCTGGAAGTCAGTCTTCTGCTAGCAGCCTTCAGATAAAGAGATAGAACTCTCAGCTCTGCCTGCACCATGCCTGCCTGGATGTTACCATGCTCCCACCTTGATTGAATTTCTGAACCTGTAAGCCAGCCCCAGTTAAATGTTGTCTTTTATAAGACTTGACTTGGTCATGGTGTCTGCTCACAGTAGTAAAACCCTAAGACAAGGACTAAAGCAGCTTTGACTGGTTTAGGCAGCACAAAATCTTATCCATGATTAGTTTGCCATCCTAACTCTCAGAAACTCCAGCTAGGAGTGGTTGCAATTGATTCTCTTGAACTATCCAGTCTTTTAGAGATGGGGTGGCAGATCAATGAGGAGCCAATGCTGGTCATCTGCCCCAGTGCAGACAGCAGTTAAATGAACTCACCCAACCCAGGGGTCATGACCCTCTTTTAGATCTCTTTCAAATTCGGCAGAAGGTCCAGCCTTGTGATTTCTTTGAAAAAAAAAATTAAGTTTCAGTAGAACATCTCCCCAGCTTCCTTCTATCTCACCCTTTGCCCGAGTCCTCGCCACTTGATTTGTCGGGGAGATTCCTGTAAACTTGTGTCTTACTTAGACTCGGCTCTAGGTGCAGCTTGGCCTTAATAATGGCACGCAAGGAGCTCTTCCAGGACTGGCGGTCTGGAGAGAGCGCATGCGTGCTGCACAGGAGCCGCTGTGACTTCCAGCTTGAGCTGGAGGCCCTCCCTCTGTAAGTCTTGGTTTGTGGTCTCCCATCTCAAAAGCCTCAATGGCTTGTCATATCAAAACACAGTGACACTGATTCCCTCGTGTTCCTCTTTCATCAGTACGGGACCCTTGTTATGACATCCGGCTCATGGGATGATCTCGAGTCATCGCCACATCTCAAGGTCATCTGATGGCAGCCTCGATCCTCCCTTCCCTGGCATGTTAGAGATTCAGAAGACTCTGGTGGTGGTGGCACACGCCTTTAATCCCAGCACTTGGGAGGCAGAGGCAGGCGGATTTCTGAGTTTGAGGCCAGCCTGGTCTACAGAGTGACTTCCAGGACAGCCAGGGCTACACAGAGAAACCCTGTCTCGAAAAATAAATAAATAAATAAATAAATAAATAAATAAATAAATAAATAAATAAAATAAATAAATAAATAAATAAAATAAATAAATACATAAATAAATGAGAGGGGGGAGAGAGAGGGAGGGAGGGAGAGAGAGAGAGAGAGAGAGAGAGAGAGAGAGAGAGAGAGAGAGAGAGAGAGATCTCCAGAAGGCTGCGGCAGGAGCATCTTCTAGAGAATGCCTTGATGGATTTCCCCACCCAGGCTCAGCTAAGCACCCTTTGGGAGTATGGATTTGCCTGTGTGCTGTGTGAACTGAGGAAAGCAAGAATTCCTGGGTGGCAGGCAACTGTCCAGATAGGAAATGAGAACTGGGAACTCAACCTCAAAAAGAACATAGGTTCAATGTTTAAAAAAATCAAGGCCAGCTGGGGAACTTGGCAAATCACAGGGGAATGAGGTACAGATCAGGAAAATCACCCCTGCCCTCTTCAGTAGCTCCTGGGCATAGCAGAGGGCATTAAACACTGTTCAAACCTGTGACCCCTTCCCATGTCATTACCAACTCCTTTAATTCAGTTAAAAATAAAGAAACACACCATATATATATATATATATATTTTTAAAGAGTTTTTAAAATGAATCTTTCTCACATCTTGAGAAAATCTGGTGGGCCTGACATCTAAAAGAGCAAGACAATTTTAAAACGGAAACCTTTATTTTTTTTATAAGTAGATATAATAGTTTATCTTAAAAACTGGCTCTGGTGGCCCCAGTCTGTAATCCCAGCTACTCAGAAGACTGGGGAAGGAGGATTACTCTATTCAAGGCCTTGTTTAGACTACAGAGCCAAGTTCAAGGCCAGCTTGGACAATTTTACAAAACTGTCTCAAAACCGAAAGTGAAAAGGGGGTTGGGGTATTAATTAGCTCAGTGGTGGATTGTGGGTGTGATTTGCAGAAAACTGTAAAACAAATACATCAGTACATATTCAGCTTTAGGACTTATTGACATAATAAGACACTCCATAACCTTATCAGAGTATATTCAAATTATGGAGGATAATCTTAAGGCTTCAGCAGAGGGCCTCAATATATAAATAGTCTATTAATAGAAACAAAACTATTGTTAACATATTTACCTAGATACATTTTTAAACTCACTAGCAATCAAAAATGAGGTGTTGGGGCTGGAGAGGTGGCTCAGTGGTTAAGAGTACTGGCTGCTCTTCCAAAAGACCAGGTTCAATTCCCAGCATCCTCATGAGAGCTCACAACTACTCCAGTTGAAGGGGATCCAACATCCTCACACAGATATACATGCAGGGAAAACACCAGTGCACATAAAAAGAAAAAGGAAACAGGAGATAGCAATTATCAAATGAGCACAAATACAATTTTTAAAAAAAAATAAATTATTACCATGTGAGCTACAAACCTTCTGAAAGGGAATTTTGTAATATAGATCAAGCCCAGAAACTTTCTACACTCACTGAGTTCACATTTAGACATCCATTCAGGAAATTTCAAAGAAACCTTAGTCATTTAACTGGATAAGAAAGTTCAAAGAAAAACAATGATTTTATCAAAAAGACATCACCTTTACCGATAAGATGAATCCACCAAGTTTTTCTAGTGAATGTAATGCCCGACTGAAACCAGAGACATTTATTGTTATAGATTATAATACAATCATTAAAACCCAATCTCAAGAAATCTTCAAGTTTTGAAAAGTAAGCACATACTTTCACACTCAAGAGTCCATTATTTTTTGTCTGTTTATTTATGTCATTTTTTTTCATTATTTTGCATACCTGGTAGGGATTGGATGTGGGCTACAGTTTGCATGTGGAGATCAAAGGTCAATCTGAAGGTATCAGCTCATTGACCCCAGGGCTCCAGGGGTCAACCTGATAACTCAGGTTATCAGGCCTTTTAGCAAGCACCTTTATCCACAGGGCCATCTCACCAGCCCACTGTTGTTTCATTCTTAATATAAGTATTTAGAATAGAATATTTAAATAAAATGTAAACATGTGATATTCTCCTGGGAGATACTTGGCATAAAATGAACACCTACCAAAGAGTGTTCTGTGTGGGCTGTACCTAGGCCCCAGCACATATGCAGCAGACGTGCAGCTCAGCCTCCGTGTGAGTCCCTCAACTGTAGCAGGAGCTGTCCCTAAAGCTATTACCTGTCGATTCCCCAACTGAGTTGCCTTGTCTGGCAGTGGGAAAAGGTGCACCTAACCCTGCAGAGATGTGACGCCTCTGGGAGGGCCCTCACCCTCTTAGAGGAGAAAAGGGGAGGGGAGGGGGACATGTCAAGGTGGTGAGGGAAGGGTAGCAATCAGGATGTAAAATGAATAAATAAACAAATGAATGGCCAGGTAGTGGCAGCGCACACCTTTAATCCCAGCACTTGGGAGGCAGAGGCAGGCAGATTTCTGAGTTTGAGGCTAGCCTGGTCTACAGAGTGAGTTCCAAGACAGCCAGGGCTACACAGAGAAACCCTGTCTCAAACAAACAAACAAAAATGAATGAAGGAAAGAAAACTCATCATTTCAGTTCAGAGGGGGGACACCAAGGTCACGGCAGGCAATCTGAAGGTCAATATGGCTGCGAAATCATGTTAGGCAGTTTGGAGAACTGTATGACTTCTCCTTACTTAGAGAGAGCTTAGGCTTCACAGTCTTCCTTCCTCTTACCAGTCCCAAGCTATTGAGCAGCTGCCAGCTCTGAGGACCCTGGGCTGTAGAAGCCTTGTCCTCTTTCTAAGTACACTGTGTCCTGTGAGGGTGGCTCAGAGCCTCACGGGGAAACACTTCTGCAGTTCCTGGCTGCAGACAGGAGGAAGAGCTGTGCTCCTATAATCACAATCACCTCCGTTACATCTCGGAGGGTGTCAGGAGAGAGTCAGCTGTTGCAAAGTAAGCTTGCTAGTGTAGGAACGTGGGGTGCAGCCTAGTGGTAAAGAAAACATTTCTACAGTATGGCTGAGGCTCTGAATTAGATCCCTGGCACTAACAAACCAATGAGATCCGACCCACTTAATAAACCAACAACAAAGCGCTTACATACACTTGAGATTTCTGGTAATGGCGCATGTTTATACTTGACTGATCTGGATCTTTGAACATCCTCTCTGTGGTCTTACATCTTCCTCCTCCGAGGTCCTTTTGGTCTTTTTGATCTCTTGGCTTTTTCCTAACAGTCTAGGATCCTTGCCAAGGAATACTTGATGCTCATGGAGCCTTTCTGAGTTCCAGGTACATCTAAGTGATGCTGTCTTTGACTTATCCTGACATAACCAGCTAAGAATCTTGAAGTGTCTTTGCACAGGCCAGAGCCTCTACCTCCTTCCTCTGCTTGCTTTAGATCACCATTTCTCAACCTGTAGGTCAAGTCCCTTTAGGGGTCAAACAACCCTTTCCCAGGGGGGTCACATATCAGATATTTACAACTCATAATAGTAGCAAAATTACAGCTGTGAAGTAGCACCAAAAATAGCTTTATGGTTAGGGGTCACCACATGAAGAACTATGTTATAGAGCTGCAGCATTAGGAAAGGTGAGAATCACCGATCTGGACTATGTCATGGGAAAAGATAGAAGGAGAGGAGGGAGGAGAATCTGAGGATAGCCTGTGCTACCCCGCTTAGTCCTGGATGACACTGGGATAAGGAGGAGAATCTGAGGGTAGCCTGTGCTACCCTGCTTAGTCCTGGATGACACTGGGATAAGGAGGAGAATCTGAGGATAGCCTGTGCTACCCTGCTTAGTCCTGGATGACACTGGGATAAGGAGGAGAATCTGAGGGTAGCCTGTGCTACCCTGCTTAGTCCTGGATGACACTGGGGTATAGAGGAGGATCTGAGGATAGCTTGTGCTACCCTGCTTAGTCCTGGATGACACTGGGATAAGAGGAAACTCCTTGGTCACCTGATCCAGGTGTTGTAACCATCCAGGGTTTGGAAGGACCATGTAAGAAAATTCCCCCCTTTGGCTGCAGAAACTCCACTCCTTTCTCTATTGGAGTATACATGAGATTTTAGTTTGGTTTGAAAAACTGTCCCTCTTTCCATAAAGAATAACAGAAGAGCAGATCTGGTCCGGTCCCATGCATGCATCTTCTGCAGCAATTGCACAAACGCTGATCTGGATGCAGTTCCTGCAGGAAAAGGGTGCTCTTGAACATTCCATATTTGGTTGTGTGTCATATGGAACAGAAATATGCTTTCCCGGGTCTGCTGCCCACAGGCCTCAGTTCTGCTTTCTAAAGATAAACAGAAGCAACATAAACCAATGGTTCCAGTTTTCAGCTCCATCTCTGCAGGGCCTTTTGGCTGATTGGTCCTTTGGTGCATCTGGAGGACTTAAGTGACTGAGGAGTTCATGGTGGGAGGAGGGCATCTGTTGTAAAGTTACTCCATGTGACTCGAGTCTTCATGTTCTCATTCCTTCTCAGACTGGGTCTGGGTAGAGCTGGGAGATGCTAAAGATCTTGGGAGATGCCAGGGGCAAAGACACCACCACACTAAATTTATTGAGGAATGCTTTTAAACAGTGAAGTGTGCACTGAACCAAATCAACCTGTTAAGCCTGAGGAAAGTTGTCCTCTGCTTCCTGTGGTTGAATAGTGACCTAGGTATATCCGTCCTGCTTGGGCACAGGCATTCCGTGGTCACCATGTAGGAGTTCAGGCAATAGTAAGAAAAAAATAAAATCTTAGCCTCACAAGCCAGAAACTTCACTGTTAGAGAATACTTCTTCCAGATAAACTGTTTACTTCTCTAGACCTCAATACTCTAGAATAAATTCATTGGCCTAGTTGCTTTCAATAAGGAGAAGAAGCCTTTATGATGCTAAAATGTCATAGAGCACCAGACCTCAGAGAAGGAAGAGGTGGAGTTGAGGAAGCGATGGGTGGAAAGGAAAAATTGTATTTAATGGAACGAATATTCAGGACCCTAAAGGTTGCTTCAGTGAGGCCTAACTCCATCTCCGGTGGCCGACATCCACTTGCCTCTGTAGACACGTAGAAGCTGCAGACCTTTCCTGCTTGCCGTAGTACATCTTCGATTTTACGCTATTCAAGAAGGAGCGTAGGCAAGCATTTGCTTCAATGGATGCCGGATACATCCAGATGATTCTCTGGTTGTTGGGAAAGGTGCCAAGCCTGGCCGGAGTGATCTCCTCACCACAGAAGGGAAAAACCAATCCGGGGCAAGTGTGCAGCTGAGTATCCTTCCCCATGATGAAGCCTGCTTCCTGAGAGAACCACTCACTCTTCTTGAGAAACTCTTGCCCAACCAGAGTCAGTGACTGGGATAGAAAGCGAAGGCCTTTGTTTTCTTCCTCTATGTTCAGGGTCCCGTCTTTTCTTTATCCCCCCCACCCTCCCCCACCCGCCCCCCCCCCACCCCACTTGCTCACCCTTCCCCAGAGTAAGCCAGGTTTTCTCTCCTGGGGGCGGGGCAGGAGGGGCTAACTCAGATTTCCTGCTCCAGCAGAAGGAGTTTCAGCCTGGACTTCTCCCTAAAAGTCCTTGCAGCCAAATGTTACCTTTCCTGCTTGCTTGCTTTCTAGATAATACAACTAGTATCATTATCCTTGCGGGGGTGTGTTTACCATGCCAAGATCACATTAACATTACTCATTTAACAATCTGTAGTGTTTTGAAACCCACACGTCTAGCCAGATCCCAGAGTGGGATTTTTTTTTAATCTTCTTTTTCTTCCTGATGCTTTGATTGATAAGGACTGCCCATGACCATGACCTTTAAAGTTGCACAGCCTGGAGGGGGGTGGGGATGAGGGGGGGAAGACAAACGTTACCCTATCAGCGGGATCTCAGTTGACTCTCAAGCAGAGTTGTTCCGCCGCGTGGGTTGGATGGGTTTCTGACCTGGCATGGACTTTGGGGCAGCTGTTCTGAGCAGGCCAGACTGCCTGGGTCAGGGGGTGGGGTGGTTCAGTGTGGATAAGTTTAACCAAGAGTGATTGGCATGGGGGAGGGAGGCGGGAGGGGGGGAGGCAAGCAGGGCAATACAAGATTACATCATGCGTTGACCGTGTACAGTTTAAGGCTCTTATGGAGAATTCATTTCTTGTCTTTTTCACTCTCTTGTCAGACAGTATCAGGGGCAGGAAACTGAGGCTGGAAATCATAGTCACAGATGAGGGAGGGTTACTGTATGAAGCTACCTATGTGGCCGAGCCCATAAAGATCTATAAACACGGAGGGAGACATGTGTAATGGTATCTAGCATCAGGGCAGAAAGCAGCCAGGGCCTTCGAGGACAGAAAGCCAGAGATAGATCTCTTATCTCATTGACTTAAACCGGTGGACAAAGAGAGGCTTGAGAGGGAACTCATGAAGGGAGCAAAGGGGAGACGTGGAAGTTCAGTACAAAGAGCTTTGTCCCTAGCATTGTTCTGTGTGGAGACCGGTGAGGTGGAGAGTCACAGAATGGCCGTGGTGAAGCAGCTGGTGACCTTGAAGGACAATGGTCATAGAGGCACATTGGGTATAAAGCTCAGATGCAAGGATGTGGGAGATGTCAGGAATCAGAGTGGAGACGCAACATTTAGAAGTCTGCGCTACAAATGTGTAGAACGCTGACTTTTTCTGAATGGACTTTCGGTTTTGGGTTTTTTTTTATTTTTTATTTTTTTGGTCTTTTTTGTTTGTTTGTTTTACTTTGTTTTTTTTTGTTTGGTTTGGTTTGGTTTTCTTTTTAACCACAGAATAGGTGAAGGTGGCTTGAGAGAACCAGGGTAGAATTCTCAACCTGAGACCTTTACACTGTGCGCTCGTCTCAGACCAGTCCCCTTTCCTTTTCCCTTTGGTCTCGCTTCTGTATTCCTCTCCTAGTACAGACTGTTGTCTCCTACGTAGCTGGACTTACACCTGGAGGTCGTCTGAGGTCTGCCTGCAATCATAGAGATACGAGGCTCTTGTAAACTCAAAGCTGGCACTCATAAATCAATGTTAGTCAGCAGCAAGCAATGGCATTAGGCCCCCAAGAGCCTCTGAAAAACTTATACAAGAATACCATCACATGAAAATGGGATAGAATTGTAGCCACATCAAGAGGAACTCAATTGCGGAGGCTTGGGGTGGTCCCGGGTCAGCGTGTGCTTTGGTTGCCACAGTAGCCTGACCCTGCACGGTTGGCAACAGTGTATTCCAAACAGCAGCCTCTTCTGATTGTCTGATTGCCAAGTCATGAGTCCCGACTTCAAAGAACAAGGAGGCTGAGGCAACTGAAGACTCACGTGTAGATGTGACAGCTTCACAGGAGACACACCTTCCTGAGTACAGAGGAGGTGGCATGAAAGTGGCAGCGGATGGAACCTGTCGTCAGTGTTTCCAACTTCTCTAACTTGGAAGGAGTCATGGGTTGAGCAGATAGGACACACCTACTCACCCACCGCAGCAACAACTAGAATGACCCGGTGGGCAAGTCAGGGAACAGAGTCACAGAAGTGCTAAGTATTTCCGAACTGAGTTTTTAATAGCGCTCAGCTTGGGATCTGGTAGGATCACAGACAGTCATAACCACCTCATCCCTCCAAGATCTTCTGTGTCCTTTATTCCTGGAAACTCCGCTTCCTTTACAGAGTAAAGCCCTGTGGAGGAAACACAGAAGCATCCTCGCTCTCCGCTCTCTTTGGCCAGCCTGTGGGTTGGATCTTGCTATGCTCTTCATTTCCCAGAGGAAGAAGGTGAAGTTGGTGAATACCTTCATCAAAGGCACTGCAAGGGAACAGCAAAAAATATCACACTGTCTATCTAGCTATGTCTGCATCACCCATCACCCCGCAGCAAGCAACAGCCAAATGACACAGCCTCATAATTTTTCTCTTTCTCCTGTATATATTGGACAGTTTCACACAAATATCTAGCATATTGTGATTTTTATTCATGCCCCATTGCACTCTGGTATCCCTTTTCTTCCCCTCTCACCTCTTCTTCCAAGCTATCCCCTCCCCCAAGTGTTTACACCAATAGGGAAAACGACACCCTTTCTTCCAGCAGCCATTAAGTCTTGAGCCTCTCTGGAAAAGATGGCGCCTCCTAGATACCTTCTTTACCCATGACTGAAAGATGGGGGCCCCAGGGGGTATTGTTCAGGTCGCCATAGCTTCTGTATCTCATGGTTGCAATGGTAAAGTTGGATCTAAAACAACAAAAGGGCAGTGACCCTTCTCCCCAGCCTCTGGATTTCATATTCTTTCCTCCCAGTCCGCCATGATCTCTGGGTCTAAGCAGGCATGGGGTGATTTAGGGGTCCAGCTTAGGCCAAGTGACTCATCAGTACTTACTTTAGACTTTTGACCAGTTAGGAATCTCCATATTAACTACCTTCACCGACACAAAGGAGCTTCCATACTCCCTGCTTAGAGCCCCATGCTAGTAGGAGATGCTGAAGAGGCAGAGAGAAGAAGGCCATGACCTCTTATTTCTTCTTAAAAGGCTATTCCTCCCAAAGACTTTTAGGGGAAGGAAATGCTCTAAAACTCTTAACGCTGCACACCCCAATTTCTTTTCTGACTCAAATGTTAAATTCTTGAACACATGGTATTGGTCCCATGTCGCTGTGACAAAATGACTGGTGTGGGTTACGTTATAATGAAAAAGGGGGTTCTTTTGTTCGCAGTTGTGGAAGCTGGAAGTCCAAGATCGGGTGACTCCATCCATCTGACCTCTAGAGACTTCCTCCCCTGGCCAGCTATATAACATGGCCAAGGAGAAGATGAACAGCTCTATGCAGAAAGAGACGAACGTGTGAGCTGACGTGATTTATAAAAACCTGATCACTTTGCAGAACCGCAGGAGTCCCTCCAAGGGTCGAGCTCCCAGAACCCATTTTTCTCTCACAGGCCTCTTCATTTGTAAGTGGTTCGCCATTCTGTGCTAAACACACCAGAGACCAGGAACAGCACAGTCCAGCTGAATCCAAACCTCAGCAAGCATGGAAACCAAAGGTAGGAACATCAAGCTACGCACGGAGGCATTTTCTGTGTGAGGGGTAGGGAGACTTCCAAGAATTTTAGGAGTAATTGGAAAGATGCTAATCGTGGAGGCTAAGAATAGGGCTCCTTCTTTGGTAAAGTGTTTGCTATGCAAATCCTAGGATCCCAGTTTAGTTTGCTTTCTCAGAACCCACTTAGCTGGCAGAGAAGCAATGGTCTACAGATATCCCCAACACTGGGAAGGAAGAGCCAGGAGGATTCCTGGGGTTTGCTGGACAGCTTGTCTAGCCAACTCAGCAAGTTCTGTACTTCCTTACAGAGACTGTCCCCCAATGCCCACCCCTCCAAAAAAATTGTTCAATTAAGGCTAGCCCTGAGCTTCCATATATTGAGACTCACACATGCACGTGCACCAATACACACACACACACACACACACACACACACAGGAACATGAGTATGCAGACGAATAGCAAAAATGCTAACTGGGTTTTTTGTTTTTTGTTTTGTTTTGTTTTTCAATGTATATGAGTACACTATCGCTGTCTTCAGACACACCAGAAGAGGGCATTGGATCTGAAACTATTACAGATAGTTGTGAGTCACCAAGTGGTTGCTGGGAATTGAATTCAGGAACTCTTAACCACTGAGCTGTCTCTCTATCCCCAAGCTAAGCTTATTCTTTTAACACATGGCTTTTGTGTACTATAATTGGCCATATACTCTTGGAATTTCTCAACATCTCTTAATTTTCTTTTTGTTCTTTGTAATGAATACACATCATCCCACTTCTCACTGGGTATCAGATTGAGCATAAAGACCCACTTTTAGGCAACCAATGATCTCTAATTTGTGTTAGTTTTACTCAAGTGATGTGATATTTTGCATATATCAGGACTTTTAAAAAACTTTTCTATACCTTACTAAAATGCAACCAAATATCCAAACAGTTCCTTGATCCCAAGACAGTACAGTGCCGTCCTGGAGAAAGTTTCATGATGCCAAGCTCCTGGTGTTCTTTAAGCAACTAATGAATGAACTTCTGAGCTGTGTGCACAGAAACACAACTTAAAGATAGGAAAGTATACAACATTGGACGTCTGGGCAGTAAGGCAGACATGAAAGTCAAGGACTACAAGTTGGTGAGTGTGTGCTCACCCTTGGGGAAACCAAGAATAACCCTGCACTGCCTGCCCCTCCTGGGCCAGCCAAGTCACTGGAGGAGTATTTGGGTCAATACAGTCAGCACCAATTTTCTTTCGTTCTTCTTCACAGCAAAGAACTTCAGCTCCCCTCTATCCACAATACATCAGGATCTGGGTGCTAGCTACTGGGTGCTAGTTGAGTGGGGAGACATGCAGATGAGCCCTCAGGATTGCCTAGATCAGTGGAAACAGACTAGAAAATCCCATACAAGGTGGGAAAAGGATTAGCTGAGCATAAATAAAGGGTTAAGGGAACACTGGAAGAATTCTTGGACTGGCTTGGAAACTGGTAGAAAGCTTATGAACAGACTACTGAAGAGTAGGAGTTAGCTACGTGTGGTGAAGGGAAACGGATGCTGCTTTGATGGCAGCAGACAAGGTCAGATGTGACTACACAAAGGATCTAGGCCGAGAGCCCAGCGCAGAGCACGACAGAGGACCCAGATCACGCTGAGATGCTGGGTGGGGTCTAAAATCATTGTCTAGATCTAGTCCTCGCAGACACTCATTCTCAATTGCAGAAACACAGGGGGCAACATTGTTTCTCTTTCTGATAGAGCTAAGGCTATCCTGCTCCAGTGGCTAGCTACTCCCACAGTGCCTTTGATTGGGAAACTCACCAAATGGAAACATAAAACCCTGTGTCTGCCCTTTCATCTATGCTATTGTGAGAGAGTATCCTGCTTGTTTGTTTTTAAATGCAATTCAGGGAGAAAGGGTGTATTATGATCTTGCAGTTCCAGATCATCGTCACTTGTGGTAGGGAAGTCACATAGTATGAATTTGAAGGAAGTAGTCACTTGACATCCCCAGGCAAGATCAGAGGCACTTGAATGCTGTGCCTCGCTTTCTGTATGAGTGATGGGTATCTGAACGAGGTCTTTATGCTTCTACAGCAAGCACTGTGGCTGCTGGACCGTCCTCAGACCCTGGTTGCTTTTGTGAATGGTTCATTGCATGCTTAGGTGACCTCGGATCCATGTCTGTGGACACCACGTGGGCATTTTCTTTTTCACTTCCTGTGCTGTGCTATTCTGTTGAGGTTGGGTCTGCTGCGGTGATTGTAATGCTAAATTCTATATCCAAAGGAAGGTCTAGGGTGACCACTGACTTCTCCTGTTCATAAGCTTTTTGTTGTGCAAACCTTGGTTTCAAACTATCGGTGAAATAAAATTGGCTACCGCCAATTACTGGAGGGATTAGAGGTAGGTGGGTTTGGAGTGACCTGGTTGGGGGAGAGAGGAGAAGAGGAGAAGGAAGAAGGAGAAAGAGGGGGAAGTTACCATGAGGGGAGTTGGTCCATGGATACACGGCCAGGAGAAACATCGAGAATCTGCAGGATACTGCTAGGGAGCTTAGACAGGCCAGCAGTTTAAAGATGTAAAATAACCATCGTCTGTGTCTCATTTATTTGTAAGACAGTCTGGGATAAGGTTAAATTGTTTTTACTACACTGTTCTTACCCTCTAAGCAGTCCTAACATCTACTGGCTTAAGTCTTCCATTGCAGCCCTGGAACTAGACAAAAAAGCAAAGACAAGATAGGATGGTAGGATGGGCTAGCCATTCTCAGACACCTTCTGTTTCTCTTTCCTTCTCTTTCACTTTTGCTGATGTCCAGAGGCATGGGTAGAGTGTGGTTGGAGTGGAGAACGTGTCCTTAGTGGTATGTACCTTTAAGCTGGCAGACAGCAGACTCCTCTTGATGTCTTTCGACTGTATCTGTTCCCTCCAGTGTTTCATTGGTAGAGGCTTGGATCTTCCTGGTTGCTCTGGTAGCTGGATCTGCTCAGCTAGGGGATATTCTCAGACAATGGTCAGTGCTTTGGCACCTATCCACTTAAGAGTAGAGCAGGAAGAGGGGACCTGATCCTGCTCTCTGGTGAATGATTCCAGGCATATTGGGGGTACTAATGTAGACCATAATAGCTCTTCCTAAGCTTGCATCTCCAAGCACAGAAATGTACTAGACAGATGGACCGACAATATACATGTCACACCTTGGGGTATGTGAGGGAACCAAGGCTGTAGTCAGATCCGTGAATCCTGTTTAAACCTGTTTAAAAAGATCACAGGACTTGTTCTTTATCATGGGGATAGAAGATCTTTCTTGTTCTCTGTACAGGTAGGAGGAATAATAATGGCTCTCTGTCTCTGTCTCTGTCTCTGTCTGTCCCTCTCCCTCTCCCTCTCTCTCTTTGTGTGTGTGTGTGTGTGTATGTTCATGTTGTTTCTCAGATGCTGTCCACCTTTTCCTGGGACAGAGTCTCTCAGTGGCCTGGAACTCACAAAGTAGGCTAGACTGGCTGGACCAGCAAGCCTCAAATGGTGTGCCTGTCTTTGTTTTCCCAGTATAGGGATTAAAAAAATAGGGATTAAAAACTCATGCCACCACACCTGGCTTTTGAAAAAGTGGGTTCTGGGAATCAAACACTGGTCCTGGTGCTTGCAAGACAAACCCTTTACTGACTGAGCCATCTCTCCAGCAAAGAGCAATTTTCTTTGAAATGTCACATAATAGAATGTCTTTTCGAGAAGAGGCAGACTATCTAAGAGTTGTTCCAAATGATGCGAGGGGATTTATTGAGCTCGTTTCCTTGATTCGGCTTCTTTAAGTTAGCCAGGAAGTAGTGCAGTGACTGGGCACGAGGGACTTTATGATGGGGATTTTGAGTTCAGATACCCCAAAGTGCTGGCCTGAACAAAGAAGGAAGTGGGGGAGGAACTGTCAGTCAGAACCTGTCCTCGCCTACGCATCTATAATTACAACAACGGTTGCAGCGCAACTCAAAAACATAAACAAGCTGAGTTGGCCGAAGCCCAGGACTCTATTTATAACCTCCATGAACCTACTTATAGCCTTGATGCCCTCTTTGAAACAAGCAGCAGAGACAAGGGCCAGCCTCAGCTCTGAGGCGATGCAAATGATACTTACTGTCCCCTTAAGTGTCCGCACAACCCAGTATATACATTTCGAACAAGTATGGAGATGCCCAGGCATCCTGACAGAGGCACATCTCAGAGGAAACCGTTTCCTGGGGCAGGCAGGCAGGCCAGACAGCAGCACAGGGCCAAAGGTCTTGCAACTCAGACTTGGAAATTACAGGGTTCATGAGGGAGGTGTGACTGGGTCTCGTCGCTGGTCACCAGTGCTACTGGATTTGACGTGAACCACGCCTGTTTAGGCAAGACAGGAAGTGGCCAAAAAGTGCGAAACAGAGGAAAGCAGGGGACCAGGTGGCCAGACAGCTCTGTGTTGGCCTGGCAGGCCTTGACCAAGTTTCTTGACTTCTCTGAGGCTTGGGTTTTTCTCCTTCTATGTAATGGAAAGACTAAAAATACCTCTTATAGGAGCCTATAGTACCTCATAATTTTTATAATATCAATATTAATAACTTAGTTAATAAACAAGCAAGGTTTTCTGAAAGTGTTGGCTCATCTAACCCATGGTGGAGAATTCTATACTGACTTTGAGATGGTCCTTGTTATAAAAAAAAAAATTTAAAAAAAAAAGTAAAACTCAAGCCCAAGACCGAGGAGATGATGGCTCAGTAGATAAAGAGCCAATCGTGGTAGCAGGTAGTGATGATCCCAGAACTTCCTTAGGGAGATCAGAGGCAGAAGCAGGAGAATTGGGACAAGGTAATAAGATGTAAAGAAGAGAAAAAGCAGCAAAAAGGCCTGCTTCCAACATGGCAGAAGGTGAGGACCCAAACTGAAGGGTATTATTCTCTGGTCGTCACACACATGCCACAGCACTAGCATGCCTGCACACAGAGACACAATCAGAAGTGCATCCAGAAAGACACACACACAGACACACACATGCACAGAAACACAAAGACATATACAGACACACACACACAGATACAAACAGAGAAACATACACAGACAAACACACACATAAACAGAGAAACACGAAGATACACAGACACACATGCAGAGATACACACAGATACAAACACAGAGACATACACACACAGAGACACACATACAGAGACACACACAGACCCATAAGCACAAAGACACAGATAGATAGAGATACAAAAAGACCCAGAGACATATACACAGACACACATACAGAGATACACAGATATACACAGAGACACACATAGATAAACACATAGAGACACACAGACACACATATACACAGACACACATGCACGCACACACACATGCACACGTACATTCACAGGCACAGGCACAGGCACATACACACACAGAGAGCCAATTAAGAAAGAACCCAAGCACTAAAAGATATTTTTAGAGAGATGTCTCTCCAACAGAGCCAATGTTAATTATTTCAGAAGATTTAGAATGCATTTGATTGCTTCGGATTTCTGCATCTTAATATTCAAAGGTAATATTATTTACATAGCATAATTGTAAATGTCTTACACAGTTTAATGAGGAGGATATTTGATGGGAGGAAAACAAACCTTTCCTCTCCATGCTGGGTCTTCAAACACTCAAAGACTGAACTGACTGACCTCACCTCTTCTCCTATCCTGGTGCACAGTCAGGACTTTCCCCCTTGGCACAGAAAGCTCCCTATCATTCAGCCAGTTCAGTTCCTTCAAAAATCTGTTTTCTTTTTTTATCTTAAGCATTCACGATGTTTCCTCACCTCCTGTCCCAGCTGCCTCTGACTCTCTAAGTATGACTACCACAGCTGTGCAGACTACAGGCAACTGCCCCCCCTTCTCATTCTTAAGCATTTTGAGTCTGCTTCCTCTCCCAAAGGTGGATGGTGCATGCTTAGGGAATATAAATCACATCTTGTCTCTCTATTTATCCAAGCTAAAAGTGGTTTGGAGATAGATCTACAGTAAACACATGAAAAAGCATGCAGACTATCTCAAAATAAAAAAAGTTATTTACTCAGGAGGCTGAGGTAGGTATGATCAAAATCACCCTGATCAACCATATCTCAAGAGGAAAAAAATCTGGATTTCTGCTTTTATGAGTCTAGGTAATCACATGTGTGCCTTTGAAATCATTTTATATGTTTACACATGAACATGCCTAACCTTTAATCATGAATTCCCCTTACAGAGTCATTGCACCAGAACCAAACTGATATTTACATTGAGGGTAACTCCGGTAGGTTGGTCTTGGACCCAAGGCCACTGTGAACAACATTCTCATAGGTAACAGGTGACACTCATGGCTTCATCCTTCTTACACACCATGGTAACTGGCCTCTTTTTTGCTAGTATAGACCGTTTGTGAGCTGTGTTATCATACGTACTTACAGCTAAGCAAATATCAACGCTCAGAGAGTTGAAGTACACTTGCCCAGGGGAATCCTTGGTCAATAACTGGCCACAAGAAAATTCTAAGTCAAGGCAAGTGTGGCTCTCAAAGTAACGGTGGTTCTGCAAGGAAGAACATGCAGAATGTTATAAGGATTGGCCCACATAGGAGCTCAGCAGCAAAAGGAACAGTTGAAGGGACTTGTCCTTTGCCCAGAGTATGGACCATGTTCATGACACCCATTACAGACCAGATGGTTCACCACAGTCCTTTCTCGTCTGGCTACTAAAGCCCTGAGCTTCAGCACTCACTCTGAAAATCATTGCATGCCTGCTGTGCCGCACCACACGTGACCCCTCTCAAACAAGCCTATCACATTTTGTGAACTGAACAACACTTAAGAAGCTTATCCGTGTCCCTACTAACATCAATTAAATGACATAGAATGTCACAAGAGAACAGACTGACCCATTGTTATTAAAGAGTAGAGAATTACAAGGAGAGAAACACCCCACCCCCATCCCCTGTTCCTTTCTAAGCACCTAAGTCTTATTCTGAGATCTTACATCACCTCACGGGACCTCCCCTCAGAAATTTCGGTGTCTACCTCATGTAGAAAAAAAAGTAATAGAGAGAAATAAAGAGAAATAAAGGCCCCCATGAAAATAAATTATATTTTTTATTTATTCTATTTTTTGGCTCTTGTGCACACGTTCTCGTGTGTGTAATGTTAATAGACTAGTTCGAGGGAATTGTGCTTTGAAGATTGTGAGATTGACTTCTGTCACCATTTCCCTTTAAGAGAGGAGGTAAAGGGAGTTCCAGAGACAAGCAATGGTAGCCGAGGTCACCAGCCAGGTGGTGCTCAAGATGGGATTTTTAATCTGTGTCTCTTCAAAAGCAGCGTATCGTGAACTCGGGATTTTTAATCCACACTTTTAAAATCTAGCATCTCATAAAACTTTTAAAGCTCCAGTGCTGGGTGATATTTGAGCTATTTTGAGGGGGGAATGGTAATTGACATTTAAAGATAATCTGGTTTCCTAGCAACCAGAGGAGTTCCTTGGAGTTCACTTGAGCTTCAAGAAGACTCACACCCGGAACCAGGATGACTGACACCCAGCTGCTCCCCTGCCTAAATTCTGGGGCTGCCTGGGACACAGTGAGGTTGGCTGGTTCTGAAGGAGGACACAGTGAGAAAGGAGAGGTAACTAAGGTGTATGTCATCAACCAGAGATGGGGGGGCGGGGAGTGGGAGGGGCCAACTTGCCTTTTCTTTGGAACTGTATTGATGTACAGTGATCAGGGCAGAGTAAAAGATGCTGGGAGACCAGCATTAAATCCTGTTGCATCCTCCCGGGAGTGAGTGAGCATGTGTGTCTGGAACACTGTCCCTCAGACTCTCTCACGCTCAGACCCTGTGCTATTCTCAGTAACAGGAGTTTGACTGTCTAAGCCACGATTCCCCAGCCGACTCCAGCCCCCTGTGTTGCCTGTCTCTTAGGTATCTGTTCACAGATGTGTTCTTTAACCTTTGCACAGATCTAAGTAGGAAGGCATTTGTTTCTAAAAAGCAAACATACATTTTCAGTCTTGGTATCCGAACTTGTTACTGTTTCCAATTCCAGAGTCTCTGAGGGGGTGATTAAGCAACCTTCATTCATAAAAAGAAAATCTTATCCAGCTGGGCAGTGGTGGCACATGCCTTTAATCCCAGCATGAGAGGCAGAGGCAGGTGGATTTCTGAATTCAAGGCCAGCCTGGTCTACAGAGTGAGTTCCAGGACAGCTAGGGCTACACAGAGAAACCCTGTCTCAGAAACCCCAAAATAAATAAGTATGTTAATTAATTAATTAAAAAGAAAAGAAGATCTTATTTTGTGTGTGTGTGTGAACAGAGAGAGAAAGAGAGAGAGAGAGAGAGAGAGAGAGAAGCTACAGCATGCCTGTGTAGGTCAAAAGACAACCTCAGGTACCTGTCTTTGTCTCCCGCCTTGTTTGAGATAGAGTCCCTTGCTTGCCACTGTGCATGCTCGACCATATGACATAAAAACTCCTTGGGATTCTGTCTCTGCCTCCTATCCAACCACAGAGAGCACTATAGAGTTACAGACACATGACACCTCTCCTGTCCTTTTGTGTGTTCTGGGGATCCGAACTCGGGGCCTCGTGCTTGCAAGGCAGCAGATTTACCCACTGACCCATCTTTCTCGCCCAGCAGCCTTCACCCTTTCAGCTTTCTAGTGGCCTTCTCATTAGTCCTGTAAATATAAAAAGGTGTGAGACAATTTCAGCACATGTTAATGTAAGAGTTGAAGCCACAAGGATGAGAACTCTGGGGAAAATATGAAACTCACTGCATGAGATTGTTTCTCTTCTCTAAACCAGGCAGCTTTGCCAGCCCTGCAATGGCAGTTTCCAGTCTGAGAGTCCCGAGTGTTCTAACAGCACACTCACCAGTCAACTGCGCAGCCTTGCCCTGTGTCGGGCACTGCTCACGACTGGGAGACTGGAAGATGGGAAGAGCTGTATTCCTGGTTTTGAAATACTCAGAATTAAGGATGGATACAGATGCTGAAGCAAACTGCTTGCCTGTGATAAACAACAGGAACCTAGGGAGAGGTCTGTTGGCTGTAGAAAAGGGAGGAGCTCTGATCCCAGGAGATGTAGGACATCTTCCTGGCGAAAGGAGAGTGCAGGGAATTTCAACTGAACACATGGTTGTAGTGTTATAGAGAGAGTGACAGTGTAGGTGCACACACATGCATACATGTGCACACACACACATACATGCATTGCACACATATATACACAATACATGCATGTGTACACACACATATACATGTGCACATATATAAGCATATGCACACACATACACAGATACATACACACAAGCGTATACATATATATACATACAAACATGTACACACATATACACGCCTGCACACACATGTACACACATGCACACATATACACACATGTGCACACACACACACACACACACACACACACCTACATACCACAACTCTTCTTTCTTTCCTGGAGAAAGATGAATTTACTAGTCTCCCCTGCTTTACTGTCTGCCTTCCAACTTGTGCCCTCTCTAAGGCTGTTCTGCTTTTATCATTGTTAAGCCTTCTCCTTCCAGTTCCTTCCTTTTGTGAGCTATTTATAAAGCAAGAGAAGATACAGAAAATGTCAGCAGAATTCATAAGAAATCTAAGTGTTTTTGCTGTCTCCTGTAAAACCACCACTGATTAGCCCTCATTGGTCAGATGGCTCTCAATCCCAGAGACCCTAGAAGGCCAGGAAAGAGGGGTAGTTAGTGTGTTTTTGACAACCTAGGTTCTACAGGAATACAACTTCAGGTCGGAGCTAGAACCTCCGGCCAGGGCCCCGCTATCCTGCAGGTACCCACAGGCCCTCCGTCTGCCTTCCCTCAGGCAGGAGGAGAGTGTGAGAGCTCTTACTTGGGGATGTGGGCAAGCAGTATCACCCCAGGGTATGAGTGCAGAGGTGTGTTTATTCATCTGTTCTATCTGGCCCTGTGTGGTAATACATGTCTATAATGTAAGAATGGGAGACAGAGGCGGGAAGATTGAGAGTTTAAGGCCAGCCTTAGTTACATTGCAAGACCTTGTCTCAGAAGAACAAAATGATAAAAGAAAAATAATGAAAGGGGACAGACAGGGAGAAAGAAGAGAATGTTTGTATCTGTTAGTGGCTGTCACCCATGAGTCTCAGATTCATTCCCCCCCACCTCCTCGGGCATTTTGAGGACCCACTAGGGTCCACGTCTGTATACTACCTAAGAGATCTACTAAAATCTTACATTTTTGAAATTACACATTCTCTGTCTTTTTAAAATAATTGTTTATTTGTACTTCATGGCTATAAATATTTTGTCTGCTTGTAGGTGTGCATGATTTGTGGGTGCTAGGTGTTCACAGAAGTCGGAAGAGGACATTGGATCCTCTGGAGCTACAGTTTCAGACTGTCTCAAGCCTTCTTTCAAAGTGCTCTTAGGGGCTGAGTCATTGCACCAGCCTTCTCTTTTTATCTGAGAGCAACTCGGTGTATTGGGAAAATGGTTCAGAAAGACAGGGATAGAAATAGCAACACGGGAAGATTGGCAGAGAATCAACAGGGAAAGACGGACAGAAATAGCTTGATGTAATAGAGCAGGTAATGGAGACTTGGGTATCCTAGTTTACAAGCAAAAAGCAAGAATGTAACCTGTCATAAAGCGGGTGGTGGGATGGTGGGGATTTCCTGACCCTAGCACTTCCCACTTATTGGGCAAGTTGCTGGATGCTCTAAGCTGTTTCTTCATCTTTAAAACATGTCCCATTTGGCCCATGGGGACCAAAGAAAATGATGCTCTTGGGAAATCCACAGAGCCTAGCTTTTGCAGAGTCTAGTGTTAGGCTGACCAAAGCTTTCAGGTTAATATACCAAGGGAGCAGGGGTTGTGACCATGCCTAGTTCTAAACAAAAAACCCAAACCAAACCAAACCAAACCAAACCAAACCAAAACAAAAGGTCCCCAGTCTACTGTCACTGCCCCTGGGAGGACACTCCTCTTTTCAGCTCTAGGAAGTTAGTGTGTCACTGCTGACAGGACTCAGCTATCAACAACAGATGATTCTTGTTCTCTGGTTACCCACAAGCTCTCTAAGAAGCCAAGGACATCCCTGTCCCTTGCCACCAGGATAGAATAAGAGCAGCTGAGCTAACTTCTACCCCTGTGGGACCTCTGCCTGGGAAGAGGAGTCAGGAAGGGAATGGAAAGGTAGGATGACTTGTTTGGAAAAGAAGATGGCTCTCTGCCTAAATCATGTGACAATGCGCATCTTTTGAGTAGCAACCTACAGAAGTCATGTAAGACACCGAAGAATTTCTAAGGATACAAAGCAGGTGGTTAAATAATAATAATAATAATAATAATAATAATAATAATAATAAATGGTCTAGGAGCATAAGAATCACCCAATCAGAAAGAGGGACATTCGTGTGTGGGCAAAAACGACCGAGCAACTGCTTGACAAAACAAACAATTGAAAGTCATAACTTACCAGCCACTGGTAGTCTTAACAGTTGGTGCTGATGCAGTAAAGTGTCTAAACTTACAGTGTGTGGTAAAAGCACAAGACAATGACAGAAGGTGAAAACGGGTAGGAAGGAAACACCAAAAATCTATTTTTTAAAAAATAAAATTGATTGCATTCCTAATTATTTAGAACAGTGGTTCTCAGTCTTCCTAAAGCTGAAAACTCTTAATACAATTCTTCATCCGTGGTGACCTCCAACCATCAGATTATTTTTGTGGCTACTTCATAACTGTAATTTTGCTACAGGGATGAATCATAATATAAATATTTGTGTTTTCTGACAGTCTTAGTTGACCCCTGTGAAAGGGCCATTTGTCTCTCCATGGGCTCACAAGTCACAGGTTGAGAAACACTGACCTAGACTCTGCACATATCTAAGGAAAGGGTTTCTGTTGAAGGGCAGAGCCATTACTAACCTGGGAGACAAGAAGAGTCACTGAGGGGGACATCTTGAACTGTGAACTTTATTTTGGATCTAGAAATACCAAACTGTCCCTTGGGAAGCAGGTAACCAGACACTTACAGACCAGGGAACTGAGAGAAATCTTGGCAATCAGTTCCTCCCTCATTTGATGACAAGGAGATGGAGGCCACTCACGGGAATGACCCTCTCTAAAGAATTCAGAATCAACAACTGTATTGGTCAGGGCACCACTGGAAAATCAACCAAACATGGAGCACATCTGAGTTAATTTCTATTGCTGTGGTAAAACACCACAGTCAAGACAATATACTTTTTAAAAAAATCATTTAACTGGGCTTACAGCTCCAGAGAGGTGGAGTATATGGTAGTGAAGCAAAATCATGGGGTTGGGGGGGGGGGCGCAGGAACAACTGAGAGCTCACATCTCAAACCACAAACAGAATCAGAGAACTAACTCAAAATGGTGTGAGTCCTTTGAAACCTCAAAGCCTGCCTACAGTGACACCCCTCCTCCAGCAAGGTCACACCTCCTAATCCTCTCCAAACAGGTCCACCAACTGGGGTCCTACTATTCAAACACATGACCCTATGGGGATGACTATTCTCACACAGTCACAGACCGAGAAGATTAAACACATAAAACAGGGGATACAGATGATAGGAATATAAAAGAGCCACTAAGTCAAGGACAATGCGGCTTCCGGGATCTAAAGGAGAAGAAGGAGAAGAAGGAGAAGAAGGCAGGGTTCCTGGAATCCTAGCCCAGGATGGAAGCCTGCCCCCAGAGACATGTCTCCTCCAGCAAGGCCATATCTCCAAATCCTTCCCAAACAATTCCAACAACTGAGGTCCTTGTATTCAATCACATGAACATGTGGAACTCCAGTGGAACTGGTCCTACAAAAGCCACAGACCCAAGCTTTGGATGCTGCTGGGGCAGGCAGGACAGAGAAGAAATCCCAGGCCTGTTCCTTATTCTCGCCCTCCGAGGACAGGACATCTAGCACCCTGAGTGGCCAACCCCCTGATAGGAAGCCAGAAATCACAGCTGGGGAAAGTGGGGGGAATGTGACCCAGAAAAGAGTCAAGCTAAATCAAGCAAGGGTCATTGTGAGTCAATCATGTTTCTGGTGTTCTTTTATCCAGGGTTCTCCCTGGAAAATAGCCGTCATCTGGTGGCAACCACAGGGACTGCTTTCTCATGGGCAAACTATGCTGTATTTTGTCAACAAATGCATTCCTGATCAGTCTCCTAGCCAATGGGGAGAGGATCCTACACAATGCAACCCTGAATCAGCCCTTCTAAAGGGCAAGCATTTCTCTAGTATTGCTTGAATTTCCATAGAATGAGTGCATTTCTTTTTCTTCATGGCTACATCTTGGAGAGGTAGGCATCCTAAATTTTCACATTTATGGTAGACACATTGCTATAAAATGGCTTGTGTAGGTAAGGACTTAAGCCCCTTGACATAGTCATTGACCTCTGTCCCCATCCCCCACTAAGTTACTCCAATTAGTTGTCAGTAAAACCCGTGTTCTGCTTGTGTATATACATGGTTCCAAAATGAGTCCCCAGTCTCTAGTTTGCCAGGATCGATAACCCCCAAGACCTCTTTCTAGAAATCTAATACTAGTGACTGGTCAGGCAGGATTAAAGGTCAAAATAATTAACATCTAGCTTACCACACTAGCTGACCCATCAGGAAGCTGGCATGGGGTCAGACCACTATCCCCAAGGGAGCCCTCGTATCAGGACTTCACCTTTAGCTGTTGCATTTTCTGATTGGTATCGAGGGCAGTGGGGCTTGGGGGAGTCAGGGCAGTTACTCAACTCTTTCATCAATCTCTCTGTGTGTAGTCTAAGACTCAACTTTACTACCACGGTCATCAAACAGGATGCACACTGACAGCATGCCAAGTTCTTTGAGGGACCCTGGCAAAGGATCCTAGTTGCTGACTCCAGGTTAGCTGGGTGTCTGTCTTCTCACCCCAGGTCTAGAGGCCTGTATCAGCTCTAGATCAGCAAAACCTCCAGCGTGGTTCTTAGGTCTCTGACCCAGCACAGTGCAACTCAACAAACAGGCAAAGGGAGATGTTGGAAAGGTTGCTCGTAGAACGGATGGAAGTTTGCAAAACTTTCTCTCTCTCTTTCTCTCTCACTGCCCCTCAAGGTTTTTCTTTTTGCGTTTTCCAAGATCTTCCAGAAAAAAAAAAAGCAGAACTTTTGCCCAGAAAGAGCAAACATGTCACAGAGTTCTGCTTTCGTCGTGTGTTAAGTGGAAATGATTGGGCAAGGGAGCTGTAAGCGATTCCTCTCCGCGGTTCCTCTGAGCTGGGGAGTTGGCCTTGCACACTCAGACTGACAGTGCAAAGTGCAAAGGCTTGTGCTCAGTGCCCTCAAGTCCCATCGTGCCTCAGCTACCTGCCATCGTGGGCAATCTACCCAGAATGTGGTTGAAGGGGCTGCTTCCTGGATGCACACATACATAAAGATGTGTGTGTGTGTGCGTGTGTGTGTGTGTGTGTGTGTGTGTGTATGTGTGTGTGTGTAGCATCTTTGACAGCTTCTGCCCATAGTAGATGAAGCTCTGCCATTGGGCTAGCCACTACCAAGGCCGATCCCCTGACCCCAGCCCTGGGATGACAGACACTTGGAATTATGTCAAGCTTTTCAGATGACTTTCTGAGATTTGAACTCGCGTCCTCGCTTTCGTGGCAAGCACTCTCCGCTATCTCTACAGCCTCTTCCATCCTCTCCATTTCACAGGTGAACAGACTTGTTTGGCTCTCCTTGGCTTGTGGTAGGGTAGCCTGGCTGCTGGTCCTGACACTTCCTAGTCGGATGTGATGCAGTGTGGGAACCATTTAGGCTAGGTGAGCTTTGGGTTAGAGCTGTCGCTAATCATACGTCATCAAATAGGGCTGTATTTTAGAATTCTGCCCATGGGAGGCTTTCTAAAAGTACCAGTGTTTTGGACTCAGCCCTAGAGTCACTATCAGAAGCGCTAACAATGTGACTGGTCTTAATTTCAACTCTCAGATGATTATAACAAGTAGCCAGGCTTAGAAACACTACCCAAGACCTTTGTTTGATAAACTTCAGCTGCCTTACCTATAACAGCGGCTGCTACCCCACCTTCCGGCTGTGGGAGTGGGTCACGTGTCAGCCCCAGTTCCCTTGATTGCCAGCACTTCAACTGTGGACAAAGTACTTGATGTTTCTTGGTCTTAGGCAATACCTTGACTTAGGTGCCTTATACAAATTCAATTTTGAAACTCAGATGAGATACGTTTCTACAGCATTGACATCTGATTCATGGTAAACATTCAGTGCAAAAGTATTATTGGTCAATGTTGGTATGGAGAAAGAGTTCCCAGGGTTCTCTGGGACCCTGAGCCCACACCATTTAGTTGCCTTAGGATGACTTGGCTTCAATACTGTGAATTGTAGTTCTTGAGCTGGTGGAAATTTTAGACAAATGGAGCTTAAATTATGGGAAAGAAGAAAAAGGTTGGATACAGGAGATGTAAAACTAAGAAGCATGTTTCAGAAGGAGAAAGGGGTGGTCTGTTTCATTTCTCCAGGGAGAACTCTTGGAACCAGCCTGATATAAATAAGTGGTAATAACTTCCCAAGAAGCTGATGGGGCTGAGGTAGGTTCTGAACCCTTGCACAGGTTTCCTGGGACCAATAAACTCGAGTGAGGAGTGTAGATATTTCAGGCTTCATGTCACAGCTAGAGAGATTGGAAATGCCTCCACAGTTTGGGAATGAGGGCTAACCTGATGCCTGAACTCACTTTCCAAGGATGCTTTGGGCTCCCCGTGTATGCAAAATATCAGCCTCAGCTGCCAACACATTGCTAAAACTCTGCAAGGCTAAGCTAACCCTTTGCCCTCAGCAACTCAAAGTCCTGGGAGTGCAGTATCTGGTCCAATAAATGGGGCCACTGGATCCCTCCCTGCTCCTTGGAAACTGAAGGACATTTTAACAGCTTCCCCAAAAGAAGGCAGAGGGGGAAAGTTTCACCACTGTGAGACACCCATTGTCTTTTATGGATGGTACTCTGTGTTTTCCAGAACAGACTTTATTTAGTCTCATGTAGAAAGCCAAGGGACTTCCCTTGAGGCTCAATTGTCTCCCACATTGCAAGGTTATGTCATGTTGAAGAGCTTGGAGCTTGAGACTGAAAAGGCTTCCCAGGGAAACTGGGTGTGGCTGGCCCTGGGCCTCTGTTCAGGGACTCATGCTCTGGGAAAGCCACTCTGTAACATCATATGAGGTCTCACTGGTGGGACAGAAGGAAATTGCTGTTACTAATGTGTGTGTGTGTGTGTGTGTGTGTGTGTGTGCCTAGACTATTAATTCAACATTTGCTTCTCTTATCATGAGGTTTAGCGAGCCAGTCTCATTACATGACTGAATATATTCAGTGACGATCCAGTGCTCTGTCCTAGCATGCACAGAAGTGCTTGAGGATGCATTTGCCGATCTCCTTGTGTTTGGTGAGTCTGGAGTAGTTAAGGCATCTCTCTGAGCACTCCCTGTGGGGATGTGCATGCATTTTAGTGAACAGAGAAGGGAGTGTTACGTTATATCGCTATACAGTGGGGATCCAAGTTCTGATCGGACCTCAATTAGAAATGGATGCTTTCTGCTAAAAGAGGAAACTGGAACCTCACAAGCCATTGCAGAGTGACAGGCAATATAGCCAGTAAGGAGGCACAGTGTGACATCTTATAGGGAGCAACCGCTTCTAGGTTAATTAATATCCCCGCCTCTCTTGGGACCTATTTACAGAACCATTGGTTCACCTTGAAGTCTGTATGAATAATACTGGGTACCCGAGAGCAATTGCATGAACAGCCCAGATCTAATGGCTTCAGATAGTAATAAGAGCTTTACAACAAGGACAGCACCACACGTGTCCAATCCTATTGGACAAGAGCCTTACAAACACAGAGAGCAAGGCAGGCTCCTGAGTCTCTTCTGCAAATGATGGTCAAGACTCACTGGTGGGTCCCAGAGGGTGTGAGTGTGTGGGGTGCCTGTGTCAGAGCCCATGATCTATAGTCAGGACCCACTTATCAGTTTTCCTAGTTCCTTTGCTGCCTTCTCAGGGTTTCCCTGCACACACACATTAGCAACCGTGCGGCATTTCCTGATGGTCCTTTGAGGGAATCTTAGACAGAGGTCATATTACACAATCGTCAGAAATTAAGGACAGGTTAGAAAGCTTTCTCTCCTCTTACAGTGATTTCTGTATACCTTCATTTGGGCTTCCTTCTTCTGTGCTTTTTCCCTGAGCAGGAAGGGAGGGAGGAAGGGAAGAAGGTTGGGAAAGAAGGGAGGGAGGGAGAAGAGGCAGGGAAGATCTCACTCAACTAGTAACGGCTGAATACCTCTCGGTAGAGAGGATGGTGGGTTTGGTGACATGCCAGACTCCTGCCCAGCCAGTTCCAGATGCAAGACCGACCTCTGGTTCTTCTGAGAGGAAGCTTTTGGTTACCTGGCAGGGAGCAGCCTCAGTGACTGGGGAAGTAGACCTTTATCTAAACGTTCCTAATCGGTTTTCTCCTCTGCAGACAGGGCTGTTCCTCACAGGTGTGAGAGCCACGGAACAATGCAGAGGTGGAAAAGTCCCCGACGCCTCAAAAAGTATCAGCTTCAGATGTCTGTAGCGGTGCCATGCCAAGTGCCTTTCCCAAGCGCATGGCTGGATTCTTGGTCATCATAGAATCAGACATCATCTGTTGGGTACCTACCATGCGGCATACAGCGGCACTGTCCCATGTCTATGTGGTGAGCTTCACAGCCTCTGCAGGGGGACCCGTACTATGGTTTTTAATTTGTGGGTGCAGAAGCATTAACTAGGAAAGATTTGGATCCAGTCAGAGCAGCCACTGTTGTGTGTGTGCCAGGGACAGGCTTCAAATCCTGATCGGCTCTGCCACCTCTGGCCTGCAGAATAAGTTTGGGCTATCTCTGAAGTTAAGCTAGGCTCAAGGTTTGAGTCACTATCTAATTACCCATACCCCTGCAGTATAAAGTCCTTTGCTTCCTTGTACCTGATAGATGTCAATAGATTTGCTTTTTTTTTTTTTAAACATTTTAAGAAAAAGATTATGGGTCAGTCTGGTGATCTGAAAATTCACTTGTGACCTTTGAACTCTACAAGTTTTACTCTGTGGGGGGTTAATTGGACCGAAAGCAAGAACATTCTCACGGAGCCGTCAAAGTCGATGTCAGCGTCATAGGAAACAAAGGATGTCCACAGTACTTAGGCACCGAGCCTGACCCTGGCAGGCGCTGGGTCGGCCTGGCTGGCATATGATGCCCTGCCCGAGAACACAGAACACGAAATGAATCACCTGCCGCGGTGGTATGTGCTATTTCCAAGCTGCTTGGCTCATGAGTCCACACAATGTAGCAGCCCACTCTGATTTGTCACACTAGTGGCTTCCTTTGAGTAAACAGCGGTCCACACTTCTGTCGGCTCTGAGTCACCGCTTAGTGTTCGAGCTGAAATGCCAGCGCTGTCCTCAGCACAGTAGGCAGCGTGAAACCAAGTGGGCGGGGCGAGATCGGTACTTCCCATGGAAACTTCCGTGTCCCACGATGGAGTGGCGCCTCCCGCAGGGTCCCCCACAGCATCCTTGCAGGGCAGTTGTTCACGCGGAGCCACCTTCTCCTCTCAGCAAACCCTTCTCCTTATAGCTCAGGAAAGAGAAAGAGAGTCAGTCCAGCGAGTTGTCCAAGGACCCAGGAGTCGTTTACATAACTTGCCTATATCGCGTCATATGATCTTACACCTTGACTCACAGGCATCCTCTCCTCCAGTCAAATGACAGCATCATAGCGTCTTCCGTTTGACATGCTACTATGACGTCATCATAGTATCTTATGTCCGACATGCCACTTCACTTCTCATCAGTGTGTGTGTGTGTGTGTGTGTGCATTTCGTCATCTCTCCATATCATAGCTATTCCTGAATGGTTGAATCAAGACTCCGACTAGACCTACCTCAAGCATTCCTCCCTCCCACAAAGCCTTGACAGACAGGTGACCGTCCCCAGAAGAACCCTCTCCCATCAAAGAACACCTGACCCCTCTGTAGCCTGTGTCACTTGTGCTATGACCACACAGCTGCTTATTGCTTTGGATCCCATAACTTATTATTAATAATATATCTTCCTGGGCCACAGATGTAAAGAAGTTGCTGAAACGGCATACAGACACAGCTGCAAGTAGAGAGGAGTCCAGCCAATTAACAGCTGGGAAAACTAAGGGGCTATCTGTTTTTAAAAATACATTTTTTTCTGGATAGATAACATTGTTATGACAGGATAGTATTTCATGATATCTTTGGGGTTCTTTTGTTTGTTTGTTTTTTGAGACAGGATCTCATTTGATAGCTCTGGTTGGCCTGAAACTCACTATGTAGACAAGGCTAGCCTCAAACTCATGGAAACTCACCTGTCTCTGTCCTGAGTACAGGATTAAAGATATGCACCAGCATACCACACCCAGATTTACATCTTGAGGTGCCCTGTTTTCTTCTATATTTCTGCTCAGCTATCTTTATCCTGTGGCTGTAACCCTCCTGACTCTCACCCAGTGGTCTAAAATGGCTGGACCTTTACCATATCTAGTTTTGAGGTGTGCAAAAAGACTGACCCAAACACAATAAAGTGTCAGTAACCAAATCTACCCCTCTAATAATGGCCCTTCTCCTCTTATCAGTGTTGGGAATGGAATTATCTGGATATCGCTAGACACAGAAAAGAGGTGAGGTGAGAGACATGGTTCAGTTGGATTATGCTGAGACGCCAAAGATAGCCAGGGTTTGCTTAGCAACACAGAAGAGATGCTCTGGTATAGGGTGCACAAGTAGCAGTGTCTACCGTGTGCAGGGATTGTGGTTCCTTGTCAGTCTCTCACTGGGACTTAGCATAGAGCATGGCAGGATAAATAAAGGAACAACAAAGAAAGGATCTGAAGTTCTGGATGGCCCAATCCAGTGCTATTTACACAGTGAATCTGCATGTCTTCCTATCTACAGACATGGGGATATTAGGGGATGCAGGACAAGAAGATGGTGAAGAACATCTCGGAGGCACTCCACACAGATAAGATGCTCCCTCAGCATAGTTGGGGACACTCAGATAGCAATGCCCAGGAGGGATGGGAAGGGGAGGTGGCCTTCCTGGTATATACGGCTGCCATGAGCCCCTCGTTTCTTTTGGTAAAGCAGTGGTTTCGAGAGCCTCGCTAGGTCCTCAGGACATCTCTCTCTCTCTCTCTCTCTCTCTCTCTCTCTCTCTCTCTCTCTCCCTCCCTCCCCCCTTCTCTCTCTTAGTCCCCACTCTGTGGAAGATCCTCAGATACAGAGCAGACTCCCCTTGGGTTATCTAAGACTGTCGACTACTCCTGTATGATACAGTCATTTTCAGATTTTCAAGTTTATAAACAGTCTTGCAATGAATATCTTTGAAAAACATTCATATCCCTTCTGCATCTTACTGTTTCCTTCATCTACACTCAAAAGAGAAGAAATCTTGACTTAAGAACGAATTCGTCTTTAAGGTTAGTACAGGATTGCTGGCTTATCTTCCCTTGGCAGGACCATGGCTTCTCTTCTTTCCTGCTGTGCCAATGGCCTCCCTTCTGAAAGCTTCGGTTGTCACATGCTATTCCCAGGGCCATCTTTCTTCCTCTCCCAGGTCACAGCACAACTACCACACGCCAGAAGCCAAGATGGAGGACGTGGGACACGAACACTTTCTTATTCCATTATGTGAGAATAAATTTCTCTCTGGAAGATGGAGGTCCATGGAGTCTGTGTGTACACAGATGGTATTTATTAAATATGTGATGCTGGAGCTATGGGATTGTCCCACGGGCCCATTAGTGTCTAGAGATTTGTTTGTTTGTTTAACTTTTTCCCGTCGTTCATCAAGCTACCAAATTCTGGCACTTCTCCCTCCTACATGCTGTCATAATCTTCGTGGAAGTAGCTGTTTGTAGGGATTAAGTTGGAGCCTCACGAATACTAGGTGTGCTGGACCCTCACTAAGACACCAGGCAAGCACATGGACCACCAAACTCCATCCCCAGCTCTTCTCTTCCAATGCATCCTTATGACCTGGTCTCAGTCTGGTGCTCCACATGTCCCCGCTCTTCCTGCTTGCTGGCGACTGGTGAACACCCACGCCTTCAACCCATAGGCTGTTCAGTTCCAGTTCTTCTAAATAACCACGGCCATATCCCGATCTAGTTTCATCTCTTGATTCAAAAGCGACTCCTACACCGCAGTAGTTCCCCATACACTACATTCTCTCATAGTCACGTGCGAAGGAAGGGTGCGCGAACAGGACGCCATGCAGGGAGCTCTTTTCCTCTGCCCCTCCATGATTTCCAACCTTCAGAGAATGGTCTTAGATCCACCTCAGTCACATCTGCCTTCCATGCAGAGGTACAGGGAATCTCGTGCCTTGTATATCCCTCCCCACTTCAAATGGCAAATTTACATTTTCTGTTAAGATCCAACTCTGGGAAAAGTTCGAGGCACTCATTCCTATTTCCCAGCCTAGAAGCCCCCCTCTGTGGATCCTCCAGAGTACAGTGTTATCACCAAGTCTCTGCAGTGTAACTGTGGGTTCAATTGTCTCAGTCTTTCACTGGACTAAGAATCCTATGAGAGCCAGGACTGCCTCTCCTTCACTCCTCCCGCTCTACAGACTGAAACTGTGTGGCACTAGATTCGTGCCCTATGGCTGTGTGGTGCATAGAGAGCTGATGGTCAGTCAGTCAAAGGCTGGAGGAAGGACTGATCCTGGTAGAGTAATGGCTCTCAAGATGTGGGTCGTGACCCCTTGGGGGAGGTCAACTGACCCTTTCACATGAGTCACCTAAGACCACTGGCAAACACAGATAGTAACATTATGATTCCATAGCAGTTGTAAATGTACAGTTATGCAGTAGCAACAAAAGTAATTTTGTGTGAGGGTTATTACAGCATGAGGTGTGCAGCATTAGGAAGGTTGAGAAGCACTGTGGTAGAGGATATATGTATATATGTATATGTGCATGTGCATGTGTATGTGTATATGTATATGTATATGCATATGCATATGTGTGTATATATACACATACACGTAAATATACACATATATATTGACTCCATTCAGGTATGTAAACTGGACTATCAGCTTTCTTGTCTCATATCCACATGGCCTGTGTCCCTCCCCTTCCTGATGAGATAGAGGTGCACCTGGACATTGGGTTGCAAACACAGATTTTCTCTTCTGGAGTGTTGCTTTGCTTATGTGTGGAGAAACAACTGAAGAAGTAGATGGTGCATCTCACTGTTGTAGAAGGTGACGTGGTTGAAAACATTGTTGCTTCAAGAACTTTCTACGTCCTCGTGTGTGTATGTGTGTGTATGTGTGTGTGTGTGTGTGTGCTTATGCATGCTCTCTGAAACACATGTGTGTACACACTATCAGTTAATAAGAGTTTACCATGTAACTCACTGCATGTATTTTCCCCCATTCCTTTTTGACAAAAATGCCACAAACATGATGCTCTTCTTTCCCTAGATCATAAACAAAGCTCTAGACTTGAAGAGCTTGGGAACCTGCTGCCAGGCAGCAAACAGCTCCAAACTGACCTGTCACATGTTCTAGGACTCCCTAATAGCCTTACAAGCGCAAGCAGCCCTTGTGTGGGTGCAGTGAGGCAGGAGGACTCCTCCCAGGCTCCCACGTTAGACACTGAGCCTGAGTGCTGACAATTTGCCTAAAGCACACCTAGCAGGTACCTTAGAGGGTGTAACAGGAATATGACTTTCCTGGTGCTTATCCATCTCCTATATGCAGAACTCTGGAAAGTACCGCTTAGGTTTATTTCAAACTTACTCTTGGTCTCCTAAGAGCAGGCCTGCAAACCCAGTTCCTACAGCAGCCCCCTCAGGCCAGCACGCCAAGGAAACAGCTCCCTCTTTAGGTAGACTCGGGAAATTCGGTCAGAGCATCAGCCAGTGAACAGGTCCTTTGGCCTTAGGGTGTTCCAGCAGTTGTGTGTTCCCTAAAAGCTATTTTATGTAGTAACTGAGCCCTGCTTTCGGTAGCCGGCACTCACACATTTATCTGGCTTCTATGCAATTCCCATCTGTGAGAGGCTGCCTCCCTCAGAGCAAAGGGGAAGAGAAGATGTGATGTCGTTGATGCTCCTCAAGATTGCAGAGGGATTTTATCAGCACCCACCACAAGGGGAAGCTTGTCTGTCCACCTGAGACATCCTCCAGGTGGGGCTAGGGGTGGCCTGTCCCTGAGCAGGTGCAAGAGGAAGGGAAAGGCTTGGACAGAAGAGCAACAGCAGGGCGGAGTCGAAGCAAGTATGAGAGTGTTTGAAGCTCCCAAGCTGGATGCATCTCTCATATTCAACACTGCTCTGGAAGACTCCTACGGAAAGATTCGGGGTTGCCAAGCCCCGGAGTCACTTCCCCAAATCTCATCCACTCGCCTGAGACAAAAAGACCATAGAGAAGCCATATCCGCCGATCTGTTGCTGTTTGGTTTTTGGGTGCATTTTGTATATTTGAGCTGGGAACTCATTTCCTGCACTGAGAGCTGGGAAGTTAAGACAGTCCCTCCAAAACACCTAGTCACCTAGTGATATTCGTGAAGCTGTTTATCAGATCACACAGCTGCCAGTTCTAAGACCAGATAAGCACCAGGGTGACCCGAAGGTGTCCATATGTCCCCCTGGTAATGCAATCATTCTGGGGAATGTGCCATTTACACCACTGGTCCAAGGACTCCCCAAGTCAGCCCCGATGTTGTATACCATTGTTCAAATCCTGTTCCTCTCTGGACCTTACAGATCATCATAGCTGAGATGGGGCTTGACCTGGAGTGGAGAGGCGCCTCTTGTTCTAGTGCATTGTTAGGCATTCTCCAGCGAAAGGGGTCACAGCTGGCAACGATGTTTAAAAAGCTCCGGACCAGATGTTTGCTTGCGGTGAGTCAGTCACGTATATGTGCATTCAGCAAGCACTTAGGGAGCGCTCGGTGTGTGCCAGGTGCTATTGCAGCATCCCGAAAAGCAACAGCGAACAAAAGACCGATGTTTTTGTGCGAAGAAACAAATTATCATTTTAAATCAAGAGCGTTCAGTCTTCAGCCCCATGCTTGCTTTCTCGGGCAGAGGCCACATCCTTGTCCTCAGATGGGCAACAAGGACACACCATTTTTTTGCTAGTTCGTCCCATTATCCCTATGAGACCCTGAAACTTGATACGCGGTGATCACAGTTTCAACATGGTTACAGATACATGGTTTCTCTACTAGAAATTAGGACAGTTGAGCTGATAATGTGGGTTTACTTCTTTTCAGTGGTTATTTTAGTGGTGAGTAATAGGAATTTTTCTGACAGATAAAATAACCATCACACCTAATGACTCCTTGCTGTGTGGCTATTCATAATCAAAAAGACAATAAAAACCCTTATAAGAACTAGCAAATGCACCATAATAATTTAGTTACCATGGCATTTGGGTGTTCTTTCTCAACATCTGTCCACATGTGCATATTGGGGGAAAAGGCTCCTGAGCCTGACCACGAGCCCAATCAGCGGCAGGCGTCTTTTTCAGGACATTCTTAAGTGTATCCTTCTACTGCTCTTAGTCACGTAACGTGCCCTTCAGACTGATCATGAAAGATCTATTCGCCAGTTTCTGGAGCAAGTGAAACCAGATGCCAAAGGGGCCTTCTGAAGCTCACCAAGACAACAAGGACCTGCTTTTGAAATCCACAGCAGTTCTCAAAGCCCACTTTCTCTGCTCCTACCGGGCAGTCTGGCCTCACAGTTCACTCTGTGCCATCTCCTCTATCCCCTTCTATGGCACAGTTTCAAGGAAACAGAAAAACCAGTGACTCCCCATCCCCATTTCAAAGGTTACTAGTAGCTTCTTCTACCCTTTCCCCATCACCACTGGACGATTAGGCCTATACACCTTCTGGCTTAGCATCCCCAAACTTAAGAATATCAATATTCCGACCTGAGGATGTCTTTGCCTTGCCACAATTTGTCTGTGATGCTCACAGTATACTAAGGACTCAGGGTCTTTTGCTTGTAGAGTTTTGTAACAAAGTAGTTAAAGGTATTAAAAGAAAAGGAAATGCAGTTACTTCCATATAGTCCAATTCAGAGTCCCCCAGCCCCAGGGATAAAATAATTAATGAATAACAGCATGTTTTGAATTCTCAAGGTCTCTGTGATTAAAACCATCTCTGTATAATTTTTTTTTTTTTAAAAAAAACTAAGGTTTCTTTTCAGGGTGATTTTGAAGATAATTTTCTTAGAGAATATTTATATTCTACCACAAAAATTAGCTTCTTAATTCACAGTTCTGATGTCAGAGAACATATTCACATACTCGCATTCCGCTCCTCCGATACAGGAATGTCCTGCTCCTTGCCTGAAGGCCATCCCACCTGCCTCTTCCTCTCCAGTTCTGAGAACTGTGCTGTGGATGTTCCTGAGCGGCATTCGGCCAATCCTGAAGCCAGCAAGCTTGAAGGATTTCCCTGTCAATCTCAAAACCAAGAATAAGGACTGTGGAGATGACTCAGTGGGCAGACTACCTGCTGCGTGGACATGAGGACCCAAGTCTGGGTATCCAGGGCCTGTCTGAACATGCGGACCCTTTGCATGTCCCTGGAACTCAACACTGAGAGGAGAGGCAGGAAGATTTTCAGGGCTGGATGGCTAGGTAGATAACCGATTGTGAACTCGTGTTTCAGGGAGAGTCCCGGTGTCAAAAAAGTATGATAGAAAACTAGGAAGACTCTCCATATTGACCTCTGGCCTCAACATGCGTACACACAGTGTCTACACACACATACAACACACACACAAAACTAAACGTAAAGCACGGTTCCTAAGACTGGAGAACAGACGTATACATGGATGGTAAATCGGAGGTCACCAATACACCCTTACATCATGGTGAACTACTTTTTGATGAAGATGTCCATCCAGACAACCATTAATAATTGGCGAAGAAAAGTCTTGTCAGGAGAAAGTGAAAGAAGCCGAGAGGTCTTAAACTGCTAGCTCCTGGCTCCTACTTGGGGCGGAGACACAGGCTGTTGCTAGGTAACTGATGGGCGGAGCCTAGAGGAATCACTAACAATAACTCTCTTGCAGAGTGTGTGTGTAATTTCCTGCAAACTTTATCTTTAATAACATAGTAAAAGTAAATTTCTTTAGCTGGGTGTGGTTGAATACGCCTTTAATGCCAGCACTGGGAAGGCAGAGGCAGGTGGATCTCCATGAGTTGAAAACCCAGCCTGGTCCACATATCGAGTGAGTTCCAGACCACCCATGACTATGCCGAGAAAGCCTGCCTCAAAACAAAAGAGGAATAAGAGAAAATAAATGAATAATAAGTCTCTTCAATTTAACTAGATGAAATATGATCTGGACTGGGGAGATGGCTCTGTGTATAAAATACTGGCTGTGCTCACAGGAGACCTGGAGATTGCATCCCTAGAATGGATTAGAAGCCAGGTGGGCGTGGTGGCTGTCTACAATCCCAGCCCTTGGGGAACAGAGACAAGGGCTCCCTGAGGATCCGGACTAGCCCAGATTCTATGCGAGTCTTTGCCTCAGTAAAGACAGTGGCGAGTGACGGAGGAAGACACCCAACTACAGCTTCAGGGCTCCCCACACACATTCCCATGCATACACTGGCACACATGTGTACTTCCACAAATGCAAATACACGCATGTGGGAAAATGTGTTATCAGGCCTCTGCCATGGTATGGTACCTCTCCGTTACTAGAAATTTGTTGAATTTAAGACACCACCAATCTAGAAATATGCCATCAACATATGTATCCCTATAAAAGAGAAAGCTCTGGGAATTTACAATACAACCCACTGACAAAGGATATTCCCTGACTCTGAGGAGTCTACCGCATAGATATCCATCTTGTAATCAGTGAACTTGGGCTTACCAGGAACAACATTTTGAACTGCAAATCTCTTTGTAGAGGTTGTTCCTCTTGAGCATCCCTTTAGGACACCTATGTCTTCTTTCCTTTGCAAAATGTTCTCATAGTAAGATAACATTCTAGAGTAATTTTTGATGCTATCGAATGTATTTCCAGTGATTTTATTTAAAAGTTGAAAATTACATTTCAAACATCTTTAGACATAGTGTGCCTGCGGTCTTAGTGAATAGTTTACATTTCTTCAACCAGCGGAAATCTCCTGTGAATATTTTGAACCTAAGTGCATTCTACTGTAACGGCCGCTAGGATGAATTGTGCTAAAGCTATTTGTGAAATAGACGGAGCCTCTGGAATATGCCATTGAGTTGGCACATTTGATATAGAGACAATCCCAAGCAATTCAGAATGTAGACTCCGTAGATCAGGGTCATTAGTCACTGAGGAGACAGCCGAGAAAGCCACAAGCACAGCCTCTGTGGAATGTGCATTCCAAAAGGGAAGGCTTCCCAGATGTGACTGGATCTCCATCATTTCCTTAAGACTGAATTCCCATCACAAGGCTGAACCTGTACATAGGCCAGGGAGCTGCTTCCGTGAAGAGCATCTTCTGAAGGTCACCCAATCTATCCTCACGGTCGCCAAGTCCCTCCACTCGCTGGCCAGCTCCAGTGTCGTGGCATCACCCCTCTGAGGTGAGGAACTGTCTCCTGAGCCTTTGCTTTTGGAGTGATCTGTCTTTGCCTGTCGTGGTTTATTACTGACCGGGAGCTAAACTGGGTCTTGAGAGAAGAAGGCAGGCACTCGAGGTGCTCCTAATTACAAGACAGCAGAGGCACTATTTTTTTTTTTAGCTCATCCCATAAGGGAGGCGGGGCTTCTGGGAACAGTTGCTAGGAATTCACAGCTACTGGGAGTGTGGTGTTGCCCCCAGAGAACACCTCATGCTCTGAGCATCAGTGTGAGTCAGTTTCTGTCTGCACGTCTCTCCACACTCTCTGTAGCCTCCAGCATCTTTCCAAGTCCAGGTTCTGCATAAGCTGGTGGGCTTTTGATATCACCAATGATATCAGCCTGGGTGAGGGAAGCCCTTCTCACCTGGCCACTGACAGACCAGCATGCACCCTATATGACCCATCTCTGGCCCAGATGTTGCTTCAGGCTGGTTAGCACAGCTCAGCCTTGAGTCACTTTCCTTAGTAGTGGACTGTTGGTGGGCTGACCTTAGCTAGGGGACTGAGTAGAATTAGAACGGTCTTCATATCAGACAGGGAGATAGGAAGAGGGTTAAGAAAGGACACTACTTCCCAAGCAAGAGGAAGAAGTAGGTGAGGGAATTATGGGTAACCTTTGTCATTAAGATCCTGTGGTCCACATACCGTCAATGTGTGTGTGTGTGTGTGTGTGTGCTCCTGCACCCACGCACATGCGTGTACATGTATGTATTGTGGGTAGGGGATGTATGTATGTCTGTGTGCAGACACATTCATCCACGTATACATGTCTCCAGAAGTCAGGGTTCAACAATGGATGATTTTCTTGATCACTTTCTATCTCAGTTTTTGAGACTGGGTCTCTCACAGAAATTGGAGCTCACCGTTTTTCAGCTGGATTCCCAGGCTGGGATGCTCATATCGCAGCATTAGGGTTGTGGGTACATAGGACCATGCCTGGCTTTAATGTAGGTGCTGAGGATCTGACCCCATGTCCCCATGACAGCATTGCTCTAACCACTGAGCCATCCTCCAGCCACTGGAGACCACTACCGATGAGTAAGATGTCAGCTTGGGTGTAGCTCAGTGATAAAAAGCATCTGCCTTGCATGCGCATGACCTTGAGTTTGACCTCCCCAGCACTGTAGAAAGCAAAGAGAAATAGTAAGGTGTGTGTGTTTATTTAGACTACAATTTTTGCTTTTGTCCAACCCATGATAGCTTGTCTCGGGTTTTCCTAAGTGGCCAGGCAATGCCTTTATCTCCGGTTCTGACAAAGCGGGACTTCAAGTCATTGCTCTGTCACAGGTCATGTGATGTGATTGAAGGGGACAGGTGAGGAAGAAAGAGAATGAAAGGGAAAGAGGGGTGACCCTGTATAGGGCGACTGGTCGTTTTGGTCCCTTCAGTGTCTGCTCAGATACTTGGAAGCTATGATCTCAGAAACAGTCATCCAGCCATTGGACCTCACTCCCTAAAACAGCCTCCAGATTTCTGTACTGCCCACACGTGAGTGTGAGTGCATAGCTACCTCCAAGAACATCTTGCCTTTCCCACCTGTGCGTCTGAGAAGGCACCGCCACACGCCAGCCATGTAGACCTCCAGGCCTTCAGGGTACAGATCGCTACTGCAGCCTGTTTAGGAAAAGTTGAAATCTCTGAAGTGCCTCAGGGTCAACCTTATGTACAAAACTCTTTCTTCTTTTGGGAAGAAAAATACATTTAAATCAGGTCCAGCGGGTTTAGTTTCATGTGCTGTACAGAATCCTCATCTATGTCAATTCCTTTCATTCGCCAAGTCGAAAAATATTCAAAACACAGGCTTGTACTTCAACTGTTTATTCCTTAGAGAATCTGGCCTTTTCTCTTAAAAGCACACCACACCACACACACACACACACACACAGGCACAGGCACACAAAGTACCCACTGTGTGACATAACTCAGAAAGAAGTGCTGTTCACACCTTAACCCTCAGAACTCTGCAGAGCCAGTGAGGCCGGTATGATATGGCGTCTAACTCTTCCTACCCATTCCCATCCAAGAGCCATTCTGATTCCATGTCATCAGCGGTCACCTCGGAGTGACCCTGGAGTTATGGAAACGCTAACACCCCCAGTGGGAAGTAGTTTAATCACTGTGAGCGACTTCCATGTTAGGATGAGAGAAAGATAGAAGGTCAGGAGGGAGAGCAGAGATCAGCGAGGGCTCTGGGTGTAGAGGATGCATACAGGGTGTGGCCGGAAGATTCCAGAAATGAACTGCAGCCCCCTGTGGTCTGAGGTGGGACTCACCTTTCTGCTTTGAAGCTGGTTTACTGCCGCTGGAGTATCCCTGAGACTCCACACTCTACCCGCGCCCACCCCTCTGCCCCCGCATTAGAAATCTCCTCCATCTTCCGGTGTGGACTCTTCAGCAGCCCCGTGTCCCGAGACTTTCAGAGGTCAAGTCTCTTTGGAACACTCCGAGACAGCCCTTGAATATGGTCAGAGAGCAGTCCTTACCCTGGAGGCCACTTACAGCCCCACCCCACTCCACCCCACCCCGAGATTCTGTAACAAGATTGCGGGGGTCGGAGTCAACCCAGATTCGGAGAAATCGATCAGCAGCTAGTCCTGAACCAAGTCTGGTGCTGGAGGTTGTTAGGACAGGTTGGGGGGAAAATTAGAAAGATCACCTTGGAAGAAGCCAACGGAACACCTACCATGGGAAGGCCTGACCCTGTTTTTTGAAAGTGAAGTTTGTGTGACCCACGCCCACGCCCATTCATTTCTGTGATGCGGAGAGCTGCTTTTACATACTACAGTGTCAGAGGTGGGGAGCTGTGAAAGAGACAGCGTGGCTTGCTGAGATGAATATATTTACCACCCAGCCTAGTATAAAACAAAACTGCTGAGCCCCAGACAGCTGCGGGTCTTGATATTTCTGCCTCCTTGCTTTGTGTGGCCAAGATTTACCACTGGTAGAGAAGCCCACTGGAGAAGGTCTCAACTCTCAGATAGTCCTGAAAGAACAGGACAGCGCATGCGTGAGCCCCCTCCCTATACCTGAAGACTGTCTATGAGAGGGGTGGCGGTTCATCCCACTGATCGGCAGACCCTGGGCATTTATGTGGCTACCAGGAACCACAGTGGGTGTTGGGAACATGGCCACGGGTGAGATTCAAACCTGGGCTGCCCTTTAATGAGATGTCGGCGCAGAGCGTCCACAGGGCGCCATTGCGGGTGGCGGAGTCTCTATCTTCTCACTCTGTCTGGATCCTTCTTCCTCTTAGGTCCCTGGTTCTTCTGCCTCCATAACTCTCTCCCATTCCTTTCTTTCCTTGTCCCTCTTTCTCGCCCAGATCTCAGGCCAACCAGTGCCACCCAGTGGCTCAGACAGGCATTACCTATTGGCTGACTAGCCTCAGGGTCTGAAAGGAAGAGGGGGAGACAGGGATTTCCCAAAGCTAGGGAGGGATTCAAAAGCAGTTGGAAGACTGAAGGGAACCCTTGTGCTCCTTCCTCGACTGCCCCAAACATTATCTTATTTTAAGAACATTTAAACTTTAGTATAAATGAAAGACCCAAGGGCAGGTTTCTTACATGGAGATTGACACCATAAAGGCTCTTTTAATTGACTAATCCTGCCACACTGCTCTAAGCAGAATATTGCATTGGATTAACAATACTATAGGACAGATCTTAAAAGGTACCAGGGGACAGACCTCATGCCAGTGTTCTTATTCAAGGAAAAAATAACAGATAACTTTAGCCTGATCATGATCAACTTGAAGGCATATGAACTTCCTCCATGCACACCACCCATCCGTAATCACTCTTGCCAAGCCAGCAGTGTAATTGGTAATCATTCTCTTGAAAATGGTAGGACACAAGTCCTCTTGCCCAGGCTATGGGTATATGGCTTATATGGGGAGCTATGGAGCTATGGGATACAGGGATACTGCGATGCGGGGGATATGGGGATTTGGTTCATATGAGGGATATAGAGATATGGGGATATGGCTCATATTGGGATATGGGGATATGGGGACACAGTGATATGACTCACATGGAGATATGGGGATATAAGGATATGACTCATATAGGGATTTGGGGATACAGGGATATGGCTCATTGGGGATATGGGGTTAATGTATCTGCTACACAGCATTTAAACTAGAGTCTCAATACCCAGAACCCACACAAATGCCCAGTGGACACGGGGGCCTGCAGTCTCTGCAAAGACAAGCAATCCCTAGAGCAAGCAGGCTATTAGTGAGCTGGGTTCCACTGAGAGACCTTGTTTCAGTGTGTGTGTGCATGTATAAGTGTGTGCATGTGTGTGCATGTGTGTGTGTATGTGTGTGTGTGATGAGTGCACACAGGCACATATACACATGCATGCCTATAGATGTAGAGGCCAGAGATCCACACCAGGTATTTCCCTCAATCACTGTCCACCTGATTTTCAGGGCCTCCTCCTGAACTTAGAGCTCCCTACTTAGGCCAGAATGGCAAGTCCTGGGGATCCAGCCCTGGGTCTTCAAGCACCCTGATTACAAACACATACTTCCCCTACCCCTGACATTGCATAAGCTCTGGGGATTCCAACTTAGGACCTCAAGTGTATACGGCAGGCACTTTACCAACTGAGCTAGGCTCTCAGCTGGATATTTCCAAAGGGCACACTAATCCCTTGTACTAATTAGTGTAATTAACCCTATGAATCCTGATGGCCATGACCGATGAGAAGACAAAGGATCCTTCCTAGCGCATTTTCCATTCCTACTAACACAATACTTAATTTATAAAGAGTTTAATTTGACCTACCATTTTGGTCGACGGGCAAAGGGTCTACATCTGCTAATGATCTTCTTACTGTGAATGTTTTCAGGCGGCACGCAGACTTCCAGGGATTGTTTGTGAGGTCCATCCAAACCTGAGTCAGCTTCACCTCACTCGTGAAGCCATTGCTACTGTCAGTGGCCGTTCATGAAGACACAACCCTCCACTTCCACAAAAAAAAGAAAAAAATATTTCTTTTCTTTTTTTTTAAATTTGTGCATATGTGTGCATGTAAGTCTATGCCGTGTGTAGAGGTAGAGGTAGAAGAGAGCGGCAGATACCCAGAAGCTAGAGTCACAGGCGGTCTGCAGCTGCCTGATGCGAGTCCTTCGGATAAGCTGTAAGTTCTATCAGTTTTGCCATCTCTTCCGATATTGCTGCTTCCAACGGTTCCTTACGGTCCGACCCTACGGTATCTCCTAATAAGAGCTAAGATTTCAACAAACACTCCTAAGGGATAAACAGCATCGTGGTAAAGCAGGGGGCTGGGGACGGACTCTGTTTCAGAGCATGCGCAAGACCCTGCCTTTTGATTTCCAGCACCACGAGAAGCAAATATAAACGGACCAAACAAACTGGAGCTGAACAAGTCTAGTTCCTGAACTTGATGGGGTGGGGGCTGGGGGATGACTCTCCAAGCCCTTTGTGGTGGAGGAGGGGGTGATACGGTTGTGACAACGGGATGGGACAGGACTGGGAAATTCAGGCGGGTGGGTGAAGTGCACTGTAACTAGAAGCACATCGCTTCTAGGAAGATGATCCTTCGCGTTGAACTCTGGCTCTGAATTAGACCGACCCATTTGAGACTGCACATTTTTAAACTGCGAAACGAGTTCCGTACGTGATTCATTGTGACATTAACCCTTGTAGAGCTGAGTGCGCGTCTCTGCTTTCCTTCCTGGGTGTGTTCCTTCGCATCACTGTTCTGACTGTTTGGTAATTTTCCTCTCACATGGCAAACCAGGCTTAGTAATGACAGAATGTCAACTGGGAAAGACCTCCAATCTCATCACCTTATAAGGTACACGTCTATTTAAATGTCTTTACACTGCTTAGAAACCCTTTCTCGGTATTAGTAGCTCATGATACTCTAAAGAATTTTATTATCCCCCTTTTATTGATGGACCTTTTACACGTGAATATATTTTGAGCAATCCCTTTCCTCAGATTGCTTCTCCATCCCCGTGACTAGGATTCCCTTCCAATTTCATATGTTCTCATAAAATTTTTTATTTAGCCTACCGAGCCCACTTACTGTTGTGGCTGGCATGTTTATGATGTTGGGCACCTACCAGAGCATGGACAGCCTCCAGGGGTCACATCCTCAAAGAAAACTGACTCCCTACTCCAAAGTCTTTTTGAAGTCATAATTTCACTTTGATAAGACAGCTTTAGATAGAAGAATCATGTTTACAAGCTTTCTTCCAGTTTTGCTTTTCTCCTGTTTTGTGGTTTCTTTGCCAGCACAAAGAGCTGGTCTCTTCTTGTTGTCTACTTCCTGGCCTCTGCTTGCTGTTCTGAAGAGGATGTTGTGCTTTCTTCTAGACGCCCCCTCCTCCCCAACACACACACCTCCACACACATCACCATGTTTGCCTTCTGTCTCCTCTCTCCAAGTGAAAACGAAGATGATATTTACCCTCTTTGATAAGGACAGCTCAGCAGTGCCACAGGAGGGTCCTGATGGAGGTCATTTCCTTGACAACTGGCATCACGGAAGGATGTGTCAGACTCAGGGCGGGCGAGCATCCATAACTCTGATGACTTGTTATTGGCCTAGGGATGAAGATTCTTGGGTTCTAACCCAGTCATGACAGTGACTCATGGGTTTCTCCTAAGGCCAGTTATTGACCTCTGAATCTGGCTATTCATCCTTATAAAAATAACACAGAGTTTCTTGCTTTCTCCTGCTTTGTTTTTATGAGGCCACGGCCTGTTGATCACATTCCACTCAGTTTGTGTTGTTTCTTTTCATTGTCTCAAATTCCTTAAATTCTTTGTAAATTTTCTTCTGTGTGCCTATGTGATTGCTGGTGTTCAGAGTCAGTTGATTTGAGAGCACCGGACTCTGGGGTCCCCCAGCTGTTCAGATGGTAGTCTCCATTGAAGATGTGTCAAGAGGCTCCTCAGGAGGAGGTTTGATTTCATCTTTGGGTTACCAGAACGAAAGGAGTCAGGAATGTTCCCTTCAGTCAGTCAGTGAGATCCCCTGTGTTATTGAGAACAACCAAGTAACTACACTAGTCCAACATTGTTGGACACAGCAGCGATTTAAGAGTTGAACGGTTGCTCTCAAGAAATTCATTTGAAGTTGCTGAGGCCAATACAACAAATAGGAGTCTGGGGAAAGAAAATAACTTCTCAAAGGCATGGTGCTGCCAAGACCACACCATAATTGCCCTTATTCTTTAATGTATGAAATGTATACTGTAGAGTCCTGAGGTGCAGAAACAGGCTAATAAAACACACGAGTGTAATCAGTATCAGGAATAAGCTCTGTCTTTGTTGCTTCCTATTGCTGTAAAAAAATACTGGCAAAAACCAAGTTGAGGAGAACAGGGGTTATTTGGCTTCCATTTCTCAGTCACACTCCATCATTGATGTGAGGGCAGAAACCTGCAGGCAGGAACTGAAGGGGACATGGAGAGATGTTGCTTACTGTCTTGCCTGCCATGGTTTTCTCAGCCTTCTGCTGTATACAACTCAAGACCATCTGCCTAGGGTTTGCGCCACCCATAGTGGACTGGTTCCTCCCACATCAATCATTAATCAAGAAAAATCCCCACAGACTTGCCTATAGGCCAATCTAATGGAGGCATTTTCTCAGTTGAGGTTGCCCTCCTTCCTCGAAGATTCTAACTTGTGTAAAGTTCATGAAGAACTAGTCAATAGAAGCTCTCAAAAGACATTCATAACATGCTGGACAGTGATTCTTTAAAACATATCAGAAGCTCAATCTATGAGAAAGGAAACAGCAAACAACAGATAGCTGGACATTGTCCAAGGTAATACACTCCATGCTGTAAGTGACACTGTCACCAGACTGGAGAACAGACTTAAAAACATGGGCAAAGCATGCTGTGAGAAAGGACTTAGATCCAGAACACCCAGAGACTTACAGTGCATTATTAAGGATACACCTTCCAACTCTTGTACTTTGCGGGTAGAAATGGTACAGCTAACTTAAATTGACCAATTTAAAAAATAGAAGTGCTCAAGTATGAACCAGAAACTTCCTATAAACATTTACCCAAGAGAAATAAGACCGTATATTACCTCAGAACCTATACACATATTCCTGTGTCTTTACTCATAACCATTAAAATTTGGATCAGACAAATGTCCTTCAATTGGTGAATAGTTAAACTCTGGGGCATCTGTAGAGCAGAACAGGGATGAACCAATCAGCTGTGGAGGAAGGACTGCTCCATGCTTAAACATTAAACATGAATATTAAATATACCATGCTAGAGAAAAAAGTCAGGTATATAGTCAAAGACACTGTGATGTGCTCTTAACATTAGTAACATTCAGGTCAATAGGTAAAAGGGCAGAATTATAGAATGGATACAGTGGGCAAGGGAGAGACAGAGATACAGAGAGAAACAAAGACACATACACACACACACACACAGAGAAACAGAGACAGAGAGACACATGCACACAGACACAGAGAAACAGAGACAGAGAGACATATACACAGAAAGACAGAAACAGACACAGATAGAGACACATACACAGAGAGACAGAGACACAGAGAAACAGAGACAGACACATACACACAAAGACAGACAGACAGACAGAAAGAAAGACACACAGAGACAGAGACAGAAACAGAGAAACAGAGACAGATAGACACATGCACAAAGAGAGAAACAGAGACAGACAAATACATATATAGAGAGACAGAAAGACAGCGACAGAGAAACACAGACATCCAGGCATAGATAGACATAGACAGTCAGAGAGACAGACACATACAGAGACAGAGAGAAACATAGACAATCAGACAGAGACAGAGACAGACAGAAACAGAGAAAGAAAGACACACACAGAGACAGAGGGACACACACACACACACACACACAGAGAGAGAGAGAGAGAGAGAGGAGAGAGAGAGAGGGGGGACAGACAGATGCAGACAATGAGAGACAGAGAGAGACAAAGACACTGACTAAAAGCAAATATCAAAGATTTTTTTATTTTTAAAATTTAGATTTATTTACTTCATTGTATAGTGTATGAGTCTTTTGCCTGCTTGTATGTATGTGCACCGTGTGAAGGCCTGGTACCTGAAAAGTTCAGAAGAGGGTAATGAACATATGGAACTGGAGTTACAGGTGGTTTTGCTCTGCCATGTGGTGTTGGGAACTGAAATTAGGTCCTCTGCAAGAACAAGTGCTTCTAATCACTGAGCAATCTCTCCAGCCTGAGTCCCTTTTCCTTACAAGCACCCATCCTTTCTCTTTTGTTGTTGTTCTTTGCTTTAAGGGAGGAGTAGCTACATTTGACTGACAGCTTGAAAGGTTACAGTCCCTTCTGGTGGGGAAGGCGTGGAGGCGGCTGTGGCCTTAGGAGCTTGCTCACATCTGAGGATGAAGAAGCAGAGAAGGGAGCATCTTATGCCCCATCTTGACTGTGGCAGTTCTTGCATGATGAGTTTGTCAAAGCATATTGAAGGAACTAACCTGTACGGATACCACTAAGCTAGTTATGACCCTGTGCTTAAAGGGGTGCAGGGTGCAATTTCTCTGACTTGGTTGTTAATATATGAGCCGGCAGTAGTGTGGCTTTTGCTGGTGGCATGGGTATTAAATGTTCAATGCCAAGTTTGCGTACAATTGCCATGCTCAACTATTTTGAGGACTATGTTAAGCAAATACTCTACTACTGAATCTCAGTCCCCTCCATGTGGAGCCAGAGGAGACGTGGGTCTCACTACACAGGCCCGTCTGGACCTCACCACCCCCACCCCCTCTTCCTCTCCAGTGCTGGCATTATCAGTTTGCTCCTTTGTGTTTGCTTGGCTTTGTTTATTTATTTTAAATAAATAATCAAATAGGCTATAAACTATGTCTTTTAATACCTTCCCTTCTGGTTTCATTTTGTTTCCTGTATTGGTTAAGACTGCCAAGCGAACACTGAACAGGACCTTTGAAATCCGTCTTCTCTTTTCATTCCTAAATGGTCAGTGAGTTTTTTCCCTGAGGAAACTGGATCGAGAGGTTTAGTTTGGCTTGCAGTGTCACCGCTCCAGCCTATGGATGCTGAGCTAAGGTCTGAGGTGAAGTCCAGCACCACCGTGAGAAGCTCATGAATGAGCAAATTTGCTTGCAGCTGGGAGGGGAACAACAGGGAATGATCAAGCTCTCAATATGCCCTTCAAGGGCACTCCTCCAATGATGTACTTCCTCTTGCATTTAGACCCCACCCCTAACTCCCTAGAGCACTTCCGGTTGATAGCATCAGGGTTAAAGAAGCCTTCAACAGCGGAGCGTTTGAGCAGCTTGAGGTGTGAGCTGCTACATGGTGGTCACATCTGTAATTCTAGGATCTAGGAGGCTGGATTAGACAGATGTTGAGTGCTCAAGGTGTAGCCTGGGCTACAGGGTGAAGTCAAAGCTTCCACCCCAGGAACCCTGTCTCAGACATACATATATACACATACATACATACATACATGCATGCATACATACATACATAAAGTAATTTCAAAGCTATACGCAACTTTTGGAGAAACCTTTTTATCAAATGGCATTCTTATTCTCAAGAATTATTTCTTCTTATGTAAGTGAATATTGACATTTTTACTGTCTGATTTACCGGCATCTACTGGAATCGTATCAATCCTAATCTCTAAGTATGATTTGTCTTTTTTGAGTGACTGTGTCCCCACAGCCTTACCCAAATCTGATTTAAATACAACACTTGTCCCAAGTCCCTTTTATCTCTGGAGAGCAGATGACAGTCAAAATATTCCATTGGGTTCTAGAAGGTTTCAGAAGAATCCTTCCCTCTTAGAATTTTGGAATGCTTAGTTCACAAATTAACCGTAGCCCACGTCTTTGTCTACAACTCAAAGCTTTATAAAGTTGGGCTTCTCTCTGCCTCCAGATTGATCTTGTATGTAATATTTTGGACTGAGTCAGTAATTAATTCATTCCTTTTGCGGGAGTTAAGAGTACACATAATTGTTTCCGGCCTTCCTCTGCCACGTTGCTGGTTTACATCTTAATACCTTTCTCTACTTATTGAGATGGTGGTAGCACGGGCTAATCGAAGAAAGGGAAGTTCATTTTGCAGTTTAGGATGCAGGTAGAGAAAACAAAAACAACTCTAGATAACACCCAGAATCTCCCAGCAGGAAGTTTCCACGGGTGACATAGGTGGCCAGCTCCAAGCATGGTTTGGTAAGCTCTTGAAAATTCTGTTCTTGGGCGGGGTGCGGAGGGACAGGGAGGAGAGGCTGTGTTTAATGAATAAGCTTGGGCTTTGAATTTAGCGGATTCAGTTGAAGTCTCCAGCAAAACAATTAGTGCCCGGGTGACCATGGATACATCATCTAACCTCTCTATTTTTGGTTTTTATTGTCTCTGAAATAGAGATGGAAGTAGGCGGATTTGAGTGCCCAGCACACAATAGATTCTCAATAAAAAAAATGTTGACTGCCATTCCAGTAGCGGTTGCTTAGGCATAACCTGACGTAATAAATAGGTTCCTTCATGAGAGGGCACTTAGAGGAGTTTTTCTGGGTTTTTGTTTGGTTTTAAATTTCTACCATGCGGGGAGAATATGCAATTTTTAAAACGTAGGGACGATGGGAAGGACAAAAGAAGCCATGACTCACGCCTCGCCATTTACATACCTTGTTTATTATTTCATGTTCTGTGGTACTTCAGGCAGTTACATAACTTCTGGGGACTATCAGGGTGACATCCGGAAGATGAAGTGTGTGAGTTTCATATGAGATGCAAGGAGAATGGCTTCGACCCACTAGTAGCAAGGTGGAAAACAGCCGCAAGGGCTGCTGGGAAATGGCTCCCTCCATCGGAACTGCACTTGTTGTAGATGTGGTTGAGCTTCTCTCTGTCCAGCTGCCTGTCATACCCTGGATTCGAGTCCATGTTTCATCCCCACAGCTACTGGCTTCCAAGATTCACCAGCCTTTGAAGGCAAGTTTGGATGTCCTCATAGAGGCACAGATACATTTCTCTTAAATACATCCTCTCCTGTCAATCTGCAGTTCAAGGGACACAACTGGATTTTCTGGGTTTTTTCCCTTGGTTTTTTTCAAGACAAGGTTTCTCTGTGTAGCCCTGGCTGTCCTGGAACTCACTCTGTAAACCAGGCTGGCCTCGAACTCAGAAATCTGCCTGCCTCTGCCTCCCAAGTGCTGGGATTAAAGGCGTGCGCCACCATTGCCGGCACAACTGGATTTATATCCACTGCAAGACAGGAGTAGACTGCGAGCACCATCCCCTAGCTCCTGTCCACCTGCCTTGTTACCTTCCCTATCCTTCTCCTCGATGATTTATTTCCCCTCTTTCACTCAGGACCTCTTAGGGACCATTTTCATATGTGTAGTAGAACCATCTGATCTCCTAACCTCTGTGAAGGGCTTCCTCTCCTCCCCTCCTCTCCTTTCCCCTCCTCTCCTCTCCTCTCCTTTCCCCTCCTCTCCTCTCCCCTCCTCGCCTCTCCTCTCCTCTCCCCTCCCCTCCTCCTCTCCCCTCCCCTCCCCTCCTCCCCTCCTCTCCCTTCTCCTCTCCCCTCCCCTCCCGTCTCCTTTCCCCTCCCCTCCCCACCCCTCCTCCCCTCCCCTCCCCCTCCCCTTCTCTCCTCTCCTCCTCCCCTTCTCTCCTCTCCTCCTCCCCTCCCTTCTCCTTTCTCCTCCCCTCTCCTTCTCTTTCCTCCCCTCCCATCCCCTTTTCTTTTCTCTAATTTCCTTCCTTCCTTTCTTCCTTCCTCCTTCACTCCTTCCTCCCTTCTTTCTTTTTATTTTTTCGGTTTTGGCCATCATGGAGAATGGAGAATGGGACACCATCCAAAAAGGTCTCTCTCATGGGGACACTGTGGTATGCACATTGGGCAGCCAGCTGTGGTTCCGGGTCCTCCGTTTCCTCCCTCTCAGGGCGTCCAGAGGATCTCAGTCACTGCTCTCTCAGATGAAGGCCTTTGACTGTCTTCAATGAAACAGCCCTCTTAGGTGATTTTAGCTTGTGCACATACCTCTATTCTGGGTGGGCTTGTACGCATATACTCCATTCATGGTGAACTCAGAGGTATATGTGGACCTTGGAGAGTGGGAAGAAGTTCTCCTTAGGGTGACATTTCATTGGCTAGAGTTTAAAGTGCTAGAAATACCTCATTTGCTTGGAGAGGTGTTCTAGGTATCCCAGGTCCTTGATGGGTGGGTTCTCTTGTTGGGGGGGGATGAACTTGTCGGTCTGCCATGGACTACTAGACCTTCTCCAGGTAGAGGATTAGGGGGTCAGGATCCCCAGACAAGGTCAGAGGAGGGGAAGCCCTGCTGGTAAAGGGCATCCTCCATTTTGCCTGGAGCTCAGAGGAGACTGAGACCTTAAGTTGCAGGGCTTCCCCACCGGACACATCCCCGACTGGGTAGGAGGGAATTTTTCATCTTGCTCAGTCTCCTCTTCCTTCTGTCTTTAAAATTTTTCAGAAGACCCATTTTTGATTATTCACTTAGATGTCAAAGAGAAACATGAATGGAAGAGGGAGAGAAAAATGCTAGCTTACATGTAAAGAAGGAAGGTCCCCACTCGCTGACCCTGTTTGGTGGTGGATAGGTTCATGATAATGTTGGTAACTCTGGATAGCCGAGGGTATTTTCGGATGCCAACATTGTCCCTTTAATGTGACTACATATCCATTAGCACCGAATAAAAACAAACAAACAAACAAACAAACAAACAAACAAACCCTGGTGTCGACGTGAACAGCCTGGGATGAGTCTTCCACTTGGCACCCTGCTTTGGCATCTAGCTTGAAAGATGCCAGCTTTTCGGTGGTCCGTTTGTTTTCTCCGCTGAGTCACAAACACAGCTTGGAGAAAATACAAGTTCAATTTGGACATGCTTTAAGGAAAAGGCTATTTATTTGGCAAAGCAGCATGTCCCGCGTGGGAAATTATATACGGAGAGAAGTACCAGACTACGAAGAAAGAACTAAAAAATGATTTTCAGATCCTCTAAGGTTGGGACCAGCGGTGGGGGTGGGGAGATAGGCTCATTCCTCATATTTAGCACATGCTTGCTCTGTGGCCGCAGAAAGCTGATGTTCTAGAGGTCTGAGGCGGGATACCCACAGCCATGCGTGGTCTGGCACGATTCCACGGCACCGGCCCACTGTCCTTCTTTTCCTCTGTGAAGAGTCTCCACTCTCGTCATATGTTCACTATCCCTTTAGCAGCCCCAGTGTTTTCTCTCACGCTGCTCTTACTTGTGGCTTAGTACACACAGCTTGCCTTTGGGGACCAATATTTATATTTCTTATAATTAATAAATAAATAAATAAATAAACAAATAAACAAACAAACCCTCCCTCTGCCTCATCCCTAAGAGCTTCTTTTGTTTTGAATTGCCCCAATCTCCTTTCTTTGCTGGCTGATCTGGTTCTTGAAGACCACATTCTGCAACCTATAGCATCACTACCGTCACCCCACCCCACCCCCACTCCATCCCCACCCCATCCCTGCCACCTGAGCTTCTTGGCCTTTTCCGGTGGTGAATGCTCCAAGAATGACAAGCAGTCCAACCCCCAGCACCTGAACTATATACCACAGAGAAGTCATAATCATTCTAAGGCAGCTTGTGACCCATTATTTTCCAAACTATGGTTGATTTGAGGCCAGCCTCATGTGTTGGGAACCCCAAAACACATTAGTTCTCGCTAATATTCATGGCTATCCCAGCAGATGGAATAAGTTAGTTTAGTTCATATGGGTAAATGTTTCATTTCCAGAGAAGAATTTTATTCGAGCCAACTTTAAAATAATAGTACATTGTCGTTAGGAAGGACTCCCCCCACGCCCCCAAGTAACATAAGTCTCTCTCTTGTCAGTTCATTTAGCCACATATAAAGCTTTCTGAAATAGACTGAACCCCATCTTTCATAAAAACATTTGAACGTTTGTATGAGGAGGTGCAGGAGAGCAGAAAGAGGTCTTTTTTAAAGTCTGGGTGTAGCAAGTGAAACCAGGCAAGACCAAGGCCACCATGACTTTCTGGGTCTACTGAACCGTGTATAACTTCACATCGTATGGGCTTGTTGCCTCCTGGAGCCGAGCAATTAAGTAGCCTGTTTGGCTAGATGTGGTCATGTGACTCTACCTAGGCCCACCCCGGAAGTGAAGCAGAAGCCAGGGCTAGGAAGTAAGGAAGAGGCAGAGGTGCCTTGCTTTAGATGGTCTCCTGGTCACAGTCTGCTCTGTAGCAGAATACAGAGGTTGTATAGGTCCGGAACAATGGAAGTTTATTGGGGCTGGAGGTTGAAGGGGCGGCTGCACCTGGCAAGAGCCTTCTTGCTTTGTCAGAATGTTGTGGAAGGGGTTCCAGAGAGACTTCACTGAAGAGGGATGTGCGGTGGCTGAGGAACTAGACTGTTGAATAGATAAAGCGAGCTGAGCATCGACATTCCTGCTTCCCTCCCTGCCTCCCTTCCTCCCTCCTGACTGGATGCAGCGGGGACCAGCCAGCCCCACACTCCTGCTGCTCTGCCTCTGCAGCCTTGATGCACTACACTTTACCTGTCAGCAGAAACAGACCCTTCCTCCCTTAAGTAGCTTGTGCTGGATATTTTGTTACAATACCAAGAAAAGTAACCAGCACATACCTTCTCTCATTCAGATTTGCGTAAGACACAGGAAAAGGAGAGTTAATCAGGCTCAGCTCCTCAGCGTCTTAACAAGATTCTCATTCCATGGGGGCGGGGCGGGGTGTCAGAGATAGGATTTCTTAAATGGTTGGGATTTCAGGCCTGTCTGGTTACTGTGGCTGTATCCAAAGTAGAGGACATAAAATAAAGGAAGATAAAAATGAGAAAAGAAAAAATACAAGAGAAGACAAGTCTCTAAAATCGGGACATCTACGCACTGTGGACTTTGCCCCTCACACATTTGGCAGAAGTTGAAAAACAAAACAAAACAAACACAAAGGAAAAGCAAATCCACCCACTGTCTCAGGAGGCCTCCAGCAGGAACTTACAAGGCAAAATGCTTTGGTTGTAGGCATGAAAACTGCTGGAAGAGTCGGAAAGACAACCCTTCCAGCTGGTCAGGAAACATCCACTTCCTGTGAACTCTCCCTTGGTTCCTCCGCTCTAGCCAGCTCCAACTGCACAAAACTTGCAGCCAGCGGAAGCCTCCACCAAAGCAGCTCCTTTGACTCTGCCAGCTCCCAGTCAGTGTGACCACAGCTTCCCTTGACCATTAAGAAGCCATTCTGGTGGGGTTGTTCAAACAGACCAGTGAGGAAGGACTTAGATAGGAAATGTGAAGTTCTGCAGGAACGGTGAGGCAGATGTGTGAGCTTAAAAGATGAATAGGAAGTCTCTGACATAAAGAAGGATTTGGAGTTGATTTTCCTGAGATGCAGTAGCTTCAAGAAAACAGATACTGAGGGTGATAGATACCTTTCGGCACCCTGGCATAAAAACATTGCTAACCACCTCCATTCTGCTGGTAGCCCTCCCCGGATGTTTGATGTGCGAAGGTGGATTAGTATGCGGAGCCCATTAATGACAGCCACCAATTCCAGTATAAATCAAGCTGGTCTCCTAAATTAACAAAACAAGAAAAAGCAATTGTGACAAGAAGCCATTACGAGATGCCCCATCCTCTGGTGAAAGGGGAAGTATGTTTTCTCTAGCCGGCCCACACAGAATCCAATATTTACTATGATTGCTGAGAAGACAGAAAGGGGCTCAGGGATGACTCCTGCTTCAAAGCTTAATGAGTCACTCCTAAGTCTGGAGGAACAGCCTATGGAAACGAGACTGGGAAAACGGATCTTTGATTCCACTGAGCCATCCTGGGAGTGAAAATCTAGATGTGAATGTATGTGTTAGGCTGGCAAAAGCTTCCGGACTGTTTTCAAGCAGCGAGCTCGGATTAAGGGCCACTGACCCGGAGATCAGCTTGTATTTTAGACCTTTAACTCCAGAAAGCAGCAAGCAGTACCACAGTGAAGCAGAACTGGCTATGTGGGCAGCAGAGGTCTGAAACACCAAGAGTCCCAAGATTAGAACTATGGAAAGAAAGTCTCTGTCAACCAGGAGACTCAGCAGTTGCTGACTCCGATCTGGAAAACAAAGGAGAAATACATTTCCTCATTCACACCAGCTGGTCACTCGCTGGTGCCTCCCGTTGGCTGCACCCAAGCAGATGCTCCACCACATAGGAACCCTAGAAAGGCAGCCTGCGGGAGACACCACCTCCAACCCTCACCCCCAGTGGGAGAGCAGGGCAGGAGGAGGGTCAGGAATTGACCCAAGGACATGCAGACCCAGGCCTGGCCCCGGCAAACATGCTGGGATCATTTTCTACCTTCACCGCAATGACCTCACTTCACCCGGGGCCAGACCATGACAAATGGATTGCAAGCCGCAGGAGTTGGCTGGTGGGGACTCCCGGGTGAATCTCTGCCTCATGTTTTGGATGCAGCGGGGACCCATCTCAACTCCTGTCGCAGCTGACACCTTCCTTATTCTTCCCATAAGAGACTGTCCCACCCACAGTCCGACATCCTTACTGTCTTTTCAAGGAAGCTTTTGGAACTGGCTACTGTTGTTCCCTGTGGACAGCCTCGGGTATCTAACCCGCTTCATGCACAGACAGTGAAATTCTGTCTAGCTTCGAGTTTTAGATTTTTATCTCTAACCACCGCTGCCAAGACCAACGCGATAAAGTAACTGAAGCCCCAAGAGCCCCTAAACCTGTGCCTTCAGCTTCTCGGGGTTTAATAGATGCCAGCCGGCTTGAAGAGAGCCACCCTTGATGTCTGTGGAGGCTGTTTCAGTCACTCCCTGCAGATAAGCAAGTCCTCAGATCCTCATGTCCTTTACAGAAAGTCGTGCGGTATTTACACAAAACCTACACATCCTTCCCCTTCCCTTAAGTCATTTCTAGATTACTTTAGTGCTCGATAACATACCAATGCTATGTAGATAGTTGTTACACTTACTGTTCGTGGGAAAAGAGTAGTCTTCTAAGATGCAGTTTTATTCCAAATATTCTTGGTCTAGGTTGACCGAATTCAAGGTTGTGGAAGGCAGGTATATAGAGCATGATGGACTGTGAGTGACGACCCAGGGTTGTCCTAATAAATTTAAGCTTATGGCTGTACCAGTTCCAAGGCTTGGGCACCCTCTGCCAACTCTGTAGCGTTTTTCTGTGTTCTCATCTCTACAGTGAGGACAGAGGCAGGGCTGTCCTGTGGATCAAAGGAGATGGCCTTTGTGATAGGTCTTTATCTTGATGGCTGGCACAGCTGTAACAGTGTGGGCTCTTCTAGTTGCAAATGACTGAAGCCCAGAATATCTTTCCTTAGCTGTGCAGCTTGGATCTGAGGTATCTGGATCTAGAGTGGATCTATGGTCCCTGCTTCATTTCCCTCTAGATCATCCAGGTTTGTATTCCTCTCATGGGTTCCATTGTTCTGGAATAGTCCTTATAGCATGACCAGGTGCTGAAGCATTCTCCCAGCTTAGCAATAGGATCCCGAGAGATTTCCTAGAATCCTGGAATGGAGTTCCTTTGGCCTGGCTGGGTCACACTTCTAACTTCAAATTAGTCACTCTGGCCCCGGAGCAGAGCAATGCCCTAGTTGGCCAGGTCTGAGCTGTGTATCCATTGTAAGTGAAGTATAAGGGAGAAACAAAATTTCAGATAGGCATGGAGTCATGGTAATCAGACACAGGAATGGATGCTGGGAAGTTCTAAAACCAAGCCGTATCTGCTCCAGGGGCGATTGCAGCCACTGATGTCACAATGTACTATTTGTCCAGGGCTGTCACAATACTTCTGTCATCTCCTCTACTCTAAGCTACACAATGAGTACAGGCTGGCTCTTCAGGGGAAGAGCACCTGCTTAACCTGTGTGAGACACCAAATTCAATTCCCAACACACCCAAAGCGAAATAAGAACTGTGGTTGGTTATTCTAGTAAACAGCTAGATCGGGGAGGTGTGGGGGAAAAACAATTGAAAGCTATTATCCAGGAAGAAAGGAAACCTGGATAGAAGGAAATCTCATGGAAAGGGGAATTAGCAATAAAGCCAAGATGAAGGCAAGCAAAGCCCTTGGTGGAACGTCTTAGAATTCTTCGCAATCAGCAATACGGAGCATATTTTAGTTGCTGAATTACACATACGTCAAGGTTATTGTTAAAGACTACCTGGTAGCATGTTTATTGTACCTTGTTGTGTTTTGGCCTGGGTCCTTGCAGCAAACAAAATTCCCCACATAAGAAGATCCTTCCCACAATGCCATCTTCCTGTAAGCATCTTTAAAAGTTCATCCTCTACCTGATGAATTCGTAACATTTGAATTATCTTCTTCCTGCATTCTGGGTTGATAGAGTCTGTGAAGTGAACATCATAAGAGGAAGTTCAGGGGCTCTCTCCTGCCTTAAGACATTGTTCACTTGGCGATGTCATTCATTGTACCTTCAAACAACTGGCTTCCAGGGTTAATGACATGTACAAGTATTTAAATCCCTAAGACAAGGGGGCCATGAAACCAGCGACTCTGGCTTTGAACCTTCCTATATTTTTACATGCAATGTGCTCTGTCAATAGAATAATCTCCCGTGCTATACAGAGTCTTGGGAAGACTTGGCATAGAAGACTTGTTCATCTGTGGAAATGAGAATGTTCTCAGAGATTTATTTTTCACTTAGGACTCAATGAAATACGACAGCTGATAGACTATAGGCTCTGTTCAAGGCTCAGTCTCTCGGTGTGAGACAATTGGATAACTGCGGATGGATGGAGCTGGTTAGTTGAGCCATCTGGTATTTCACTTGAAGAGCATCCAGATCTTGTTGGCCGAAGTCCATGTGAGTCTCGGAACTCAGCTGATTGGGCCAAGCAAATTGCTCAGTCTCAGTGTAAGCAGAACATACGTGCTCTCTGTCTTTTTTTTTAAATTTTTCTTCTAAAATCCTATACAGTGAGTATAGCATAGAGTTTGTGTAGGGTTGCATGCATGTGAGCATGTGTGTCTCTGCACATGAGTGGGTATGTGTACAAATGTGTGTGTGTGTGTGTGTGTGTGTGTGTGCTCAGCTGTGGAGACCAGAGAACCATGTGTGGTGTCACTCCCCAGTCTACACTCTTACTTTTGTTGTTGTTACTTTCTTTTTTTTTAAGCCAGGGATCTCTGACTGGACTCTTGCTTACCACTTAGGTTAGACTGTCTGGAAAGTGAGACGCAGGGGTCTGTCTGTCTCTTGCATCCCCCGGGGTTAGCATTACAAGCTTGTCTCCTTCTCTTTCTCCTTCTCCTTCTTCCTGCACTTACAATGTAAACACTTTGCTAACTAGGTCTTCTTCCTACCCCTACCATATAATTTTATGTAATAAATTTCCAAAGAGAAAGAATACATATTCCAAATGAAGAGGGCATCTTCAGTGAGTAGGATAAGGGGTGTTCTTAGGAAAGCAGTTGGGTCTGATAAAATTTGCCACATAGATGCAGAATCAATAAAGTACCCTTACATTTCTAGACTTTGTAAACACATTCAAACCATTTGAAATGTAGTCATTCTCTCTGTAAACTACCCCACCCCCGGCAGTTAGGGCCGATACCTACCTCATGCACACCCTCCTGGAGCAGACTGTTCCGTAATGAACACCAATAGAGACGCTCTGCCTATGTTGAGCAAAACAGTCATTAGGTTTATTAAAGCTTTCCTTTATTTTTTTTCTTTTATATTTTGAAGGGTGGTGCAGACCAGATTTCAAAACATGGCTCAACGAAGGAAGAAAACCATTCCCTCAAGTGTTTATGAAGTGAATCACAAATTCATCCAGCATGACTTCTTACTAAGAGAAATGAACGCAAAATGGCCACAAGCTGAGTCTCCCAGTCTTCAGCCTTAGGATCTCCTTGGGAAAGGGTCACAAGGGCAATTATTTTCAGCTGTCCCTGCCTTGCTTCCGCTGGCCATGGAAATCTCCAGGCAGGATGAAGGCAGCCCCTGCCGAGACCCGTAGACTGGCCTAGACAGAGCTTGGAAAGTCAGGATATACTTTTCCTGAAGCCTCTTAATTTTTCCCATCCCTCCCTGATTGAAAACATCATTTATCCCATTACAGCATGTGGGAAGAGAGGGGAGAGACGCAGACGGATCCGAACTCAGGATAAAAATTGCTTTATTATTCTCATCCGTAACAGATGACCATTCTTATGTCATTTAGCTGATTCCACGACAGACTCACTCAGAGAAATGCAAAGTGCTCTCTTCATGTTATTTATCTCGAGGGCCCCCCTGACGAGACCCCCGTACCTCCATGTAATAACTGGAGAGCTGTCACTTGAGTATTTTCTTGGAAATGTCTGGACATTTGCTGGAGACCAGTTACCCATTATTTCATTGGCTGCATGTGAAGTATTCCCCCCTCTCACTTACACTGTGGTGAATTCTAAAGATTCAGACTTCCTCCAGCGTCTGAGCACTGTCTGGAGACTGGGGTTCTAAGGAAATCTGTGGATTGATGCTATTCCTCATTTTTGAGGTGACTCAAAATGGCTGCTTCTTGTAGGGCACAGCTCCTGCACAAGCTTTTAAGAGTCCTCCCTCCCCGCCATCTTGGATTGGGAGCTCTGGGTGAAATTTGAAGATGGTCCATCATTCAAAGGGCACAAAACCACAACAGTTCTGAATACAAGTAGATGCTAGGGCTGCCAAACCTTTGAGCAGGCTGCAGCACCCTAGCTGCTGACATCAGCAATTTGCTTATTATTATACAGCTGGATCTCCGTCTGCGGCTCTGCTGGAGAAGTATCATTTCCACTTTATGTAAAGAACATGGATTCGGTGCAGTGTCTACTGAGCTAATGAGTCAGATTTGGAATGAGTCTCTTAGCTGTGCCTACAGATAAACGAGGTGATTCCAGACTACAGACCAACTTCCAGGGACTAGGATTAAAAAAAAAAAAAAAAAAAACCCAACTTGACTCACTCTCAATGTAATCTGGTCAAAAAGAACCAGAGAGTAAGTCACAGAATGGGGAACCATATATTTTTTCTTGGGCTCACATAATGCACACCCTCTAATGATTTTCAGCACCATATTATTGAGGTGTTTCTGATATGAGGCAAGAAAGGGGTAGCCTTGGACTGTTCTCAGTGGAGGCAACACTGAAGGTGATGTTGGTTTTATCAGGGCTTTCACAGAAAGGGGTCTACACCGCAAAGGGTCTTTTATGTGAGAGGCATACTATGGACAAGTGTAAGAGGCAGCCTTAGGAGCTTGTCTCAGTTAAGCTTCTATTGTTGTGTTAAATACCATGCCCCTGTAAGTCATTCACACATTTGACTGTGAGTCTTAGGGGACACTCTGCCACTAATAGAAGTCAGGACAGGACCTCCAGGCAGGAACCTTGAGGCAGGAAACTTATTGGCTTGCTTTCATACTCAGCGACCTCTCTAACACATCCCAGAATCACCTGCCTAAAGGCAGCTCTGTTTATAGTGGGCTGCCCCCCCTCCCCATCAATCATTAAGAACAGTCTCTCAGACCTGCCCACAGGCTCATCTGAGGAAGGCATTTTTCTCCATCAAGTTGGCAAGACCAAAACCAAAACAAATGACAAACAACAAAAACCACCACCACCACCACCACCACCACCACCACCACCACCACCACCGCTACCACCACCACAGAGCTCTCCAGAAGAACAAGCACCTTTCCTAGAAGAGGTAACAAAAGCATTTCCCATTTGCACAGTCTGTTGTAATATTCTGGGATTTTGTCCAGTGCCTGTTGTATTGGGAAACCATTTCTAGATTAAAGATGGAGATACTGAAGGACAAGCTAGTTATTTAAGATGGAAACTGGATTAATTCCCCAGAGAAACATTCTGAATGGTGGTGTTGGTAATGGGACCATTCCATGTTGGATAGTCATCAGTGGAGAAGTGTCTTTGATTAGGATGCTCCATGCTGTAAACCAAAACAAAGTGCAAATACACTACACCAGCGAGCAAAATTTGATTTTGGAACACTCATGCATTTTTCCCAGTTCTAACGGTCAATAGATGGTGGATCCATCGCTGCAGCGACTACCGTCACCCTCCGCGTCTGCACAGCTCTTAGTGAATTTTTTTTTTTTTTGAGACAGGGTTTCTCTGTGTAGCCCTGGCTATCCTGGAACTCACACTGTAGACCAGGCTGGCCTCAAACTCAGAAACCCACCTGCCTCTGCCTCCCAAGTGCTGGGATTACAGGTGTGCGCCACCACCGCCCAGCCCCTAGTGAATTCTTAAATCCCAGATTTGGGTCACTGTTCTCTTTCCCATTCATAGGCTCTGAGGTGTTCTGAAAGCTCTATGATTTCACATTCTGGGGCCAGGGAAAAGTCAGGATGGGTCTAAGACAGTCTGTTGCCAAACAGCGGTAAGGCTTTTACAAAGTTCCATGGGTGCCATTGAAAAGAGTCAACTCACAGAAGATTCCCCGTCATCAGGTTGAGTGTCACAAATTCAACAAAATCGGAGCCAAGACTGCTTCACTGAAATCAGTTGCAGCTGTGTAAGGTAAATCATTAGCTACTGATAAGTCACATAAGTGTACACGGACAGCAAGTATTTAATAAAAAATATAGCTGTAGCACAGAGTATTACTATAATAGGCAGTCAGTAACTTGCTTTTGATTTTATAAATGAATAAGACATCACGACAAGTGGGTATTTCATTTCTTTTGTTGATGACAGCAGGCCATACATTGTCATTGGGTACCTTTTATTTCTGTTTTAGAAGGCAGGTACAAAGAAATGAGGAACATGGGTAATTCCCAAGGAAAGCATATAAAACGCCATACTGGAGAACAAGAAAGGCCAACCAACATCAACAAAACAGTCTCTAATTCATCAGGTCCCATGTCACCCAAGAAAATATTAAGAGGAAGGAGTACATCATAGCATGTTCTCTAAGGACAGGCCAGCCCCAAGCTCCAGAAAGGAAAAATGGCCACATTCCAGCTTTCTCTATAGAGATGTATTTTCCTTCTCAGTGTGTCCTAAAATCCAATGTATAAAATGGTACCATTTATCTATCAACACTTTAATGTGTGATACACTACATGGTGGATTTTATGTTACTGCCTTTCTCTTCCTTCTCACAGGGCTCCTGAACTATCAGCAAGTTTTATTTTAATTAAAATGCCAGTAAGGTTTATAGTGATTTTTGTAATGCTAATAGGCAGGATCTATATATCACAATGTCAAGACAATGCCCTGGCTCCTACCAGCCATGTTCAATTAAAGGATAAATCATTTTCAGAAGAACATTAAGTACAGAAAATTTAAATATAAATAAGACAGAAAATTAAAACTCCCTTGAAGTAGCAGATGAAAATTTGTTATGATAGGGAGATTAGGTGAGTAAACAGAGAAAGGTTATTACTTCAGATATTCCGACAGATCTAATATCAAACTTTTATAAGACTGATCCTTGATTTTCAGTATGATTGTATGTATCTGTACATGTATATAAGTGTATGATGTATGCCTGTATATGTGTGTCCAATGAATGTGCTGCACCTTGGTTGCAGGATATAGAACAATTAGGTTAGAATTGAACTGAAAACTTCCACCTTGCTGGCTAGTTGTCACAAGGTCAAAAGAAGGTGTTAAGCAGGCTTGTTAGGGTAAAAGAGGCATCAATTGAATAGTCTTACCCAGTTTTGACTCCTAAGAAGAAGGATCCTAACCTACAAGGCAAGATATGTCCTCCCATATGATAGTGGTACAATTGTTATAGGGACAACCAACTGCTCTCAGCTTGGATTTAAGACTTGCTCTGCAAAAGGAAAAAGTTTGTGCCTGGTGCTGACTCAGTCAAAACTACATGACTGGAGAAGTCATAGGCCCAAGCAATGAGCTTACAAGTCTTTTTAAACTACACTGATATAGCATCAAGGTGTCTCCCAGGTTTGTATCCATACGCAAACGCTCTTCTGAGCCTTTATTAGAGAAATATCTTTGTGTATAGAGTAGACAGAGATTCATGGCTGCTCAAGGTACTGAGGGTAAGTGCTAGCTGGATGCTCAGACCTAACCAGGAATGGATACCTTTCTCTCTAAGGCTCAGAGAGAAGTTCAGAAAGAGCATGCCGGAAGACAAGGAGAGGAGCTGTAAAATCCCATAATCCAGGTACAGCACGGCCATTGCAATCATGAACTAGCAGCAGCTGCAGGTTCCATAAGCCTGGGCCTGCCACTGTCAGACATGGGAGTGGGGGTGAGGGACTCGTGGGGTCCTACCCTATGCTGCTGATAGATTCTAGGAGAGGGCTGGTTATCAGAATTATCAAATGTCCCAGCCTTCTCCTTCTCTGCACTCTTATGAGTTAATCTTTTCCTATCATTTAATTGAGCCTTTGAGAGTTAGGGGAAATGATCCTGAGAGAGAGAGAGAGGAGAGAGAGAGAGAGAGAGAGAGAGAGAGAGAGAGAGAGAGAGAGAGAGAAGGTCATAAGGGAGCATTAAAGTTGGAGTTGCAGCAGTTCTGAGCTATCTGATGTGGGCACTGGGAACTGAACTCTGGTCCTCTAGAACAGCAAGTGCTCTTAACTTTCCAGCCCCTCTCTCCAGTCCCCCCTTATTTACTTTTAATTATTAAATAGTAAGATATTCCTAGGGTCTGCATTCATAACTCCTATTTCTATAAAAAGAAATTACCACTGTAAAGTTAAAGCCAATCCTGATAAATGGATGTATCCAGTTCAATTATTTGCACTTAGTTAAAATTTTTTAGTATGTAAAGATTTGACTGCAGTTCCTCATAAGTTTCATCTGATAATTTTAAATCTGAACAAAAGACAGACAATCGCTTAGCTGTGTTGCAAAAAGCATATTTCCGTTCTTCAATACTAATGTCTGCTGGGAAGAGGAAAAAATAGTCTCTCAGATTTTGGAGGCTGTAGGGAAATTGCCATCACCAGCCATTCATCTACATCAGAGATTTAGAAATAACCTCAGAATCCACTGGAAGGCTTCTTAAAACACATGGCAAGAATGCTAGACTCTTGGTCTGATGGATCCTGAGGAGAACGCATGAGAATTTTCCTGTCTAACAAGTTTCTAGGTGAAAGACTGGGATCCCAGGAGGACACTTCCAGAGCCGTGTGTCTGCATGGACTGATACCGGTGGTTCCGGAATGTTCTTGGATGGGACGTTCTAGTTTTTAACTGAAAACTGTTGAGAAATTTGTTCGGCCCAGAAAGTCTCGAAGTCTTCTTGAGTGCTACAGCACATGCTGTCCAGGTCTCTCTTGTTCCTCACACTGCTTACACCCTCAAAGTCCCCATTGCCTCCCTACTCTCCCTCCCCTCTCTCTTCCTCTCCCTCTTCCCCTCTCCTCCCCTCTCCCTCTCCCGCCTCCTTGTGCGTATGTGTGTCAGTTTGTGTGTGTGTGTGTGTGTGTGTGTGTGTGTGTTAACAAGATATGGTCACTAAAGAGAAACGGGCTTGAGAGTAATGCTTATTCTGCAGTAGCATTCGACCTAACGTCATGAGTTTGAACCCGGTGTTCCCAGGCAAGGCTCTGCTGAAAACGATAGTCTAGTCAAGTAGGGGATTTTTCTGACTCCGTGTCTGGTCTCCTCAAAGCTGTTTATTTGTCCTCCTGTCTGCTTCTTCAGCTTGGGACACTGACCTTATGAGCTGCTTCGCCCGTCCGAGCTTGTAGCCAGGGAACTAGGAGTCTCCCTTTGGCAGGACTAAGAGCCAGTTGGACGGAATTGGTTATTGATTCACTGTGGAGCTGGGCTGGGGAAGGAAGAGGGGGAGTGAACCTTGTGGTTGAAAGGAGGGGAGGACAAGGTGGGGGGGGAAGGGCAGGAGAAGGATAGAGTGTGTGTGTGTGTGTGTGTGTGTGTGTGTGTGTGTGTGTGTGTGTGTTTGTGTGTGTTAACATCATTGCCAAGCCAGCTATGGCTCTCGGACAGCTGAGTCACAGATGATCGATCCAGCAGTTCAGTTGAAAGGCAGACAGTGCAATGCTGACTCTCAGGTTCCGGCTGGAGCGGGGATAGTGAAATTAAGACATTAAGGGAAGTTACAGTTTAATCTCAGAGACCACTTCATTCTAAAAGTCCCTGTGGTCAGAGGTGAAGGACGGAAAGCTGGTTTCTCTACAGATGAGATGATCCTCTTGTGGTTAGAGAAGAATCTTTTAAAGACATCAGAGAGGAGCTAGCTCTCTCTCTCTCTCTCTCTCTCTCTCTCTCTCTCTCTCTCTCTCTAATTCATAAATTACGGCAATTGCTAGAAGATGCTGGCAGAGGACTCCTTTTTTCTGGAACCGGTTAAAGGTTGTCTTCAAATGCCGGCCACTGAGTCACACTTCATGATCAGCTGTTGTCCTGGCTGGGCTTGGCAGTCTAGCTAGGCACAAGAAGTCTATCATTACAGAAACCACCAGAGGGAGGCTTACATTTATGCAAAAGGGGAAAAAACACTCCAAAAAATGGCAAGAATGGCTAGAATGAAACCTAGGGACGTTGATTTAGGATGGTGGCCCTTGTGGTACAGAATTCACTCGAGGTAGTGTGAGACAGGGCTGCTGTGGGTGGGTCCGCCCATCACAATTGTAGAAGAGTCGCTGTTGGCAAAATGAAGACAATTTGTGTGCAATGGTCCTTCCCTACGCTCGAACACCTAAGTGATGCCGTATTGAAAGCTCTGTGTGTCCATGACCCTGAAAGTCATAGGGTCACAAAGGCAACATTCCCACAAACCTGCACCTTGGAGACAGCAGAGACAAACACTGAGGAATGGTCTTCCCTGGTGTTTTCTGAGACAGGGTTTCTGAAATAGGTGTCCCAGGCTGCACTTGTGATCTCTATTCAGGGACAAGCCAACACCATGCACACCTACCTAGGGACTGACATTTTTATATCTATTTCTTTGTACTGATGGGCTTTTTTGTTTTTCACATCAAGTGATTTATTCCCTTCTATATGGACTAGATGGATACACAAAGGTGTGTGTGTGTTTGTGTGTATGTGTGTGTGAGAGAGAGAGACAGAGACAGAGAGATACTGAGAGACAGAGAGAGACAGAGACAGAGAGAGACAGAGACAGAGAGAGATGAGTAATACAGCTCCCTCTTCCAGTGACCTTGGACATAGGGATCATAACTTGTTTCTCTCAGGTTAGTGCTTCTCCACACTGACTATACTCATCGCCCAAGACTCTTTAGACCGCACAGACACTAGGGCTCCTGTGGTGGTATGTATCTGTAATCTCAGCATTTGGGAGATGAAGGAAAAGAGAGTTCAAAATCCACCCTCAACTACACAGGAAGTGTGAAGTCAGCCTGGGCTGTGTGAGACCCCTCTCAAACAAAATAAAAAGGCAAACACAAGAACCCCTCCCCCGACACTCAATTTCCCAATGGCTTGAATTCCCATAGAGATCAGACACAGGCCAGGGTCATCATGTGGTCCAGATGGTTTGAATTTGGAATCACTGGCACCCTCTCAACTAGCCTTTACTGAGGTCACACCAGCGACTCCGTGTCTGTCATGTCAAGATTGCCATGACATTTTGCAGAAGATCTTACCCTGTGCATGGAAAATATTGGTTGGAAATCACTTCTGGCTAGCAAGATTGAATCCATTTCACTTGTTCCTGCCCAAGAAGAAAGGACTGTGGTCCAGAACTTGCTTTTCCCATCAGGAGCTACCTCTCCTCTCCTCTTCTGGAAGAATGGACTCTTTAAATTAGGTATTTCTTAAGCCTTTTTGTCAGTCTGAAGACATCAGGAAAGCAAATTCAAGGACCTTCTGCTGAACTATTCTTCAACCAGTCTACTCTTTATCAGCCATGTAGCCTAGAAGGACCCATTGTTCTCTCTGAGCTCCTAAGATTACTCAGGCATGAAAGAAGTAGCTGGGACATTAATGCTGCATCTCCTAAATATCTTTGGCAGAAGGTTCCTGGAGCAAGAGATGTTCAGAGAACGAAAGGTGCCCAGAGCATCACCCAGTAAGGGAGTTAATGTGCCTCGAAGTTGACAAGATGACGTTTAACACAAGCCCAGAGATTCCCAGTACTGGACCCCATGCTGCTGTGTTCATGTTGGGCCTCTTCACACCATGCAGGGGCTCAGGTCATCTGCACTTATGTCCAGAAGCTCTGTAGCCGAGGAACAAGTGTGCTTGCTCTTTGACACTGAACATAGATGCCCATTGTCCCAGCCCTGCATTGTTTCTCTGTAGGGACTGGTCTGATCTGATATTAGCCTCTTCTTCAGGCACGTCCACTTTAAGAAGACATCTGTAAAGGTAGGCTAAAGACCGTGGCGATGACTTAGCAGGTAAAGCTCTCGCTCACTGCACAAGTGTGGGAACCTGGGTTTGAATCCCCACATCAAAATCACATTGTGAAAGTGATGCACAGCTGAAATCTCAGAGCTGGTAGAGGGAGAATCAGGTGGGTCGCCACAGCTCGCTGGCCATCCAGCCTAGCAGAGCTGATGAGATCCTGAGTCACTGAGAGATTCTGTCTCTAAACACATGCATTTGAGTCTGTGCGCAAACGCGCGGACACACATACACACACACACATGCGCACACACACACATGCACACACACACACACACACACACACACACAAAGGTAGAATGAAATGTCAGAAGTCACTGAGATGCCAGTCTAAATGGATCCCAGTTCTCTTCACAGTAGCATGTATGAGGTGGACGATAAAAAGGAGAAAATGAAATACAACTTTTCTTCAACACCTGCTTTTCTTAGATTTAGTAAACAGACCCATTCCACATAACCAATAGAGGTCAGACTTGGGGAAGCCATCAGGGCAAAGGCGTCACAGGTTTCAGATGAGGACCAGAGTCAGACTTCCAGTTGACAAGGTGTCAAACGCCACAATCAACTGTTCTGTGCCATGGCTTTCCCTTCTGTAAGATGGACACAGTCTGTACCCCCACCGCCTTGACTACAGCAATGCGGCAGATATGCTCTGGGTGCACAGAACATGGCCAGCACTCAACAGCCTTCAGGATCGTTCAGGTCACTGTGTAACCAGCCGTTTCCAGACTTCTTTTTCTCTGGCCCACAGAATGGATAGCTGTTTATTAGCTAATGGTTTATTAGGTATACATTCTGCAGTTTGGCATAAGTGCTGTCCCACCCTGTATTATAGATATTCAGGCGCAGTGTACAGGCATGTTTCCTGAGGCTAGAGCACCCACTTACCAGTTCAGAAAGTGTGTGTGCCTTGCTTTAAAGCTAACGTCTCATTACCTAGTAGGTAGAAAGGCCTGATTCTTGGTTGAGTATTTTTGAACACACAAAGAAAGACAGACATACAACACCCCCACACACACAATCACATAGAGAGAGACAGAGAAGAGAGACAAAGAAAGAGAGACAGGCAGACATCTACACATGCACACACAGAGATAGACACATGCATATATATGCATATATACCTACATGCATGCACATGCACACATAAACAAATAGATACACATGCACACACATATAGAGACACAGACATATGCATATGTATACCTCACACACAGAGACATACACAAGTGTGCATGCACACACACACATACACAATCACACAGAGAGCGGGGCAGAGAAAAGAGCCAAAGAGAAAAGAGACAGACATCTACACATGCACACACAGAAATAGAAACATGCACATATATATGTACCAATATGCATGCATGCACACACACAAACACATAGATATACATGTGCACACATAGAGACACAGATGTATGCACATGTATACCCCCCACAGAGACATACACATGTGCACGTTCACACACACACACACACACACACACACACACACACACACCTTGGCATAGCAGCCTTTTCAATTGGGCATCTTCATGGAAAGGTGTTCACAACTGCTTATTTCTACCGAGAATTTTCTGTTGGGTGGCATTTAATTTATACAGAGAATCCAAATCTATTCCTCGGCAGGTTTTAAAACCCTCATCCAATTCTTCAATATAGAGAAAAATGCTAGTCCAAACTTGACAAAAAAAAAATAGCAAGATTCTCAATCAAGTTCCACTGTTATGGAGCCTGCTAGTACACACAAGGGCTGTGCTAGTACACACACACACACACACACACACATGTGCTGTGCTAGTACACACACACCTGTTGTGCTTACACACACACACACAAACACACACACACACACGTGCTGTGCTAGTACACACACACATGTTCTGTGCTCATACACACACACACACACATGCACACACATGTGCTGTGCCAGTACACACACATGTGCTATGCTAGTACACACACACACACACACACACACATACACGTCCTGTGCTAGTACACACACAAACACACGTGCTGTGCTAGTACACACACACACACACACACACACACACGTGCTGTGCTAGTCACATACTCATGTGCTGGCACTTTTGAGGTGTGATTGGCGGCTCTGGTGACTTGGAATGTAAACTCCTCAGACAACCGTTCAACCATCAAGGCCTCAGCCCTTTGCATCCGTAGCGCTTTCTCCAGCTACCACACATCCCTGTCCTGACTGTGCTCACTGGCAGCAGCCGCCTCTCTTTTTAATTGGCCCTGTGGAGCGGGTGATGCCGGGCGGGCAGGATTAACAGTCACAGCTGGACCCTGAAGGGGAGATGCGTTTGGAGGACGGGGCTCACAGGAACCAAGCCTCACCTTCTACAGCAGAAGGCCAGACATAGCCCGGCTCCACACCCAGCCTCTCCTCCTCAGGATATTGCCCAACATCCCTTGGGGGAAGGGTGGGTGGGGGTGGAGGACAGGCAGTGGCTAATTTAATATAATCAACATGTAATAGACTCCATTTTGCTGTTAAAGTAACAAAAAGAGACAGAAAAAAAAATCCCTTAGTGTAGTTTCTAGAATTTTTAGTTGTAGCAGGAAATAGTGCCCAGGGAAGTTGAAGCTACAAGGACCGGCTCAGCTGGAGTTGACCCCCTCCCTGGGTCTTCTCCAGATAGAAGATCTTCAGTTCCAGTCTCAGGATCTTCCCTTTCTCTCTGCCCCCTCCTTCCCTCCCCCTCTTCCTTTCCTATTTCTCCCTCTCTTTTTTCTCCCCCCTCCGCCATCTCTCCTCCTCCCCCCCTTTTTAATTACGATCTTCTTGGAGTTCCAGTAAAAAGTAATAAATCCTCTCTCGGAGCAGGGGAGGGGTGCAGGACTTCATGAACATGGAGAATTTTGCTTGTGACCCCTGGTTATAGATATCCTCACCTCTTAAAAAAATTTTTTTAAAAACGGGGGGGGGGGCTCATGTCATGGTTTCGAGTTAGTCATCTCTGTTATCTGGCCTGTTGGATGTATTAAGTTGTTATCTTCAGGACTCTTATGTCACCAAAGTCCCTCTGTGGGATCAGGAGAAGGGAGCTGCATTCTGAGGCCCTGGAGGTAACGGTAATTAAAATAAGCTCTCTGATCGGCACAATGCAAAATGAACCGGACCCCGCATCACACTGAGAATCGGGTTTGTAATTGGAAATGCGGGCCCCCGTCCTGCTTCCTCCTTCAAAGCCCTAGAACACAGCTCCTTAAACTTTAGTTCAAATAACTAAACATGGAGATCTCAAGAAGCCAAGGAACCAGTAAAAGGGAAAGGTTTCTGAACTCACTGACAATCGGAAATTAATTCCCTATCAAACCTATGACCAAACCAAGGTGCGTCACGTGATTTTGCCACAGCACGGCTCCAAGAACACACCAAGTAGCACTGCACAGAATATCTCAGCTTGGGTTCAAGTCCACTCTGCTTTAATGTGCTTATCATTTCCTACGCTTACGGTAACATTTCCTGGCCAAACACACAGGCAAACAAACCTTAATATTTTCTCACCATCATCACTTAGCATGCATCAAATCAGCTTGTCTTTGAGTTGTATTATGTGATAATATTTAATTCAGAAAAAAATAACTGTTCGAGGAGTTGGCTTTCACTAGAACAAATATTCAGTGAATTTGGCTTGAGATTAGGACAAAATTGAAAACGTCTAAAAAGGCCCTGAATATACGCCTGCTACTTTTGTAGTATGAATTTATGTGGGGTGGTGGTCTCAGCATTGAAGATTATGAAGTCATAGTTCCTACGAACTCTTAAAAACACTGAAGACGCCCTATAGAAATACTCTGCAGGAGCAAACATTCAAGTCTAGATTTAGTCCTTTATGCAAACATAGAGAAGCATGACCATCTTGTTGGTGTGCAAATTTGCTTTCCTGTTTAATGAGTGGTGAAATTCTGTATGTATCAAATAACAGTTTCAAATTGAATTCCTTATTTATTTAGTAAATAAAAGTCTGATTATTATTCCTATTTTTTATGCTCATATACCTGAGTTTATATAAACATTTCTTCAACGGAAAGGTTTCCAGAGCGAACTATAGTTCAGAAGCCTTCCTGGTGTGGAATCTCCACTCTGTGGCAGTCACCCAGCCAGATGTTGTCACACAGGGGAGAAGGCATAGCTGTGCTCTGGAAGGACTCAAAGTCAGACTTGGGGAAGCAAGTTACATCTTGCTTCATAACGTCATTCACAAGCTCAGTGCTTCAAGCAACACACAATTCATTCCCCCACGGATTTCCTTTCAAGCAGAATTGAAATTTATTTAGGCACATTTTGAATACAGATACTTCATGTATGAGTTAATAGAGAGACACTTACGGAGAGAATAAGACAGGCCCACATGTAGGTATCGGTTTCTCAAGGGGGTTGATCGCCGCTGGTTTCACTGGACCAATCATCCTGGTCCAGCGACCTTGGGTTGTCCCAAGGTGTCTCAAGAGCTTGCCGCCAAGATGTTAGGCACGGCCCTCATCTATCAAGACTAAGATGAGGCTGAAGGGTCTGTTTCAAGATAATGTAAATGCCTCACTCTGTGGACCTCTCCATAGACAGCCTAACAGTGCTCCTGACATGAGAGGACCGACCCAAGAGAGAAGAAGAGAGCGTCCCAGCAGGGAAGCAACGGGCATTAAAGCTCAGCCTTCTAAGCAGCATCCTTCACTCTTCAAGCTGCTTGGTCCAGCATATACTCAAGGGAATGAGACTGTCTGGGAATTCCAGGTATGAACAGCAGGTGTGAATACCAGGTGTGAACTCTAGGTGTGAATACCGGGGATGAATCCCTGAAAGCAGCGATCATCTTACGATGATCTTTGCCCACTGAACTTGTAGGCAGCATGCCAGCAGAAACGCTCTAGAGGGATTTCACCTCAATGGCCATGGGAACAGAGAGGGTCTCTTCAGTAGCTGAGAGAGATGTAAGTAAGAACTGTACTTGGAAGATGGGTAAATCTCGCTTTTGGTTCCGAGGAAGAGAGTGCGTGTGTAACAGCACAGAGTATGTAGGACTGCTACATACAAAATGCTGGCATAACCTTTATTTTGATGATAGTTATGGTGCATCTTGCTACCTAATGAAAGGAGTCTAAAGCAAATCATTTAATCCACATCATATGCATGGGTCTGTCTAATGTGTTGAGCCCATTCTATCCTTCTCCTTTGCTTCAAGTTCCTCTTCTACTACATGCCTGCCATACTGACCAAAAGGAAGCTTAACTTGTAACATTCCAGAGCCACTACATTTTCGTAGCTCCTCCTGCCTGGGGACACCCTCCAACCAACCTTCAGACGTTTCCTTTGCCTGATTTCCTTTCTATCTTTAGGAGTTCCCCTTAGGTGCGAGGCAGCAGGGCCTTTCTCTGCCCTTCCACTGTGAATAAAGGGGCCTTCTCTCAATGATCGTCAAAGTTGCCTGTTTGATTGTCTATGTCAACTTTAACCTTTTGGTGGTTTGAACAAGACTGCCCTCACTGCTCATAGGCTCATATATTGGTCCTCAGGTTGTGAAACTGGGAAGGATTAGGAGGTGTGCCTTGTTGGAAGAGGCGTGACCTTGTTGGAGGAGGCATGGCCTTGTTGGAGGAGGCGTGGCCTTGTTGGAGGAGGCATGGCCTTGTTGGAGAAGGCATGGCCTTGTTGGAGGAGGCATGACCTTGTTGGAGGAGGCATGGCCTTGTTGGAGGAGGCGTGGCCTTGTTGGAGGAGGCATGGCCTTGTTGGAGGAGGTGTGGCCTTGTTGGAGGAGGCATGGCCTTGTTGGAGGAGGTGTGGCCTTGTTGGAGGAGGTGTTTTACTGGGGGTGGGCTTTGAGGTTTCAAAAACCCATGCCTTTCCCAGTAAGAGCCTGACCTATATGATAGAAGATCCTGATGGATTCAGAGACATTTTCAGTGACTGCCTTGCCATTCCCTCTCCAGTGCCTGATTCTTCTGGGGATTAAGTAAGAACCAGCAAGGTCTCCTAAATAGATAGGCAGTGGATGAGAAGATATAGCTGGTGTGGTAAAATTACCAAATCATAAATGAGCAGGTAAGAGAGACTTCCCTCCATTCATCTCGATCTTCAGCACTAGCAAGCATCTGTTGGTTTTCTGCACCAGACAGAATTCCTCTCTTTCATAAGCATAAAATGATCATCCACTCCTTTAGAGGGATGACTACAGAATTACTTCTAAGTCCACATGGTCATAGCCATGTGGCCCATTCTCTAGAGCAGTGGTTCTCAACCTTCCTAATGCTGTAACCCTTTGATATAACACACCTCATGTTGTGGTGACCTCCCAGAAAATAAAATCTTTTGCTGCTACTTCATGACTGTAATCTTGCTGCTGTTGGGAACTGTAATGTAAATATGTTTGTTTTCCAATGGTTTTAGGCAATTCCTGTGAAAGGGTCATTCGACCCTCCAAAGTTGTCTAAATGCACAGGTAGAAAACTAACGCTCTAGAGGCAATATGCAAACTACACGTGCTAATCAGGATAGTGGTTTCTGGTCATAATAATTGGCTATTAGATCAATAAGTGTCAACATGGCCTATTTTCCAATGAAAGTCAATTCTGACAGCTTTGTAGGAATTATTTTAAAGAACAGCTGTTTTTCAACTTAACTGTAAACTAGAAGGTCCCAGGTTGGCTGTTCTAGAGGTTTGGAATGACAAACTAGGTCTGTGAGAAAAGCCTTACCAGAGGAAAACTGAGATGGAGAGCAATTTGATCCAAGGCCATTTGAGCCCCGTGTCGGACTCCCCTAAAGACTGCCTCTCCTTTATTGTTTAAGTCGAAGATAGCTTGACTTGACCTTCTGTTCTTAAGAATACAATAGTTCAATGGATAAGTATTTGTCCAGCATGCATGAAGTCCTGGGTTCACTTCCCAGAACCCCCCACACTGGGCATGGTGGTGCATGACTGTTAAGTCTCAACATCCGTGAGTAAAGACAGGAGAGTCAGAAGTTTGAGGTTATCCTTGGATATATATCAACTACGAGATTAGCTTTGACTTCCTGAGACCCTGTCTTTAAAAAAAAGAGTCCCATTTACCATTTCACCCTTCCGGACCCTAGTGTTTCATAAGCACCACCATTAGAGCTCCGAGTTGTCTCTGTTTCATCACCTCCTCCTTGTCTTAGCATGTTAACTTTGCTATTGATAAAGCTGTTCTCCATTATGGAGTATGGACAGGAAGAAGGTGTTCCGGGTGGCTGTGCCTAGAGTCCCTTATTGGAGCACTGGTCATAAAACTGTCCTTGAGGTCTGAGATGCTGAGGAGTGTGGAGGATCCCACAGAAGGCAGGAGACACAGGACTTCAACAGAAAGGCTGAGCACAGGGTTAGCCCACCCGGGAAGCCCGTAGATCTGGTATCTAGCATAACGTATGCCGTGAATTATGCAGGGGAAAGATGGAAAAGAGTGGAGAATGTTTGGGAAGAAACACAGGATAACAGACGCTCACGGCCATCTGTCAAGGCGGGAAAATCAAATGAGCAAAGCTGTAATCTGGTCTTACTGCAACAGCAAAATATTAAATGAGGCACATTAAACTCACTGCACTCTGTTTAACAAAGGGAAGTGAGTGTGGTATATTTTAGTGTTCTTTTTAAATTTTCTCATAGCCTACCAAATAATAATGATGATGATGATAATAATAATAGTAATATGATAATAATAATATTAATGATAAAGGCTTGGTAGAGAAAGAAAGAAAGAAGGTTTGATTTCTAACAGTATTTGCTTACATGCATTCATTCTCTGATAAGCAGAACGCTGTTGTTCTTGGCTTTGGACGTTATTCTGCTAATGTACATATTTTTAAACAGGTCCCTTTATCCTATAAAATCATGCAAAATGTCTGTTTATGAACAAGGACACCAATACTGCTCTTGCTCATGCCCAAACGCTTCGTCAGAAGAAGAAGAAGAGGAGGAGGAGGAGGAGGAGGAGGAGGAGGAGGAGGAGGAGGAGGAGGAGGAGGAGGAGGAAGAGGAGGCAGGATACTCGGAAATCTCTCACTTGAACACCTAACTCCCCCACTGCCAGTTGTCAAGTGCTACCTACAACCAAGAGCTGTAGATTGAGGCCCACAGCATGCAGACTAGCGCCATCTAGTGGAAGTAAAGGAGTGACCAGCTGCTACTTCTCTGGAGGGACTGGAAATCCACTCAAAAGCTGGTTTAGAGGGAGAGGGAAGCTCTACAAAGCACTCACTGTGTGAGACATGATGGCTGTGCCAAAAGCTGAAAATATCCAGGTATATAGAATGATCCAGAAGGTGGGGAAAGTGAACTGGAAACCTTTAACCCTGTCGGTCATTAGTTGAGACCACATTTTATACACTGTGTATGTGCATATTGTATTATATTATATCATTATATCTTTTATTATATGTATATTACTTATATATTATTATATATAATAAAAGACCAAAGGAATGTATGTCTTTGGTTAGTAACAGTCATATTTAAAATGCAGTCTCCTGGGTAAAAAACAGGAGAAAGTAGAGGAGCACAGGACACCCTGGGGTTGGCTCTGAGCATTTTCTTTCACTCAAGGGCCCTTTGTCCCCAGCAGAAGGAAGGCAGTAAGGATTTATGAGTGGACAGGTGGTCAGCATTGAGAAAACACCATTATGGGAGCTTCCTTTTGAAAAGTTGCACTGCAATCAGAAAAAAAAAATCCCTGTAACTTTTGTCTTTAGCGCTCTTGATTCCAGTGGGCAGGTTAGGAGAGGGGAAGGATCTACCTCTGGAGCAGTGCCAGGCCATCCTCTGTCTCAGAGTCTGTCAGAACAGCCTGGTTGATGCTGGGTTCTGAACTCCCAAGTGTGCATGTGTAACTGGGTCTCATAAAGACAGGCGAGCCAAACCAGGAATGGCAGTTTGCTTGGGGAAAATATTTTTCATAAGCAAAGAAATAGTCAAGTGACTGACGGGGAATACCTCGGACTTCCAGAACATTGGGAACAAGGGGCTTAGATGGTACCTGGACTCTTGTCTCTGATCTCTTCATGGCTTTTTTTTCCCATCACAGTGAGCCAATTACCCTCCAAAGTGAGTACAGGGGTCCCTGGCCTTGCCTAAATCTCTCCTCTCACAGCTCCGTCCACACAAAAGCCTGGTCTTCCCTAGCTCTGAGTTTGAATATTGCATAGCGATGCTGACGGGCTGAGCTGAGGTCAGAGGCCTGAGGGATTCTGCGCTGACGGTGTGGATATCCCAGTGGAATACAGAAACAGTAGCAACGGAGCTATCACGCCATCTTCCCACAAGGCTTCATGTCAGCTAAACTAGGAATCTCAACTTCACTCGGTAGCTCCTTCTTAAACACCTTCTATAGCTCCCTTACTACCTAGGATTCAACAGGAATGGCCACGTGTCAGGGAAAGCCCAAACTGCCTGCTCGCCACTTGTGTCTGAGCTCCTTGTCACAAAGAATAAGATGGTTTTAAACATAAGGAGGCCAGTCAGGAACCAACTGCAATCTCAACATGGCTCTTTTGTTAGGTCACAACAGCAAGGAGGAGGCTTTTCGAGAAGAAGAGGCTGCCAGGAGGTAGGTGTGTGCCTCTGCACCTGTGGGTAGTGAGGTAGGGTGCTTCTGAAAAGAATTTGCAAGGTGGGACACAAGAACACAAACATGATGGATGGGTGGCTGCATATCAACCATTTTGTCACATCTCAAAGTTATAAAGTTATGGCTTCCACACAGGGCAGAAACTTGGAACCCTCTTTTCTTCGCACTCCAGATCTGGACAATTTATAAGCAAAGTTAGGTGTGACTTGGGTCAAACAGTCCTTGACCATAATGACAACTGGAGACAATGGCTCCAATCTCCTGATGTCAGATTAGTATGTCCTTGTCCTAGTTTTTTGTTTGTGGAGATAATTGGCCCTGAAAAATCAGTCTAATACAAGATAAAATCCTAAATTGAGCCTCTGATTTATCAGGCTATAAAAGACTCTGGGGTAATATCCATTTTCTTCTCTTTGTCCCATTGAGATGAGGATTTCTCAGCCAGTAATTGTAGGGAGTTCAGATGAAGAGGTGATGGTAAGAAGAGGAGGGATCAATTAAGGAGCAATCTGTAGGATGTGAAGCGTGAGTAACCCATTTCACAATCATCAATAGTTATCAGCTCTGAAGGGTAGCCGGTGATGAGGTTTAAATGCTAGCTCATGTAAGCATTAAAGAGATAGTAGTGAGAAGATAAAAAAAAGATACCATCTTTGGTGAAAAAGATCATATCATAAAGTAAATGGGTGGACATCTTTTTTCTAAAAGAAAAAGAAAAAAAAACAGGGAACCAGAGGAGGAGATTGGGAGTGAGGCTCTTCAAGGAAAGCAGGGTAGGTTGTATCACTGTTGTATGGCCGGTGATATCCGCAGCTTACTGAAATAAAGCTCTGGCCTGAGAGAAAGTAGACTTAGGATAGACAAGTTAATGTGGGACAAAGGACAAATCAGATCCCAAAAAGGGACATTTATTATTATTGCTACCACGTTCCTGCAGACCATGACTTTATTCATAAAACAACTTTTTGAGTCCGGAGAACATGATTTAAAGTTTGTTGGCTATGCTAAAAAAACATACAAGAATCCACAAAAGCATCTGAAACAAAACTTTTCAAGTTATAATAAGTCCATGAAGCCTACTCTGGCTTCATACAATGGTGCCAGTGACTTTAAAGTACTAAGCAAACACTGTTTCATGGAATATTCTGAATTTTAACTCCATCTGGCTTGAGCAGAATTTGGTGGGGGAATAGGGGGAGGGAAGAGGGCTTATGGGACTTTCAGGGAGTGGGGAGCCAGAAAAGGGGAAATCATTGAAATGTAAATAAAAAAATATATAGAATAAAAAAAAGAAAAAAAGAATTTGGTGGGAGAATGCTTTTTAATGGAGTTTTCTTGTAATGTGTCTTAAAAGGCCACTGAGGAGAATATTTTGTGAGGGTCTGTGGATGGGGAAACTTAGAAGACAGGATGACAAAGATACTCGTCCTAGGAGGCTCTGTTAGTGACTTTTCTCATTGCTGTGACCAAATATCGGACAGGAACAACCTAAGGAAGGGAGAGTCTCTTCTGGCTCACAGTTCGAGAGGACCCAGTCTGTCACGGCAAGGAAGGGCACAGCTGTAGTTGGGCGAGGTAGACGGTTATATTACAGCCACAGTGAAGGCACCGAGTGGAATGCTAGTCCTCCACTCATTTATTTTTCTTTTTTCACTTATGTTTTGTCATTCAGTGCAGGACCTCAGTTCGTGAGATGATGCTCCCCACATCCAGAGTGGCTGGCTCTCTCTGTTCTGCGAATCTTATCTGGAAACTCCTTCACAGGCATATCCAGATGTTTGTAATCCAGATGTTTATATCCTCAGCCACCCTGGATCCCGTCAGGTTGACCATCAAGATTCACCATCCCAGAAGGTGAACCAGGGACCCCTGTGTCTGCATCAACAGGACCTCATTCCAAGGTGGAACGTTTTTATTGACTAATTATCCTTCGGGCATATACAACAAGTAATTGAGGTAAATTCTGGAGATGGAAACACCAGCATTCTTTGTCTTCTGGGTCCTCAAGGCTCTGAGGGAATGGGCACTTTACTTCTCCATTAATTAGCTATTTTTAGGGTTAAAAAAAAAAAAACAGAAATCCAATCCAGCCTCTTAAGCCGGGCTACAGGATGAAAATGGGAACACCCATCACCTCTCTCTACCCAGATCTATCGGCAACATTCACCAGGCGACTTGTAATTGCTTTCCAATTGGAACCTTAGCTGCTGGAACCCTAAGTAGTCCCTGCTTGCTGTTCACAAGTGACTCTCAATCTTTTAAGGCCCTCTCTCTAAACCAATGAGAGACAAGGCAGTCCTCTGATAGACAAGACAGTTTCAACATGCCACTCCTACATTTAACAGATTTATTGAGCACTTCTCATGTTCTATACATTACCCAAGGCCTTGAAACATTAGAATGGCCTAAGTAACCCCCGTAAGCACACACGCTTCTGTTTAGGGATGGGACGTAAGGGTTATAGTGCAGATGAAAAGAGGAGCTAATTTTATATTGTGAGCTCAGACTGCATTATTAGGAGAGAGAATAAAGCAGACAGAGAGGACCGAGGGGGCATCAGGTGTGGTGGCACATCCTGTCATCCCAGAACATGGGAAATGGAAGCAGGGGGACCAAAAAACCAAGGTCATTCTGAGTTATGTCGTGAGTTCAAGGCTAGGCTGCGCTCCATGAGTCACTCACTGCCTCAAAACAAAAGAAAAACAGTCAAGCAAATAGAAGTCATGGGGCAACTATTTAAAAAGAAACATTGTACAAAGTGTCTCTAAGAAGGGGCGAGTTCCGCAGATGTCTTGAGAATACAAGATATCATAAGAATAGGAGCAGAAGAGCTTTGTAGATGAAAGGCAGCCTGAGCCGGAAGTCCCTTGAGCTACCATGGCTAGAATAAGAGCGATCTGTCAAGAGGTTCAGACAGGAGCCAGTTCACCAAGGCACAGATAAGGGTAAAGCCCCAGGGTCTCTGAGAAGGGGTTGAACAACAAGGAGCATCAGCCTGACTTCTATTTTGAAAGGAAATCTGCCAGAGTCCCCTGAACAGAGATTGCTCCTTCCAGGCTCTGGAGCCCAGGCAATCTGGCTCTAGAGTCTGGCAACCCCAGACTTTCTCAGGCTCGATCAAGGCCTCTTGGTACGGGGCTTCTGAAGATTTGCACACGCTCCAGAGAGCTGTGGACATCTCCAAACACATTGGGATTGCTGCACCCTGAAGACAGGGATGGATTTTGCTTCAAAGTAGCAGCAGGGGTGATTTGTCTTGAAGTCTCCTGTGGACAGGATGGTTGCCCTACATGAGGCCCTGGGACTGCACAGACACACACACCTTTGCTATGACAACCCCATTGCATTAAGTCACCATCGGAAGCCCTGGATTAAGCCATCATCAATACAAGTCTTAACTAGGGTTGCATAGCGAGGTAGTGGGTGATATTTCTGTAACATTTTTAAAAGCCCAAGAGAGCAAATCACAGCTGGGTGGCCACTGTAAGGCTAACCCCCTCCAGGAAATGGCAGAGACCATAAATAAGATTCGGAACTGTTTTCTCTAGAGTTGGGTCACTTTCAAAGTTCATGCCCTTTGTTTAAGAGTGATGCCATTTGTACAGTTCATACTCAGAGTAAAAGATGCCACACGGTAAGTAGCCAGCTCTCCAGCGTATAGGGCAACCTCCAGAGCCAGGTTGGCCAATTCTAACAGTCCAGAAGCCTCACACTGGCCGGAACACTGTCCTTTGTCTGTTTGAAGAGTCAGAGAAAGGGACAGCATCTCTGCAGTAAGTAACCCCATCCAGATGTCAACAGATAGGAAACAGAATGTCACAGACAGACTCTGCCAGGTATCTGTAACAGTGGGAGGGAGTGGTTAGAGTCCATACTGTTTCACAGACTCAGGAAATGTCACTGGGTGCCACAGTAGTCAAGTCCTATTCTAAGTCACGAAGGAAATAATAAAGAAATAATAAAGTGGTGATAAATAAAGAAATAATAACTGAATAAGGGCTTTCTTTCATGGAGTTGCCAATCTATATGGCTGTAATTATGCAAATAACTATGCAAATGATCAGCAAATTCGTTGCTCATTGGATAAACACTTGGGAGAGAAATGGAAAAATTTGCAGGGGTGATAGACTGCCAGGGCCTCAGTCAAAGATCTCCAGTGGACGCTCCATGGATAGTCACCATTGGAGCAGAGAGCACAGATATGTTGGTTCCCATTGGTGTATTCCACTAAGCAAGGGGAGACTACAGTTGCCTCTTAGGAAATGGCTTCAAGAGCCTTGTGAGAACATAGTAACTGTCAGTTAAGTAGAGAAGAATGGCCAGAATCCTCCCCATTCCTGTTGCCTCTGTACTTGTCATCATAGAAATGCCATATATGTGTGTGTGTGACATACATACTTGCAAGTATACACATGTGGCATAATACTTGCATGTAACATATATGTTTATAGTACATATATATGCAACGGATATGCTTATGGTATACATGTAACGTACATGTTTATATGTGTACATCCTCTACAGACACACATGCAACACACATACTTTCACTATTCATGTATGCTTGTGCACCCTCAATCATATTTGCAGAGATAGCATGTTCTACATAGGGAAAGGAAAAATGACTTTCAGATTCTCTTCAGGAAGGGATGGGGTGACTGATGAGGGGCATTCAACACCTGAAATTCTTCCTCTCTGACAGTTTTGTTTGTTTGTGGTTTTAGAGACAGAGTCTTTCCCAGTTGCCCAGGCTTGCCTGTAACCTACTAGATAGCCCAAGCTAGAATTGGGGTCCTCCTGTTTCAGCCTCCGAAATACCAGGATTACAGGCATATACCACCAAGCCTGGCTCCTTCTTTGAGATTTCAAGTCAACTGGCTAACTCACCCAGCTCTCACCTTGTCAGTGGGAAAAGGATAACAATGCCCAGTCTTCTGGACTGGTTATAAGAATTAAATCAGTTAAAATTGGGCTGGAGAGATGGCTCAGCGGTTAATAGCACTGACTGCTCTTCCAGAGGTCCAGAGTTTAATTCCCAGAAACCACATGGTGGCTCACAACCGTCTGTAATGGTCATCCGGTACTGTTTTCTGCTGTGTCTGAAGACAGCGACAATATAAGCACATATATGAAATAAATAAATCTTTAAAAAAAGTTAAAATATGGTCAGCTAGTAGGTGTCTAAGAACATGTCAATTTTATTCTCCCAGAATGCCTGGAGAATTAGTAATTCACAAAGACTGTCACGGAACAATCCAATGAATATAAAAATTTTATTTCTTTCCCAGCATCGGAATCAGACACTTTTAGGATGTCCAGGAAACCAATGGCTCCCCTGCCATTATGATTTATTGAAATGCTCATTCCTCTATGCCTCTAGCATCACTCTCCCAAGTTGGGGGGGGGTTTAAAGTCTTTAACCCCCACTCAGTATTGGCTCAACAAAGATAAGAATGAGCACCACATCTGGAATCCTCCTCTGGAATCCTCATCTAGAGACTGTACCAGTCCATCCAGCTCACTAGGAGTATGATCAGAACTAGTCTTACATAGTATTCTAGTTTACTCTCTTGTGCTTATGATAAAAAACTGACCAAAGCCAGCCTGCAAGGAAAGGGTTAATTTGGCTTACAGATGTAGGCTCCCTGGGCTCATGTTCAGTTGTCTTTCTTATATATATCCATGCCCCATCTGCCTAGGGTTGATACCGCCCACAGTGGGTGGGACCCTTCTACATCAGTTAGTAATCAAGTAAATGCCTCACAGACATGAGCACAGGCCAACGTGATAGATTGATGTGATATGATAGATTTTATCTGATGCTGTCTTTTCCCAGGTATGCCAATCAAGAGTTGCCATCACACGTGATCTGTGAAATTACTATTTCCCCTTGGTCTAGCGGGTGACATGGGCACGTGTCATTTTCCATTTGTCACAACGATTTGGGAAACTCAACGTCCACAGCATGGATGTTCCCTAAAATGAAGTGCAGGGAGAACTTCCAGGCTCCATTTTTCAACTCACGTGTGTGTGTTTTTCTTGACATTTGCAGCAATAAATTAGAAGAGATTCCGGTGTCTCACCTGAATACTTAGGGCTCCGTGCAGGGGTCATGACTGGAATGTTTTCTCGTTTCTGTTGTGTGGAGGGACTGCAGGGAGCTCATTGCTGATTGCCACTATCTTCTTACTGAAGAGAACTCCATTCAAGAGAGGAACTCTGTGTGATGGGCATCAGGCTTTTTCAAAATCCGAAGGCAAGTCATTGCTTGATTAGAAGTCTACCTTTAATATGGGCACATGTTCCACCTGAGCCATTGTCGTCTGGCTGTAAACCTTCTCTTGATGTCTAAGAATTCTCTCTACTCTGACAGGCTCTAGCAGAGATTCAGCCAACCTCTGGGAGAATCAGGCCTTTGCCTGCTCTCCCAGGAGCCTTTGTATGGTTTACTAAGCCTGAGCTCAGTGGGCATGGTAGCTCTGATCCCCAGCAGTAAGGGTGAAGTCGTGGGGAAGCACTGTACCCGGTTGTTGGTGGGTATTTGAAGCAATCACAGTAATCGAGTTTCTATATAGAAGCCTGCTGCTCCATGAGCATACCTTTGAGCCACAACTTTGTATTTCACTGTTAAGAGTTTACAAAGCATGTTCTGGGATGCTCGCGTATAGACTCTGGAAAGTTCTACTTTCCATACAAAAAGATCCAAAAGCACTTGCTGGTCTGACACTTCTCCTTCTTCTCTGTGAATGCTGGGCACATGGCTTGGTCTGGAGGTAGCAGTCATGTGACGTGAATGAGCATTAGATTGAGAAGATGATGAGAGCCAAGATAAGAAGCAGGAGCTTTGCCGGGCGGTGGTGGCGTACGCCTGTAATCCCAGCACTTGGGAGGCAGAGGCAGGCAGATTTCTGAGTTCAAGGCCAGCCTGGTCTACAGAGTGAGATCCAGGACAGCCAGGACTACACAGAGAAACCCTGTCTCGAAAATAAAAACAACAACAACAAAAGAAGCAGGAGCTTCCACAACCAATCACAACACATCTACATCAAGGCCAGAAACACCTCCATCCAAACTTCTTTTGTGTATTATTTCCTTTTTCATGGTCTATGTGGTATGTGTGTTTGTGTGTGTGTGTGTGTGTTTGTGTGTGTGTGTTTGTTTGTGTGTGTGTGTATAAGCTTTGAGATTGACGTTGGGAATCTAGATTATTCTTCTACCTTATTCTTTGGGGAAATATCTTTCCATCAAATTCAGTCTGAACTGGGCCACCGCTCAGTATTTATATGGGTTTTGGAATACCAAAATCTGACAAAATTATACGTCTTTGAGGCTAACGGTTGAACTGCTGATCTCTAATCTCCAGCCTTTTCATCTTTAAAAAAAAAAGACTTATTTTAGTATTATGTATATGTATGCATATATGTGTGTGAGTGTGTGTGTGTGTGTGTGTGTGTGTGTGTATGTATGTATGTATGTATGTATATGCACCACATTTATGACTAGTGCCTTTGGAGGCCAGGAGAGATCTTCAGATAACCTGGGACTGGATTTCCAGATGGTCATGAGCCACCATGTGGGTGCTGGCAATTGAACCTGGGTCCTCTGCAAGAGCCACAAGTGCTCTTCACCTCAAGCCATCTCTCCAGCCACACTCATAGCCTTCTTACAAATGAGGCATCCCTGTCTGGATTGCTTATGCCATTCCTAACTCTCACTGTGGAGATCCAGACTCTCAGGCTGATGTTGAACCTCACACTTCTTTGTGTTTCCTAATGTGTAAAATGAAGATGCATAAAGGCACATGGCTGACTGTTAGTTGTCACTGTTTCTGAGGAGAAGGAATAAGTCAGCTCTTCAGGAATGGTCCTGTTTGGCATAGATCTCATTTCCTTAAGTAATGTCTCGGGTGGGACACTAGAAAGGGACACGGAGCTAGGATCAAGATACTTTCATCTTTTATCTGCACCTTAAAGTAGATTTTCTTGGAGGGCCTTTGATGCAAACAATAATTATACCCATGTAAACAATAATTATATAAGAAACTGTTGTAATGTGTGGCCCTAACTAAGTGGGGTATTTGGGGGGAGGGTTGAAGCCATACAATTAATAAGTAATAATTTTACTTTCTTTGCCTATAGAATTTTAATTTATTTATTATATACAGTCAGAAGGGGCAACACGTGGCCTCCCTTTATGTAGATAAATGTTTCACAATGGGAACAAATAACTGTGGGAACTTCCCCAACTGTCTCTATGGAAGAAAGAGGTCTTAGGGTCTAAATTAATCTGTTTTACCAGTCTCCCTTGACTAGTAATCAAACAGTCAAACTGCTTAATTCTTTTTTTTTTTTCTGATCAGAAAAGAGGTCATTCAATTGGATCTTAGAATATCAGACAAAACCAGCTGGCCCATTGCTGAATTAGGGAAAGAGGAAATACTGACTCAACCCATTTGAACAGAGAGCAGCGTAGGCAGAGAGGGTCAACCTTACACATCTTTTATTGCAAAATAGTTCCAGATCTCTTGAGACTGGCTGAGTGGGAGAGGAGAGATTGCGCTTCTGATGTAGAAGCTATCTGTGAGGACCGGAAACAGCACTTGGGTATTGAGAAGGATGCAGAGCCGCCGTCCCCAACACCACCTCCTGTCCCCTCCACCCAGGACAGCGTCTGACCAGTTTGATATCTGTACAGCACTTGGGAGTTTCTAAGTCTTAAGAATCTGAACTCATTAACACAGAACTTGAACTAATCTTAGCCTTGGCTTTTTGTCTTGGGAACAGAATTGGCTCCGGGGTTCTAAGTGACTCACTGAGGAAATACTCAGGCATGCTGTGCAAGATGAGGGCAGTATTTTAACAACAGGCCATCGTATAATAGATGGAGAAGAACCACAAATGAAAGGAAAATAAATTAAAGAGTCTAGGAACCAAAGAAGGCTTAGAGCAAAAGGCAGATACCATACCCTGGAAACAGAACGCCAGCATTTTAGAAACAAAACATCTGGGCTAGAATCATCAATGAACTTGCAATGAGACTTAAGAAAGAGTCACACCAGTTTGCCTTCCGCCCTTATGTGCTTGCCTTAGCCAAATGGTTGAATATAAAGTACCCTAATGGATGTTAAGTGTTTTATAAATTAAGGGCTCTGAAAATATAAGCCGTGACCATCCTTACTGGAGAAGAGACCACCATGGTACTGAAATTATGAGGTCTTCCAGCCAAAGAGCTTGACCAGAAGGAAGCTATGAAACTGAACAAAATTAAAACAAAACAAAACCATTTCTCAGTTCTTGGCCTTGAACTGTTAGAAGGGGTTGGGAGGGAACAGCTTTTTAATATCCTGAGTGTTAGAACTGGGGCATTACCGGATGGGGGGGATCTGTCCTTTCTTGATCTTTTCAGAAGGACAGAAAATTGGAGTCATGGGCCACAACCACCAGAAACATGCCATGTTCCTGTTCTCCCTCTCCTACTCCGGGCAGACATTACTAATCAATCTTAATTCTATGTGTCTCTCCAACACCTTCAACTTTCTTTCTTACAGTCTTCTGGAAAGCTGATGTTAATTACCAGTCTTGAGCTAAGTATGTAGAGCAGGCAAGCCTGCTTCAGTTTCTTGAGAAGAGACTACAGACCCGCTCCACCAGACATGACTAGTGCTTTCATTTTGTTTATGAAGAAGCCAAGACACAGGAATAGCACACTTGGGATTCAAGTTTACCCTCCACTACACCACACACACACACACACACACCATATACACACACCTTTGGGACATGGCCAACAATCTCCATTCCCTAGAGCGTTCCATGGCTGGAAAAAAGGAAGAAAGAAGAGCTAGTCCCTTATTTTACCTGAGTGGGTATCTCTCTCTTCCCCTCACCCCAGGATGTAACCCATTAGCACAGGGCAAAGCCCTTGCAGAGATGACTCAAGGCCTCCTGAGGCAGCCAGTGGTAAAACCAATCAGGTCTGTGGGTGCTTCAGGATTCGTTTCTGTGAACATTCTCTTCAAAAAATGAGAGTTTCATGCGGATCCTAGATAACATGCTTGGTCACATCCGGAACAGGCTTGTGACTGGTCTCTCGGGAAACACCATTATGGATATGGGAACACAGCCAGGGAAAGTAAAACTGAGACTTCGGCCCTTCCCAAGTCTTAACTGTGAGTAAACCAAGAGAAACAGCTTCATCGCTTTCATCGGTCCATCTTATCACAGAACCTTCCATCTTCTTACTTCCTGCTGAATAACAAGGAAAGGGGGCACTCACAGTAGCCACGCCCCACCCCGCCCCCATACACATACTTTCTTATGACATTTATAAGAATCAGGTTACTTCTTTCATCCATTTAACCGTAGGGATTTGCTTGTGCATGCGAACATGTGTGCATATGTGCGTGCCTGTGCATGTTCGTGTGCATGTGTGTCCGTGTTCTGTGTGGTGTGTGTGTGTGTGTGTGTGTGTGTGTGTGTGCGCGCGCGCGTGTGTGTGTAGGTACAGCAGGCCCATAGTCTTGTTTATTATGTGCAACCCCTCTTTTGTGGCAACAGTCCCTAAAATCTATGCCTTTAGCAAAGCCCAATGAATACTGTTGGCCACAATCCTCCTGGGGTACATCAGATTTGTTACAAGACTCTCATCTGTACTATAAGTGTGTGCCCTCTGATAGCCTCCATTTCTTTGACCTAATAACCACAGTGACACACACTCTGTGTTCCTATGATGTTTGACCCATTCTTAAATTCCACACATGATATGAAGCATTTTTCTTTCTGTGTCTGGACTGTTTGAGCATGCTGTCCTCTAGGTTTATATGTATTGTAACAGTGGGAAAGACTCCTCCGCCTCCTCCTCCTTCCTTTTCTCCCTCTCCTTCTCCTTCTCCTTCTCCTTCTCCTCCTCCTCCTCTTCCTTCTCCTCTTCCTCCTCCTTTTCCCCTCCTCCTACCCCCTCCTCCTCCATTCTTCTTCCTCTCCACCCCCTTCTCCTCCTCTTCTTCCTCCTCTTCTTCCTCCTCCTCTTCTTCCTCAACGCTAAACAATATTCCATCATAGATATAAGCCACATCTATAAAAGTTGATTCATAGGTCAGCAGGCTCTCTGGGGGCTTCTGTAACTTGCCTATTATATGACCTACTATGAGCATGGTGACGGTTTGCAGGCTGTGATTTCACGTCCCCTGGGCATATATACAGAAGAGAGATCGCTGGTCTATGCTAGTTCTGTTTTTAATTCCATCGAAAGCCTCCACACTGCTCCAGTCATCTTGGTCCTCACCAGTATCACACAGTGAGTGGCTCCCCATCCCCCTCACCCTGGACAACACTGGCTGCCTTCTCTGTTTTATAAAAGCTGTCCTCTTTTTATTAGCTTAATTTTGTTGTCGTTGTTGCTGTTAGCACACAAAGCAACAGGTCTGACTCAGTATTTTCTTTCTCATGGACCATTATGCCGCTACTCTCATTTGCTGGTCCCAATCTGCCTTTCCCAGACTGCTGTTATATACTCTGTTTGCGCTGCTAAGTTTTGTTTATTTCTTTGTTTGTTTGTTTGTTTGTTTGTTTTTATGATGGAGGCCTCAAAGCTGCTTGGCTGCTTCTGTTCTTACTACTCCTTCCTTCCTTCCTTCCTTCCTTCCTTCCTTCCTTCTGTGCGTTTCCGGTCTGTGCCCCACCCACATCAGCACCCTCTGACATTTTGCTGCTTCCTAGCCCATCCTGCTTTCAAGCTCTGCGTTCATGTTCCCACCCAAATGTCTTTCCCTGGTTCCCGTACCACTAGGTTCCACTCTGTGTTAAATCAAGTCAAAGAATGATGACAGATTCGGTACTGTCCATATCGCTTGCCCCTTTCAGAGTCGACGGGAGAACAAGCCGGAGTAAGGGATGCTCTCAGAGTCACCTAGAAAATCCGATGCACAGTAGAAAAGAGACAAAGGTGAACCTCAACAGCAGATCTTATAGACTCCAGTGAGATACAAGATAAAGCAAAGACTCGAAAGCTGAGCACACCCCCAAACCATCTTCTGACCGTCTTATGCTTCCAACCGGAAGTGATGCACGCAGCTAATCGCTAAAGGCAAAGGTCTTAATAAGTACACAGCAGCTTGAGCGGGCATGGGAAGTCACAGTCCCCGCGGAGCAGGGACACCTGCCTCTGTAGTGACTGGAAAGTCATTGAGATACATAATCACAGTCCCACTGACGTCAGCACTTACAAAGGTGCTTGGGCTGTTTGAAAGGCTGTCCATTGTATAATCTGCACGGCTCGAAATAAAGGAGATGGCCCGTATGTGCAATAATAGCCACGATGCTTGTCCTTTCCGTCCCAGTTTCACACATGCATAAATGCATCAAAATGGCTAGGGTCTCTTTGCTCAGGAAAGCTGTGATATCAGTCAAGTTTCTCCTCTTTTCCCTCTTTATCCCGGTCTGTCCTTAGTCTTGACTCCCAGTGTCTGTCTTTGAGACGTGTGTGTGTGTGTGTGTGTGTGTGTGTGTGTGTGCATGTATATGAGGGTCTACGAGTGTCTCTGTGTACATACATGTATATAGTACCTTGACAAATTGAATCTTTTATATAATCTTGGTAAGTAAAATCATACATATAACCATTAAAATATTTCAAAGATTGCTTATGTGTATGTGTGTGTATCTGCATGGGTTTATGCCGATGCCTGAGGAGGCTGGAGGATGCCATCAGACACCTGGAGCTAGAGTTGCAGCAGTTGTAAACTGCCATCGGGGATTCACAAAAACCAAAATGGGACGTCTGTGAGAATGGCGTGTGCTTTTAACCGCTTGGCCATCTCTCTAGCCCCTGAATATAGTCTAATAAAGGACACTTGGTGCCACACCTGACTACCTGAGTCTAATCCCTGGGACACACACACACACACACACAAATAAATAAATAACAAATAAATGTTAAAAAATAAACTTCAGAGTTCTTTGATAGGTTCAAGATTACTCATGGTGCCTGTTTATCTCTTGGTTTTTGGTTTTGTTGCTGTCGTCTGTAAGTTGGGTTTGTTTGTTCATTTTTGGCTCTTTATAGTTTTCAGGGACTTACCTCTGTTTCGTGTAAAACTGTCAAATTTATGTGGGAGAGTTGCGCCCAGTTCCATAGTGTAGCAGTTATCACGTCTGCTTTACACGCAGAAGGTCCTGGGTTTGAGCCCCAGTGGAACCACGTGGTGTACTTCATAACTTTCAAATTTATGTGGGAGAGTTGCTTGGGGTGTTTCCTTATCTTGCTAGCATTTTCTTTCAAGTTTTAAAACATTAGTAATGTCTCTTCTCTTTCTAGAATCCTGTTTTCTCTCTCTTTTCTCTCTCCCTCTCTCCCTCTCTTCCTCTCTCCCACCCTCCCGCCTTTCCTCCCTCCCTCTCTCCTCCCTTCCCTCTTTTCTGGGGTTATTGAACTTGGTGCTGTTTACTGAAGAACCAACATTTTGTCTTATGATTATTCTTTCTTATTCACTGTGTCCTTCCTTCTGCCCCCTGTGGGTTCATCTTCCTCCTGTCTCTAGTTCCATAAGGTAGGGCTTAAGCTGTTTATTTTTCTATTTTTCCTCCCCTCTACTGAGAATATTTATTGCTATTGATTTTTCTCTAATTACCACCATAGCTATGTTCAATACTTTTTTCAAGAGTTCCTTACTTTTCTTTTAAGTATATGGATGTTTAGCCCATGTGTATGTATGTGACCCCTTGTGCATGCCGTACCTGAGGAGGCCAGAAAAGGTATTAGATGACCCGGAACAGGAGTGACAGGTGGGTGCTGGGAACAGACCTCAGGTCTGCTGCAAGAGCAGCAAGCGCTTAACCTCTGACCCATCTCTCCAACCCCTCAACCGATGCTCTTTTTAAAGCCATTATGATTTAATAGCATTATCAGTTTTATTAACTGTGCCACCGTATAATGGTTTTCTGCTTGCTCTGTTCTTGATATTTGCCTCATTGCCTCTTATTTTTCTTAGTTCCCCCTCCCTTGACTTCTTTGGAAGACTTACCAGGATTTCATTTTAATTTGCCTAAGGAGCAATTGGCCATTACCTCTCCATAAAAGCATTTTATGATTTCTTCGGGGATTAAAATACACTCAACTTTTTCAGTCTAATTAGAAATTACAATCTCCACTCTAAGAGAAACCATGGGAGACGTGCTTGGCCTCGGCCTTGCTGGGGCAGTGGGCCTTTATGTTGCAAACACTGAACACGTACAGGGACTGCTGTAAGTTTTAAATTCAACTGTGCTCATAGTTTAAAGAACCAAATGCTTGCTGTTTCCATTCTTAATTGCTCTGACTCCCCTCTGATGACACATTTCTTCTTTGGGATGATTTTTTTTTCTAGCATTGGAGTGAGGGGCACGGACAGGAACTGGTATTTTAAGATCAAAGTCATAGTTAATGTCAATAAGACACCACAACGACACGAAAATAAATAAACAAATACGAACACACCACAATCTTGATTCAAAGGGCTAAATAGAACCCCAGTCATTAAACCAGGTCTTCTGAAAAATCAAATTCAGTTTGCTGATATGAAGAACTGTTAGTTCATCCTTGATGGGCAGATGTGTGCTAGGTGTAGAATACATTCACTTGGATATGGAGTCCAGGTATAACTATTCATTCCTAGGGGATTTTGGACTATCTTATCACTCCCTCCCAGCTCCTGTGACCCCAGTGAGCTATCCTGCTCGTCTGAGATATCAGGAGGCACATTGCCTTCCTCTGGTTGCTGCCAGAACTATTCTTTGTCTTTAAGTTTTTCTTTCATTTAATTATCTTGTGTTTTGACATGGATTTCTTTCTTTGTTTATTCTGTTTGGAGTTCACTAAGTTTCTTTTTTCTCTTTCTCTTTTTCTTTTTTAGTATAGAATAGTTTGTTCAGGGTATGGGGAGAGGAGTTAAGAGGGTGGTAGAGGCAGAGAAAGGCAGAAAGAGGGAGAGAGTAGAGAAGTAGATGCTAGCCAAGACCACGTGGAGGGAGAGGGGGAAGGGAAGGGGAAAGAGGAGAGTCCAAGAGGGCAAGAGAGAAGCAAGCAGGACACATGAGTAACAGCTCTAAGTTTCTTGAATTAATAAACTATGTCTGAGGACCACATTAAAGGCAAGCCATTTTTATCTCTGCATAATTTCTGCTGGACTCCTTTTGCTGTCTTCTTGGAGGTCTGAGGGCTTGAACCAAGGCTGGAGTTTTTTCTATGTCAAGGAATTCTTTGAGGCTTTATTCATTCATACAGTTGTGTTGTCTCTGTGGCTAATGACATGATTTCCGGTGACCCAATCTTAAGTTTATTGATTCCTTTGCTGTAGTTCCAGGGTGGGGCTCAAGAGATGCCTCTGTGGGTAAAAGCACAGGCTACACAAGCTGACTGCTCCGGGTTCAATCCCTAGAACCCACTGCAAGGTAGACAAATGCCACAAAGTTGTCCCCTGGCCTCCACGTGTATGCCCCACATATTAATAAACAATAGCAAATAAAAAATGAAATCTAAGGGTTGACTCAGAAGTAAAGGTAGCCATGGGAGTGGTGCAGAATTCTCCACTGTCTTTGAACCATGGAAACTTCCTTTTCTAACATCAAGGGGCAAACATCTAGACTTTCTCCTGGACATCTTTCTGATCCTCCTGTTTGTGGCTGTACAAATGCGTATCCACAGCTGCCTTTTGGCCCATGCTGATGACACTGGAGAGGAAGGCATCTAACCCAGGTCTTCACTAGCAAGTTGATGATGATAGGATGGACTTGTTGATAAGAGAAGCTCCCTAGAGATAGAACGCATGGCTTCGGGCACACAATAGAACTGTTCCCTTGAGGTATTCATCAAAGGGACTTGTCACAGTCTTTTCAGGCATAAACATGACAAGCTCTCTGTCTATCAAGGACTTATTCTCAGGTCTCCGTGTCCATGAGAATCAAATCATGATGGAAGGGTAATGTGTATGTGTGATGTTGGGTTCTTTCCTCCTTTAATATTGTTTTTCTCTCTTCATCTTCTTTCCTCCTTGGTGCTTTGGTAAGAAATGTCCCCAAAATAATCAGTCAGTAAAGTGTTTTCTGCGTAAGTATGAGGAACTGAGTTCAGATCCCCGACATCTAGGTAAAAACACTTGGGTCAAGATGGCTGCACTTATGATCCTAGCTATAGCAGGGTGCAAACAGGCATACTCCTGGAGCTTTCTGATCAGGTCATTTCACCAAATTGATGAGTTCCAGATACGGTGACAGACCCTGTCTTAAGAAAGCAAGATGGAGAACTGTGGGAAAAGACACTCAAAGTTCATCTGTAGACTCTACATGTCGATGCCTCTACATGAACAGGTAAATATTACATTAGCAACACACACACACACACACAGAGAGAGAGAGAGAGAGAGAGAGAGAGAGAAAGGCCAGCCTCGTCCTGGCTGGCTGCAGGGTGACAGGACCAACCCTCCACTGTTAGGCTTTGAGGTGCTGTTCATTCTAGTCCTCATTGGTTTTGAAGAAATCCCTCTCTATAGGAAGGGGTCTAATCCTCAAGCTCATTTTCAGGGGCTTTTTTTAAAACAAAAAATAACAACAAAAAAAAACAAAACAAAAAACAAACAAAACAAAAAACTGGGCCTCGGGATGGGGATGGTTGGAAGGACACAGTAGTACAAATGTCTGCTTCACCCTCTGTAAATACTATTTTTATACTTCATCTTCACCATCTCAGGCTTTACACTTGTGGCCCCCCCAGGATGGAGTGTCCCCTTCCTCACCTGAGCAGTGTGACTGAGAATGGGAAGAGGCTATGTATTTAAAGATAATTAAATTTAATAGCATGCTTCTCTAAAAAATTAATACATACCTCAGGTCATACATTAAGAATACATTATGTCATCATGAGTTCACAATGATATCTTCAGAGACCTTAATGTCACCATGTCACAAGATGAAAACACAGCTTGGGGGTTTGGTGGTTTGTGTGAACTCTTACGACAAATATGGTAAGGAAAATGATGGGCCCCCTAAAGATGCCCTCGTGCTGAAACCTGTGGATGTTTGGTGGGCAGAAAAGGACTTTGGGGGTGTTATTAATGGCAAAGTATAAGGTGTTCTGGATTATCTAGGTGTGTTCAAGATAATCACAGGGCTCTTTTCAGAAGGAAACAGGAGGGTGGGAGCCAGTGCAAGAGGCAATACTACAGCCCCACAGTCAGAGATCTGAAGAGGCATCACAGGGCTCTTTTCAGAAGGAAACAGGAGGGTGGGAGCCAGTGCAAGAGGCAATACTACAGCCCCACAGTCAGAGATCTGAAGAGGCTACATTATTTTGGAAATGGGGAAGAGACCATTTTCCAAGCTGTACTTAAATCTCTGTAAGCTGGGAGAGATGAGAACACGGGCATTCCCTCAAACAGGAAGAAGGACAAGGTTCCTGCACCCTTCCCCAACACCTTCATTTGAGCATGCTGTGACCCATTTTGGATTTCTGTGCTGCAGAACTGAAGTCACTGAATTTGCATCGTTTACAGGTGATGTAGGGCAGACTAAGGCCAGAGGATGATGGGTAAAATCTCCATCAGAAGAGGAGAGCATTTATGATGGCCGGAGGTTTCATTTATGATGGTGAGAGATGAGGTTTCCATGTTCTCCTTTTTCTCAAACCAACATCCTGTAGCTGTCGACTCTGATCACTCCTCTTTTCCATAAGCAACAATCGTCTTCCTGTTAGAACTCCATAGGCACTTGAACACAGTCATTTTATTGCACATTTATTTAATCATTGAATGTGTGTAGAAGGGGGCGGGCAAGCAGAACTCAGAGGTCAGTTTTCTCCTTCCATCTTGTGGGCCTTTGAGAATGGAACTCATTAGTGTTGACATCAAGTGTCTTTACCTGCCGGGCAAGCCAGCCAGCCTCCATTAGGTCTTCTTAATCATGGAATACTGGCTTCTATCACATTTAACAGGGCTACTTGACCATGTGCTGCGTAGTAACCCTCTTAGTCACAGGTTGGGCTTACTGTTACTTAGGAACACCATGGAATCGTACCCACTGGAAGCACTCCAAGCTCCAAACTCCAAAATCTGAATCATCTGCTTGTGTTATGAAGCCAACAGTCACTGACTGGCCTAGCATCAGTGGACCCAAACCTTTGACCTGCCCTTCCCATCTGAGGTGAAGAGAAAATGACAAAACAGTTAGCCTCAATCCAGTTTATCCTTTTGGCGTTGCTGCAACAGAACACTTGAGCTTCAGTTACTTAACATAAAGAGAACAGCACTTGGCTCAGAGTTCCGGAGGCTGAGACATACAAGATTGAACTGCCCCTTCAAGCCAGGTCCTTCTGCTTTTTAAAACATTGCAGGATACGATACATCACGAGAGGACACAGCTAAGAGAAGAGGATAAGCAAGCCTGATTAGTAACAAACCCACTATCAAGCTAATGAATCCAGTCTCAGGAGGACAGCCATGTCTATTCATGAGCAAAGAAAGAATCCTCGTGACCTAGCTATCAGCCACTTGGTAAAGATCCTGCCTCTAAACACTCACAGTGAGTAAATACTAGGGAGGAGAGTGTTTCTGAATAGCACAGAAATATGAGGCAGAGAGGTACCTGCCAACAGGATTAGTGGGTGATCAGGCAGACACTCTAAGATAAACACAAGTTTATCCCCTCACATCTGCCAAGCCTTGAAGAACAGCTGTGTGGTGTCTCTCCAACTCTCCACCCATTGACTAGTTCTGCCTTGCGTATAGCAGCTATAAGAGATGGGGCAAAGGTGGAACTAAAGGAAATTACATATGAGAGTGGTTTTATTGGCATTAAGGAACTGACACCAGATTTCTCTTCATATAGAGGACAGTGGGTCACCAAGTGCCGTAAACTCAGTAGGAAGAGCACTGTTGACTCCATGGGAACTCTCAACAGATATGGCTTCTGCCTTTTGAGTATGAAATGCTTTGTGTGTTGACTCTTCTGTTCCCTACTTCTGGAAACAGAACCAGATTATAACTCAGCCCACAGAATTCATATTGCTTTTACTTGACACCCCTCCCTCCCTATATTTTTAGCATTAAAACCCAGTTTTGCTAGAAAGCAGGAGTTTTAATAACCCAGCGCAACTCTTCTTGACCCAAAATTGAGTAGTTTGGTTTCTGACAGTGGAGAGAAATTTAATGGGGAGGTGGGGGAGGAACAAAAAGAAGCACAGAAGGCAGATTAGTTCCAAGAAAAAAATCTTAATGAGATAGGATCTCTTAGAATTGACTCTCAATGTGACAAAAATTTTCTTCAAGCTCTGCCCCTACTCCCACCCCCCATCACTCCTGATTCTCTCTCTGCCTTCATTTGGCATTACTGTACAGCATTTACAGTGTGCTTTTCCTGCTCTAGCTCTATCTTAATAACAGGTTGGCCCACAGTTTTCCCACTTCCCAAAGGGAAACACTACATCACTAGGCTATGACTTCTACTTTTTGATGTAAAAGACACATTTCCAATTTAGTAGGTTGACAGAGAGCCCCCATTTTAACCTGGGGTCTGTACCCATAAATAATTTCATAGAATATATACTGTTATTGTAAGACCCCCAAAAACCGAGGGTGCCCCAGCACCCCACACCCCAGAAGGTGACACCCAAATCATTTGCGAGAAACGGTCTCGATGCAATAACATGAGAGTTTCTTTATTCCAGAATTCTGGGTTCCACAGCCGTACACCATGCAGGGGTAGAGGACTGAGGACCATGAGTGCTGAATTGCGACAGCTTTTATAAGCTTATGACAAAGCCCTCGAATTACAACCCAATCATTTCTTAGCATGGAGAGCCCTCGAAATGTGAGCCAATTGATTTGTACCATTCCATAGTTTTTAGGCCAATCAGTTTAGATTATCGGAGCCCGTGCTCAGTGGACCAATTAGTTTCCTATAATGTCTACAGCTGCGTGAACTCATGCTTAGGGGTAATGGCGTAAGTTTACAGAAGCAAGATAAGCTTAGCCCATTTCCAGTTATCCTATGGGGCCAGGATCACCTATTCAAGGCCTTCCTGGTAGGTCTAAACAAAAGGCGGGCTCTGGAATGTGACCTTTTACCTAGTTTCTAACAAAGTGAGATAGCATTTTAAACTTCTGACTTCTTGGGGTCATTAGAGTTAGGCTGTATTATTTTCTATCCTTTCATTATTTTGCATGTTTTAAAAGTCATTACACCATACCACACTGGCCACAACGTCAAGTTAAGGGTGAAGTCAACATTGCAACCCTGGCATTCTGGCTTCAGGATGCGTGCCCTTGACTAACATACTGTGGCACCATGGGGACTTGAGGTATGGATCCAGGAAGATTGTTCCATCTATGTCCCTTTAAGGTTAGATTCATTTCACATGTTAGTGATTCCCAGCTCTTCCGGTAATTTCCTCAGCTGCTCCCTCAGTCTCTCTTCTCAGAGATTTATTCCCTTACATATGTTTATCTGCATTTTGCATTTGGAAGTACAAGACTAGAATATGGGGCATTGTGCGTTGTAAGCAAGCACCCCACCCCCAAACTACATCTCAGCCCAGAAGATCCTCTAACTGCCTGCAGTTACATGGAACGGGTTGCCTGGAAGGGAAGCTGGGGATGTATGGGAAGGCGGCAAAAAGAGATGGAGACCAAGACAACATTGCTGTTCAAGGTCTCAAAGTTTAATGGAGGACTCCAAATATATAGGCAGGGGGAAACCCTTCCCCCAAAGGCTGGAAACTTCTCCACAGAACCAGTTCAGTTGCTCCACAGGTGGCCAGTGTCCTTGAAGTGCAGGTCCTTGAAGAACAATGGGCTTCACCTTGGTCTGAGTTCCCACTCAAAGGCCAGGAGAGGAACTTCACTTTGGTCAATGTCAAATTCCTGCCTGGTGGCATGGCACCCCAATTAGGCTCTCTACAAGACCCTATCACTTTTGTTTGTTTGTTGTTTGTTTGTTTGAGACAGGTTTTCTATGTGTAGCCTTGACTGTCTTGGAACTTGCTCTATAGACCAGGCTGACTTGGATATCCGCTTGTCCCTACCTCTGCCTCCCAAGCACTGGGATTAAAAATGTGCACTGCCCAGCGAGACCACACAGTTAGAAAAGCGACACTGCTAATGTGCACATCATCTCTCAGTCTCTCTCTCCCCTCCTTTCACCACCAAGCCTCCTAGAACGGCTCTCTGACCCCTTTCCATCCTGGGCACCTGAGTGTTCTGCTATCTGGCCTCCTTCAAAGCTCTGCCACAGTTACTGCTTCATGACCAACCTCGACTATGACTTTCAGCTGCTCTTCTGCCTGTGACTCCGTGGCATTTGACTGTGAGCCAGGCCTCCTTTGAAATTCCCCACCCCTTTGACAATATGACAAATCACTCTCCTTTCCATGCTCCTTCCCTCTCCCCACCGCCCTTACAACTCCATGTCACCTTCTGGAATAGATAACCTCATGATCCGGGCTCCCTTGCCCACAAGTGGGTGTGTTACAAGAGTCTACCCCTGGCTTTTTCTTCTTCATTTGCTTTGCCTGCTGACCTAAATGATCTTGCCTCCACCCACAACTTAAATTATTACCTCTCTTTTTAATCTTTGTTTCCAGGGCCAGCCCCCTCTGACATCTAGCCCAGCATTCCATCCTCCAGCTGAACATCTTGGGCTGGACTGTCTCCATCTGGGCAAGGAAAACTGTCCCTCTCGACTCTCACACGGAGAGCAGGGCTCACTTAGTGTTAGCCGAGGACCGGAGAGGCATACGCTTCCAGCATCAATACTGTGCTCACTCGGTTTGCAAGAACTCTCGGTTCTGATAGTGCAAAAAAGTGGGGAAGGGGGGAAACTCATGAGGAATGTGAAGCGTAAACACAAATCAGCTGGAGCAGGAAAACACACCTCATATTTTACGTTGGCTGTCCAATGACTAACCACGAACATGTTTCCACGAATTGCTGATCTATTCATTTTTCCTTTGCCGATGGTTTCAAGAGACACTACAATTTATACCACCCCCCTTTTTTTTTATTCCACAGTCTCCTGGATTGTCCCTTGGAGATCCCCTGGGACCTCTGTAGATGAGCATGTAGCCTGCTCCTCCCTTTCAAACAAGACACTCACGTCTGGTTTCTCCCGTTTGATTAAGAGCCTGGGCGGTGGGTCATGACCTTTACTCTGGCCAAAAAAAAAAAAAAAAAAAAAAATTTAGTTGGAACTCCCCCCCCCCCCCCAAGAAAAGAAATAAACTCAAAAAAAACTGGAAACCATTAGAAATTGCCCATTTTCCTACAACCCAAAGTCATTGAATAGGATTGGCAAGAGATCACGGTCGATGATGCTCTTTGTAAAGATGTCCAAAAACAACCAGCTACATGTTCATCCTTACAATTAAGCAGCAGTACCCAACCCTCTCCAACCCAAGGAACAGGTCTGAGCTGCAGGCAGAGATACTTCCGTGTGGTTTTGATGTAGTCTAAAGCCTTTGCTTCGGAGGTACGGAACAACCTTATTAGCTCGTCGAGATTCCGGATGATAAGAATGCCGGGAGTTCTCGTGGATGGAGAGTCAGGGAAACTTGTGCCTCTGCCGAAGGGGGGCGCATCCTGGGACACTGTGAGTCTGAAGTCCTGGCACACAGTGAGTGAGTTTGTAATGTGCGCATGAGAAAGCAAACACGTGTAGCAGGAGGAGGCACAGAGCAGAGAGGAGGGAAGGAAGGAACTACAAGAACTCAGACAGCAACAGAGATAAGGAAAGACAGTCAGGGACTGGACTCGGGGGCCGTGAGGACTTTAATACGCAACTGGTCCCGGTCAGTAAACTCTCTTGCTTGGGCTGGTTCTTACGAACTTTCTTTCTCACAGTGTCACTCCTTGCGGTACAAACCTTTAGAAACTCCTCCTGGGCCTCTCATCTGCAGTAAAAAGAGCCCGCCCGTTGTCACCAAGGCCCATTTGCGTGCAAATTTTCTGGTCACACTACTCTTGGGTCCAGGAAAGCCAGAAAACCGCGTGCACGGTGCCTTGACGGAGACTTACCTCCTGCTCGTCGGTATATGACGCATATATGATGGTTTCTCGACCAGGCTCATTTCTGTAGTGCGAGGATGACTGCTCCAGGTTTGTCTGATGGATGCTCGCTCCCCACCCCCTCCTTTGCCCGCATCCAATGTGCTTCCTTCCTCCCCGGCTCCCTCACACGCGCTACAGACTCTGCATTGAAAGCATACTTACCAAACAAAAGAATGAGCGGATGTTTGATTGGAGGGGCATCCCCATCCTCTTCAAGTCACCTCAAGCATCCGTCTCCTTTCTTAGCAAGAACAAAAATTATTCTTATTACTGGCTCATTTTTCACAGGTAGATCTTGGATGCCAAGTCATGTAGTCATATTAGCGACATTTTCTGCTTCTTTCCCCATTTCCTTCCATTTTTCTCCTCCCTCCATCCCTTTACCCATTCTTCTCTCCTCCCCTCTCCCCCTTCTCAGCAGCCATCCTGAGTCTCATCTATCTCTGTGAGAAGAGGCAATGGGGGTCTTTTTTTGATATATTCTTTATTTACATTTCAAATGATTTCCCCTTTCCTTGATCTCCCCTCCCATAAGCTCTCTCCCCTCCCCCTGTTCCCCAATCCACCCCTTCCTGCTTCCCTGTCCTGGTATTCCCCTACACTGCTGCACTGAGCCTTTCCAGGACCAGGGGCCACTCCTTCCTTCTTCTTGGACATCATTAGATATGTGCATTGTGTCTTTTGGTATTCCAAGCTTCTAGGCTAATATCCGCTTATCAGTGAGTGCATGCCATGTGTGTTCGTTTGAGACTGGGTTGCCTCACTTAGTATGATGTTCTCCAGCTCCATCCATTTGTCTAAGAGTTTCATGAATTCATTGTTTCTAATGGCTGGATAGTACTCCCTTGTGTATATATACCACATTTTCTGTATCCATTCCTCCATTGAGGGACATCTGGGTTCTTTCCAGCTTCTGGCTATTATAAATAGGGCTGCTATGAACATAGTGGAGCACATGTATCCTTATTACATGCTAGGGAATCCTCTGGGTATATGCCCAGGAGTGGTATAGCAGGGTCCTCCAGAAGCGTCCTGCCCTGTTTTCTGAGGAACCACCAGACTGATTTCCAGAGTGGTTGTACCAGCTTACAATCCCACCAACAATGCAAGAGTGTTCCTCTTTCTCCATATCTTTGCCAACACCTGCTGTCTGCTGAGTTTTTAACCTTAGCCATTCTGACTGGTGTGAGGTGAAATCTCAGGGTTGTTTTGATTTGCATTTCCCTAAGGACTAATGATGTTGAACATTTCTTACGGTGCTTCTCAGCCATCCCAAGTTCTTCAGGTGAAAATTCTTTGTTTAGCTCTGTACCCCATTTTTAATAGGGTTATTTGGTTTTCTGGGGTCTAACTTCTTGAGTTCTTTGTAATGGGGGTCTATTTACCTGAGATTTTCATCTTTTACAGGCTTGGGTACACCTCCTGGGCCTTAGACACACACCCTGTCTACTTAGACACGTCATGGCCAGGGAAAGGTTCCGCAGAAGAGTCAAGCAGTCTGAATGCAGTTTTGTGTGACTTATCGATGCAAAATTCCGACATGAAGAATTGAGGTCAGTGCTGAAGGCCAGCAGTCCCTAGCATCAAAGGATCCAACCTCTGAATTTCATTTATATTGACAGCAGTGTGGCCTGGGATTTAGAAAGAAACCCCTTTAAGGCTTATGTTTTCTTCAGTGCCATAGCATAGCATAGGTGTAATTTTCCCAGTAACAACATAGGGCTTCTATAAAAGTATAAATAACGTAAAAGCAACCCCGTGGTAAGGAACGGTGCAGATGTCTGTTAGAAGGGTTTGATCTTCTCGCTTTTCAGAGCTCTTCCTTTGCAGAGCCTCCCCCAAACTCAACTCCAGGCTTAGGGTTCCATGCCGAAGGCACTAGACTCCCTGCCGCCTCCACCGTTCAATGTGCATAGGAGAAAACACTCACACAGCCTGACACGCTACATTTGGGGTGTGATTATCATTTTAAAATGCACACAATAGGAGCTGGAGAGAGGATGGCTCAGTTAGGAACACTTGCCGCTCTTGCTGGGGACCCAGCGTGGCCTCCCAGCACCTGTTTTGGGTGGCTCGTAACTGCTGTAACCTGGGTTAGGAAACGGGGTGCCTTCTTCTGGCCTCTGCAGTACCTGCTTTCACATGGTGTATATGCACACACTCAGGCATGTAATAACGCAAATAAATCGTTAAGGATTCGCATAGGGATGGTAGGCTTACATGTTTTTATCTTATGGGGTCCGCATAATTATTAACACGGAGGGGAAAGAGGGAAGATAAGAAGGAAATAAGAGAACCCTGGAATTAAAACACAGTGCTGCAGTTCAAGAGAACCCAGCACTTTGAAAACCACTTCTGCTTGGGCTGGAACTGTTGCCGAGCATAGCAAGTGAGAAGACCCAAGGAGAACAGAGACTGGAGGTACGGTGAAGACACAGCACGATAATCACTGGCCCACGAAGCTGAAGTCCGTGCTCACTCGGAACTTGATGAGGCCTTCTGTCTCTATGAGCGGTACTTAGTCCACACTGCTTCTCCAAGTGTGAAGAGATGCTCTGGGTAGAATCACACTAAAACCATAAAAGCATGCTGGTGGAAAGGGAAAGACCACATGGGAAAATAAGTTGGGGTGATGGTAAAGAAGAAAGATCCAGGGTACAACCAGCAGGGCCCCCTGCAATGACATCACAACTGCAGCTACCGGTCTGAGTGAGCCTCAGTAGAGGGAGATTTGGTTGTGCCTCCCCACTGAATTAACAGATAATTTAAATTATCTTCCCTGGGTGTTGAGCATGTGTTCTAGAGAAACGGAGTCAATTCTTGCCTCGCAACCCTCTGGATTCTGGAAATTGAACTCAGGTCAGGAGCCAGCAAGCATCCTTGTCTGTCAGTCCATCTAACCATCTTGCACCAGAGGGTCTTATCCATTCTCCTGAATTACTAGAGATAGATGGAAAACCAGAAAAATGGGAAAGTTAGGGCTCAGTCCAAGTGACCCAGAAACTAACACCAGAACTTACTTTTGAGACCACACACACACACACACACACACACACACACACACACACACACACACACGCACGCACACACACACACACATGTGCATGTATAACTAATGATTTTGCCTAATTTAGCATTGATTATTTAGTATATAAAGTGAATGCAACTTTAAATAACTCTAATCCAAGTTTTCCTTATATTTTTGTTATTGTATTGATGTAATGCTACTGAGCTTGCTGTGAATAAACTACTAAAAAAAAAAACCTATGGCCTTTCTTTAACATGCCAAAGTACATCCAATCCTAAATAAATGTGTTATGATTCATTGACATCTTAAAGGCCTAATGGCAAAGTTTGGGAAAGGAAAAGATTAAGTTTATTTTACAATCTGGACAAAAAAATAACTTCAGCAAAGTCAACAGAATTCAATGTGGTCTCATCAGCCCAAAGTCAATAGAATTCACTACAGTCTCACCGGCCCTGACGAAGGCAGCTCCTGATTTGGAGGAGCTATGGCTGTGCCCAGATGATTCCCTATTTGGAACTTCTGTGACTGCAGGGTCATGGAATCATCAGTGCCCTTCCTGGACCAGACGTGGTGCTGCCGATCTCCTTAACTCGGTATCTAGATCTTTTAAGATCCATAAAAACAATTGCAAAATTGAAGCTGTGTGCCTTTCTTTCTGGATTCTGGGTGGATGCCCTTTACTAAACTAGTCAGTTTTTTCAAAGTTGCAATCAGCGTAGATCTGCAGTGCGCTCCAGATGTTCCGGAGGGAGGGAGGATTTGTCCATCCGATGATGGTGGCGGCGACCCGCAGCAGGAGCAAGCAGATCTTCTCAGCAGATCTTCTCGGCTACTCGACTCCTTAATTTCCGCCTGGGTGATGCGTGATTCCACAGCCATCTTCCTCCTTCATTAAGGAGCCGTTGGCCATAACCCCTGACCCCTGCAGCGAGCAGGAGCTTATCATCTTAGACTACTTACTTTGACATTAGAAATGACCTATGTTGTAAAACTAGTTTAGTTTAGTTATAGAGACAGCGAGTCTAAATTAACTGGGCCCAGCGGTTGAAGGAAGGAGCATTTGGCTTCTGACAGAATAACTCACATTTTTGAAGGAGAGCCAACACCCTTAAAGAACAGGCATTTGCATTCTGCATTCAGTGCAACAAGCAACAGAAAACATAGTTTATATCTACTTCCCTTTATTAATTTGCTTTTCTGAAGTCAGCCGCTAGTATGGTGGTTCCCTCCCACCCTTGTTTTTTTAATTTTTATTTATTTATTTATTTACTGCCCCTGGGATGGTGCCTGACCACAATGGGGCACAACTGGAAGACGTAAGAGGGCTGATTTGAAAATGTCACAAAGGTTGTTAATAATCTCCCATTGACCTAAGAGGTTTATTAATTAATCCCGCTGGCAATCAAGTTCACCGCGTCGAGGGCTTTGTTTCCTAGGGAATCAACGTAAATGGAGAAAAAAAAAGGCAGATAAAAGACATTTTTGAATATTTTAATTTTAAAATGAAATAGCAAAAATGTAAATATCACCAGGGAGTTGCCAAATATGTAGGCCTTTATATGTCTGTCTCCTCCCTGCCCCCACTCTCGTGCCTCCGGATGAACAGCTCTGGGAAAAAAAAGCCTTTAGTCAAAGAAAGTTTTCTTATTCACAGTGATCTCAATCCCATGCTACATCTTGAGCTATCATTTAATCTACACAAATCACAACTATTTTATTTTAGAGCTTTAAAAAAAGAGAATAAAGTTTCCATGTTCTGTAAGACTTTTGGTCTATATTAAAAGATTATTTTTATAACTGATGCTAAATTGACTTGGTTTTCATAGTTGTTCTCAATTAGACCAAAGTAACTCCTTTCAGAGTGCATATACATACACAACAAAACACAAAGATATAAAAATAGATGGTTTATTTGGGGGGAGGGATAGAATGCTATCTGGAAGTGCAGTAGACAGATTTTTTTCCCATTGCATATTACTTACTTGCAGTCTAGCATCATTAACTTTAATTATGTCTGGTCTATAAATCAAATTTATCCCTTGGAATTTGCTTTGTCATATAATCACCTCATTTCTATTTCATTCATTATCATCATCAACAACAACAACAAAAATAGTTGAGTTATCCTCTGAGATACCTCGCAGCTAATCTTTTAGTTTCATTTCTGTTACTGTGATAAAATACTCTGAACCAAAGCAACAAAGAGGCAAAGGGTTTATGTGACTTGTATTTCCAGGTTACTAACCCCAGGTTACAGGGAGATCAAGGCTGATGTTTCAAGGGTCACCTCATATCCACAGTCACAACTGTGAGAGATGAATGCCCCCATGGTGACTGGTTTTACTTCAGCTAGCTTTCTCCTGCCATGTATAGTTCAGGACCCCCTGCTAGGGAATGGTTTCACCCACAGTGGACTGGGTCTTCCTTCATTGATGATCAAGAAAATCCTCCCATAGACATCCTAACGGCCAGCCTGATCTAAATAATTCCCCATGTAAAACACCCTTTCCAGGCAACTGTAGATTGTGGGAATTTGATATTTCAAACCAATCACCACAGTTGACCTGTGCATAGCACTTACAGAGAGTTCTAGTCAGAAAGCACGCTTGAAATATAAAAAGAAAGACAAATTTTTATTAGAGGACAAAAGATAGGAAGATCAAAGCTTTTTAAATGCCTAAGAACTTGCTGGAATATTGCCTTTATCCTGAATATCTTGAAAAGTTTTTTTTTTCTGATACCTATAATTAAGAGCTAATAAACGTATGCCTTGGGTGAATTTTTGGAATAATCCACTCAAGAGTTGAAAGGAAAGAAATACTACCAAAGATATTTTTTGAATGGCATTCAGAGATCCATCAAAAGAGATTCTTAGAACCTGAAGTGGGGTGATATGGTCCCTGTAGATTGGAAATCCTGTGCTTAGGCAGATGGCTCAAGGTGAGTGTGGGAGTATGTAGATCCAATGAAAACCTCAAACATTTTAAAAGTAACTAATTAGTGTGTGTGTATGTGTGTGTATATGTGTGTGTGTGTGTGTGTGTGTGGTGTGTGCGTGTATGTGTTTGTATGTATGTGTATATGTGTGTGGTGTGTGTGCATATGTTTGTGTATGTGTGTGGTGTGTGTATCTGTGGTGCATGTGTGTGTGTGTATATGTGTGTGTGTGTGTGTGGTGTGTGCGTGTATGTGTTTGTATGTATGTGTATATGTGTGTGGTATGTGTGCATATGTTTGTGTATGTGTGTGGTGTGTGTATCTGTGGTGCATGTGTGTGTGTGTGTTTGCACGCACGTGCGCGCACATATGTGTGTATATGTGTGTATGTGTGTATGTGTGTGTATATGTGTGTGTGGTGTGTGTATGTGTGTCTGGTGTGTGTATGTGTGTGGTGTGTGTATGTGTATGTGTGTGTGGTATGTGTGTATGTGTGTGTGTGGTGTGCGTGTGTATGTGTGTGGTGTGTATGTATATGTGTGTGTATGTGTGTGGTATGTGTGTGTGGTGTGTATATGTGTGTGTATGTGGTGTGTGTGTGTGTATATGTGTGTGTGTGGTGTGTGTATGTGTGTCTGGTGTGTGTATGTGTGTGTGTGGTGTGTGTGTATGTATATGTGTGTATGTATGTGGTATGTGTGTATGTGTGTGTGGTGTGTGTATGTGTGTGTGCACAGCTGGCTGAAAAGATACACAGAATAGCTCTCTGTTTCATCTATCAGAAAGTCTCTCTTGGAGCCAATGATATGGCTTGAATGGTAAAGGCACTTGCCACCAAGCCTGGTGACCCAAGTTCAATTCCTGAGACTCACATGATAGAAAAAGAGAAGCCATTTCTATAAGTTGTCCTCTGACCACCACATGTGCCCCACCCAATAACTAATTAAGTACATGTAAAACCAATAAGAACACTCGAGATTTAAACAATATGGCACCTCATTCTACCTCAAGCAGGACTCACTTCTAACAGATGCCTGTAAGTGTATTCTAGTGGAGCTGAAAATCAGATGAGAAGAGCTGAGAGAGAAAAAGAGAGAGACAAAGACAGAGACACAGAGAGAGAGACAAAAAGACAGAGAGACTGAGAGAGAGAGAGAGAGAGAGAGATGTGTGTACTTATTTATAGACCTGTGGAAGAACTGTTGCAACTAAGCAAGCAAGGATAGGCCAGCCGGAATCAGTAAAATAGTAATCTTCATCTAGACAGGGCCAATCTAGACCCCGGCCAACCTAATCAGCATATAGCCCCATGACTTCTAAAATATCCTGCAACCAGAAGAAAATGAACTTGATGTGGTTGAGTACACATACTGATCGCTAAGGATATGATGTTTCCTCAACACCACTAAGAAAAATTACCAAATGAAAACAGCACAATGTTTGCGCTCAGGTGGTGGAGTGGTTCCTAGCATGTGCAAAACCCTGGCTCTGATCCCAACACTACATAAGCCTAGAGTGATGTAATCCTGTAATCCCATCAATGGGGAGGTAGAGACAGAAGAATCATCCTCAGGTTACATGAGTTCGAGGCTAGCCTGTCTCAAAACCAAAACCAAAACAACAATAAAACAACTCCCCCCAAAACCAAAACACTTCCTGCTGCTTTGGTAAGAATAGGCTAGGAAAAATGGTACTTTTACTGGACGGTGTGTCACCAATGAACAGTTAAAGCAGGCCAGCCTCAGACATCCTGGACTCATGCTATGTTATTCTGAACAGTGAACTTCTTGTAACCAGAATCCAGTTTATTTCCCGTGCCTGTAACTTTTTGAAATAAATAGACCATCAATGAGACAATAAATAAAAGCTCAGTTTTCCCAGGTCCTACTTCAAGAGAGCATCCCTGAAAACAGCTCAATTATTTGCCTCCCAGTGAAAAAACACATTCAACACACCTCATTACTGTAGCTCTCACCTCTGAGGCAGGCCATGGTGCCGGGAATCTAAAGAGAGATGAGTGTCAGAGAAAATGGGCAAGGTTTTCATCTCCAACTTTCTCTCGAGAAATTGAAATAATCAGCATGGAGGAAGGATTCTTTGTTGTAGGCAAGAGCAGCTAGGTTATTAACTTCTCGGTGGCACATAAATCATAAAGGATTTTTTTCCCCTATGGTTCTTCAAATTAGCTAATCTATTTAAGACCTTTACTTCAGTTCATCATATGCAAGGCTATAAAACCGTGGAGGCTGTTTTTAGAAATAAAAAAAAAAATTCCTATAGAAAAAAAAAACAAACAAAAGCAAAAAGCAAAACAAAACAAAAGGCAAAGCTGGCCTGGGTCTTGTAAATCAAGGACAGAATCAATATTTAACAGGAAAATGACTTATGTGCGGTAAGAGCACCAAGGTGCTTGTATTTACTAGTATACAATGTTGAGACTGGAAGACTATGGGGACTTTGGAAGTTAGACTAAATGCATTCTGCATTATAATATGGCGGCAATCTTATGGGAGCCAGGGTATGGTGGTAGTTTGAATGAAAATCTCTCTCTCTCTCTCTCTCTCTCTCTCTCTCTCTCTCTCTCTCTCTCTCTCTCTCTCATACACACACACACACACACACACACACACACACACACATACTTCCCCCCCTCCACCAAAACTCCCATGTTTATCTCAGATGTTTGAATACAGAGTCCCTCAGTTCTTGGAGATCTTTGGCATAGATCAAATGTAGCCTTGATGGAGGAGGTGTGTCACTGAGGGCAGGGTGGGATGTTTCAAAAGCCCAAACCATTCCCAGTTAGCTCTCTCTACCTCCCATTCGCCATTCAGGAAGTGAGCCCTCAGCTGTACTTGTCACCACGGCTTTCCTATACCATCTCGGACTCCAGCCCTCTGAAACTATCATTCCAATTAAACACTTTGATTTGTAAGTCATCTCAGCCATGGTGTTTTTGTCACAGAAATAGACAACTAACAATCTGGTAGATGCTCAGTCTGTGAGCATCTACCACGGCATCTCAAACTGATGTTAAAGACCCAAGGGTTTCCTGGAGAAGTGTTTATTTTCAGTCTGCTGATTGTACTTATCAAAGCAATGAGCAGTAAGCACTGTGACGGGGTAGATGAATGCACCAACAAGAGTGGAAGCCCATCAAACAAAAGGCTTTCCTTCCTCCATGTTATTTTACCTGGGGCTATACCAGAAGATTTTGCCTATGCTTGAGATGGGTCTTCTCACACATCTTAAGGCAAACAAGACACACCCACTGGCCAACTTCATATAGACAATCCCTTCCTCTTCAAGGCTTCTTTTCCAGGTTACTCTTAAGTTGTGCCAAGTTGACACAAGTAGCTATCGCAAACCCCCATCTGGAATTTCCTACCGATGGGTATGTGGCCAAGTTATTTAAATTCACTCCATCATGGCCTAGGTATCCCAGCAAGTGCTGAGGACAACTTGAGCTGGCCCAAGGCACAGAAGAGCTGTGTTATTGATCTGCTTGGGATCCTGATGCAGGACATTTCTGTGTCTTGGGAATCCCTTTCAGAATATTGCCGAGTAGCTTAGCTTTGGGAAGAAGATGATGAAACTGAGGTAAATATATTTAGGGTTGTATTATTCTTATCTGATGTTAATTATTCAAATATAACTTTGTATTGGTCCATAACATGAGAGTTGGTCATAAAAATAGTCCAAAAGGATGGTTTTTAAGCATTGTCTTCATCAGGGTGTCTATTACTGCACAAACATCCTGACCAAGAAGCAAGTTGGGGAGGAAAGGGTTTATTCAGCTTACACTTCCACATTGCTGTTCATCACCAAAGGAAGTCAGGACTGGAACTCAAGCAGTTTAGGAAGCAGGAGCTGATGCAGAGGCCATGAAGGAATGTTCCTTACTGGCTTGCTTCCCCTGGCTTACTCAGCATGCTCTCTTATTAAATTCAAGACTACCAGCCCAGGGATACCAGCCCAGGGATAGCACCGCCTCACCACTTGATCACTAATTAAGAAAATGCCTTACAGCTGGATCTCATGGAGGCATTTCCTCACCTGAAGCTTTCTTTGTGATAACTCTAGCTTGTGTCAAGTCAACACACAAAACCAGCCGGTACAAGCGTATGTAGCTAACTTACATTGGACCACTCCTTCTTAAATTATAAACACAGAAAATATGGTAGCCGGTTTGTTCCATAAACCAGTCTCAAGGATTATTTGTCTGTTCTCTGAAGTTTAAAGGCCTTTAGAAAACTTTTTCCAACTGTTAAGATTTGCCAATCATTTCTTCTTGTCACTCCCAGTTTTACAAATGGTTGCAGAGAGAACCCAATGGGGAAACTCAAAGTCAAGATTAATACCCCACTTATTTGTTTAAGCAATCTCAGTAGTTCATTTATCAGCTCCCACTAAGTTGCATTAACTGCTTCTCTGGGTTGTAAATCATTCTTATTAAGCCACAGGGATTTCAGGAGGAAGTTTGGGCGTGCTAGCCAGGGAGAGAGAGGGTAACTCACCCTAAATGTCCTTAAACCAGAAGGTTCTGGATTCATCTCATCTTTGAATCAAGACCTAAAATGCCTCATTTTTTATAACATTCGTTGTTTTTATTTCATGGAAAATAAATACTCCACAGCAGCAAACAGGAAACGTACTAACATCTTTACATTTCCATAATAAAAAGGATGCATCTCTTCATTTTAAATCCCTTTAGAGCGCATGTCCACCGCCTACTGGTGGCCGTCTCCCAGAAAGCCAGGTTTCATCAAAGACAAGAGTGCTCACCCCCAAAGTATGCTTTAGATGACTTCTTTCATGGAGACCTAAAGCTCCTCACTGGAGCTATCATGATGCATGGTACAAGACGACAAAAAGGTGCGGTGCTTTCCTAGAAAGATCTTAACTGCAAATGGGGCTGAGCTCTGGAAGCACATTCTAAACCATTCATTGTCCTTTGTATACATCCGCGGTGCCCCCTTCGTGTCCGATAACTCCGGCTAACATTCTGTGGGCAAGCATGACCCCATCCATTCATTCCACAGAGCGGTGAATAATTCATATAGTAAGTTTTACCCTGGGCAAGGCACATTAACATCAGGAGGCATTCAAGGAGAGTCATTCAAGCAACAAAACGGCCATTCATGCTTTCGATGTGAACCATTGAATCTTGCCAGTTGAGTTAAAGAATGAACAAAGTCAATTCATCAGACATCTCTCGAGCATCTGTAACACGACTGCCTGCGTGGAAAAAAAAATGTTCCATTCTTGGAGTCGTCTTACCTGAGGTGGGAAATGCCAGTCATTGCAACTTGAAGCAAGTCTGGACTGGTTGGGAAAAGAAGGTGGTTCAAAGCATCCCGACTCCCTTTGAGCACAGAGCTCTGTCTCATCTTGCTCCCAGGCCCCTTCTCCCCTTTCTTCTTGAGCTACCCACCCACCTTGAAGAGAATGGCTCAGGGGTAGCTGGCTTCACTTGACAGTAACTAACCTTTGTTTGGAGATGAGGGGCTTCATTACGCTTGGCAAGGACTGGCTATTGCTGTTCACTGGTTGCTTTTTAAGACACAGAGAAGAAGGGTGTGTGTGCATGCCTTTAAGAATTCATTTGCTAGGGCAAAAGGCAGCATGGACTTGACCTCTGCAGAGACTCCATTGGGAAGGGTCTCCCACAGACACCCAAGCAGCCAAAATGTCCTCCCAAATGGGTCTCTAAAGAGAATCAAATTTTCCCCCAGAAGTTGCAGCAGAAAAGAGAGCAGCTCCCAAAGCACACACATCCATCTTTTCTGACCAACACCCTTCAAGCATCTGTCTCGGCTTTTCCACTCCAGGATTGGGAGACGCTACCCATGTTACTCTTGTGTCTGTTAACTGACTCCTGCCTGTAAATCTCTGACTACTATCTGAAAGGTTTCTGGGAGAAAGGGGTAGCTGGAATCAAAGAAATAGTCATAAAAGGGGGAAACTCAAAGTGCCAGGTTGAAATGGCAAATTGCCATTACCAAAATGTTTGGTAACCTTGCTCACATTATATTTCTATACTGCCTTCTTCCAAAATTGTACATTCAACATAAACACCCCTCGTAGATTGTCATTAGGCCTTCAGTACTCAAAACTGGAGAGATATGAATTCTACAGAGGCAAGAGAAAGAGGAGGGGTACTTTAGTTTAGCTTTGCCTATTGTATTAACACTCTCATTGTAAATTTCTTTTGAGATTTTATTTTTATCTTATTATATGGATATTTTGCTTATGCATCTCTCTGTGCATCACACACATTACCTTCCTAGGCCAGAAAAAGGTGCTGAGTCCCCTGGGACTAGAGTTATAGATGACTGTGTTGAGAATCGAACCTGCGTCCTCTGGAAGAGTAGCCAATGGTCTCAACCGCTGAGCCATCTCAGGGACTTCCAACACCCACGTTTTGTAAATGGGGCCCAGCTGGGATCAAGGACATGCTCCGTTAACAAGCTCAGCTGAAACTTGATCGTGAACACGAAAGTGTTCTTTGGATTGACTACCCTACTATGCAGACGGATAATGATGGAATCTTTGGGTAGGGTTGGCAGTATCTTAAGTATTTACTCCAGGTTTTTCAACAACTGCTTTTCCAGAAACGCCCTCTGCCCACTCCTTTCTTGCCTGCATCCCTAGCCACTAAGGTTCCTCCCTGTGCCTTGTAGCAGCCAGTTAGCACCAAAGACACAATGTGGTTAGGAGAGGTGTACGCTCAGAGAAAACGAGTGACGGAATAAGCAGTGAAAATTTTTCTTTTCAGAAAACGCTGTTTTGTTTTGTTTTTACCATGAACCTTTGTGTCACTGTAAGCCTCAAAGGCCTTTTCTAAGGGAACCCACCTGGAGGGGTTTGCTCTGATGCTGATCAACAGTCCCTAGAAATAGCTTAATTCTTTCTACTCCTTAGGCTGTTGGTTCCTCTTCTCTCCCTATTCTCCATCCCTTCAACCAGGAAGGGTGACACCGCCTTTATTTCAATATAAGTGGATGAGTGTTTTCAACATGGACTTAAGCTTTCCCTCTATAAACCTCATGTCTGGGGAAGGGTACAGGAATAAAGGAGCTACTGGGATAGTCGATGGTTTTATTCATTATTAATTTTTATCTTGCAGGGCTAGATATGGAACCCAGGGCTCTGTGTTCTATGTAAGCACTTTGCCACACCACCCAGGTCTCACATCATTGACTGTGAGTAGCTACAAGCTAGTATTACATCACTGTTCCATTGCTGATTTCCATAATGATGTCATGGTTATGTCAGAGAGCATCGCAATGCTTAGGTAATTTACCATTTAAGTCCAAAGAAGGATATCTTCATTTTTTTCCTAAATGGTTCAGGAGAGAACTAAAAGAGAAGCAGGAAATAGATGAGAGAGAACCGAGGGAAGTCTAAGAAGTGAAGCAGAGAGAGGCTGACCTCTGGAAAGTTCCGTGTTTGCTAGCTCTGTGATTTCTCTGTGAATTTTAATGATTTATGAAAGAACTAAATTATCAGTGAAAATACTCAAGGATGGATGACTAAGAACGGTGGATCCTCTTACAGAGAACCAGAGTTTGGTTTCCAGCACTCAGATTACACAACTACTTCCTATAACATCAGATCTCAGGGATCTTATGCCCACTTCTGGCCTCCATGGGTGTGTGTGTGTGTGTGTGTCTGTGTGTCTGTGTGTCTGTGTGTGTCTGTCTGTGTGTGTGTAAGTTCTAGTTTTGTTTCTATTGCTGGGAAGAGACACCATGACCATGTCCTTATCAAGAACAACATTTAATTGGGGCTGGCTTACAGTTTGAGAGGTTCAGTCCGTTATCATCATGGTGGGAAGCATCGCAGTGTCCAGGCAGAGATGGTTGCTGAAGGACCTAAGAAGAGTTCTACATCTTGTTCCTAAGGCAAATGGGAAGACTGCTGTCTTCCAGGTAGCTACAAGGAGCGTCTCAAAGCCCACTCCCACAGAGACACACCTACTCTAACAAGGCCACACCCAATCTAACAAGGCCACACCCACCCTAACAAGGCCACACCCACTCCAACAAAGTCACACCCACTCTAACAAGGCCACACTTCCTAATAGGGGGCAAGCATACTCAAACCACCACAGTGTGTATGTGTACATATACGTAAATAGACATGCACACATACAAGTTTTTAAAGGAATTTTAAGAAAAATCATTAGCATGTCATTTATTTTTATATATAAAAAAAAAAACCTGTGCATGGAGCTAGTTTCTGGACCTCCATGAGAAAATGAATGATTTTGGAAAATAAGTTCAGAGATAACCCAGAGATCCTCCTTCAATTCAGAGATGGGGAAGCTGAATTCCAGAGTTAGGTAAGAACCGTTGTGAGCATGCGCCCTGGAGCAGAACTCAGGCCCATGCCTCCTGCCCAAACGCCCTTCAGCACGTGGGCCCTTGCTCCTCTGTCCATCCGGTGGCTCTGTCTGCCTTATGTCTCCTCATCATTTTCTATGAACTTCTTCAAAAGTACATCACACACCTACACATCGCGGATTTGAATCAATATTGTGTAACATCCGTGCCTGATAAGCTTGAGAAACAGGAAGTCAAACAATGAGGACCAGACGTCTTCAATGGAGAGCTTTTAGAGCCTTGCTGTGGGGAGCAAATAAATAGACGGCATGAGGGTTTGCAAACTTGCTCGGAGACTGGACAGGAAAATTCTCTTAGTCATTCATTCTCTCTATTATCTATTTATCTATCTATCTATCTATCTATCTATCTATCTATCTCTCTAACCCTTTCTCTCTGATTTTCATTTTGTTTTGTTTTCATTTTCAGTCTCAGAGGTTACACAATCCCAACCACTTTTATAAAGCTAGCACAGAAAGTCTGGTGGGTGACGACGACGACAGATGTCACGTGACATGCCCGTCTTCCCTGAGCTGTTAGAAACCTTTACACGGTACAGCCCCAGTAGAAATGGCAAGAAAGACTGAATCCTAACTCTGGTTTCCAATTTGCAAATATGTCTGTGGGCAAGTCAGCAAATCTCTCCGAGTCTGCTTCTTCCTCTATAAAACAGAAGCGGTTCCGATATCCCAGAGGGCTTTGCGAGTCCTTTTTCATTGAAGAAGTTCTTCACTCCCTGTAGGCTGACCGCTGCTCCCCCCACACCCCCACACCCCAAATAATCAAAACAAATCCAAGAACAACCAAGGAAGAATATAAGTCACTTTTACAAAAGATTTTCCGGCAGAGTGGTTTGAAGAGAACTATGTTCTCGTTCCTGGTTTGGTAACCACCATGTATTCAAGTCCATCAAAGAGGAAAGAGAGGCTGAGAGATGGTCTGTAGATAAAATACATGCTGCGCAGCATGAGGACCTGGACCCATGTTTGGTTCCATGGACCCTGAGGGAAATAGAAAGTGTTGGAGGATAAGAGATTACCCAGTAGGTAAAAATTGCTTCCTGTTGTAAGGACTTGAGTTCAAATCCCAAGCACTCGTGTAAAAAAGCTAGGCATAGCTATGTGTGCCTATAATCCTGTGGGGGATGGAGATGGGGATTGCAGGCTAAACTGCCAATGTAGCCTCAGGTTCAGTAAGAAACCCTGTCTCAAAGGGATAAGGAAAGCCACCCAAAGCAGGGCACCCAAAGGTACTTGTCCGGACTCTGTGTATACCTGAGCGTGGGTGAACGCGCGCATGCGCGCGCATGCACACACACATACAATCACACACATGATGCACGTACAAGCGTGCACACAAATATATACCTTCACACAAATGAAATAAATACAATATAAATCAAGAAATAAAAAGCTTTAAAACGCAAAGAATTGGACCATGAGATCGGCAGGTGCTGAAAACTGTCTTCAGACACAAGCAGGGAAAGGAGGTGTCGGCTTTGATGTGTGCTTTTTGGCAAGGCCGACCTTTGGGGCCTCTGTCAGCATACTGCATGAAGGCGCTCACTCCAAGGTCTTGGCAGCCTTGTTGAGAGCCAGCACTTTAGTTAGAGCAGAAGAAGCTTTTCTTCCTCTTGACCTGGGTCAGGAGATTAGTAATGGCTTCCAACTGGCATTGAGTGGCCTTTGGGATTGAAGATAACCTGGCTCTCTCTCTATCGACATCATGTGCCGCCAAAGCCACCATCAAGGGATTTTCTAGATCTACCATAGGCTTCATTTATAACCAACACAGGTTCCAAGGTACGAGCTGGTTCTGCCAGGAATGTACTTCAGGAATGTGAAACATCTTACCTAAACTCCCATCACAGTGCTGAGGTCAAACACACACACACACACACACACACACACACACACACACACACACCAGGCTACTCCTGGTCCACCATACTGCTAACTGCTAATGTTTTCCCATGCTACCAATCTTGCCCACAGGCCAATAATACTGACACTCTCCAGTGTGGCAACCCAAAGTGTCCCTAAAACACTTCCTGAGCCACGTTCTCAGGTCTTGGTCTTTTGGCACAAGGTCTCCACAGGTAGCATGAGGTAGCATGGGCTGGCCTTGAATCCAAACTCCTACTGTCTCTGCCTCCAGAGTGCTGGGATTTCAGGCTATATGCTACCACACACAGCTCCTTCCGTTTTATGAAGTCCTATCTTATCTTACCATGCAAAAAATCTTCTGGGAGTTCCCACTGGACATAAAAAGGTGTGAAAGAAAACCCACTTGCCAAGACTCTCTGTAGCTAACCAGAGGTGCCCTCTGGTTGTGGAGAGCCTTGCTGAATGAGTTGGTGAGTGGCTGCCTTTCTTCCTGGTAGGAGAGAGAGAGAGAGAGAGAAGGAGAGGGAGAGGGAGAGGGAGAGGGAGGGGGAAAGGGAAAGGGAGAGAGGGAGGGAGGTCAGGGATGTATCTGTGTACTGGGTGAACTTGGCTTGGGGTTCTTCTCTTCCAGAGCCCAGGAAGTATTGGGGGAATATGGAGACTTATGCTGTACAGGATCCCACAGGACTCAGAAGGGCACAGGCCCCCAAAAAGGAAGTACTTGGAAATAATTAAGAAATCTAAGCAGAAACGGTTGCAGGAGAGAGGGCCTCAACCGCTCTCTCAGCCACATCCGAAATTGGCTTCAAATTGTTATGCAGGACAGTAATTGTCTCCTGGGAGGCAGCAGGCAACTGGGCGGGGCTGGCCTCTCCTAGCCATCCACTGGCAAAGCCCCTCATAAATACTGCATGTTGTGAAACCAGACTTTTCTTGCAGTGGGTCACTCCAACGCTCCTCCTTTAATTAAAGAAATGTGGCATACCAAAAAACAAATACCTCTTTTCATAAAGATTAGATGTGGGTTTAGAAGAAGAGGAAGAAGAAGAAGAAGGAGAAGAAGGAGGAGAAGAAGAGGAGGAGGAAGAGAAGAAGGAGGAGGAGGAGGAGGAGGAGGAGGAGGAGGAGGAGGAGGAGGTTCTACAGTGGAGACAAGAACATTCAAGAAATATCCATGCAGAAACTGTGATAGGCAAGATGATTGTGTGATTCCAAGAGTCAACACAGCTGGGTGAGTCCCTCACTCAGCCTTGTGACAGACTGCTTCCCTGAGGGTCTGTGGCTGGACTGCGGTCCGTGCACCACCAGGGCCCAGTGTGGGGAAAAGGTTTGCTTTGCTGAGCTCTTTCTCCACCAGCCCTGATTTGGTACCTAGACCTCCCAAATTCCCCAGAAGTGTTTTTTTCCGTGTGTGTGCCATCTGGTGGATTTTCAAGGGAATTTGCAGCATGCTCCAAAACTTTCCACCTCTGAGGTTTTCTGATCTTTCCAAGAGTCTCCATGATGTCTCTGCAAGCCAGATCCACTGAGTCTTTTCTGGTCAATCCCCTTGAACCTTCCATACACCTGTGTGTGTGTGTGTGTGTGTGTGTGTGTGTCCTTTGACACACATGCCATGTGAGTGTGTCTGCCTGTGCAGGTGCATTTGGATGCCAGAGTGAACATCTGCTGCACTTCTCGGCCACCCTCCGCCTTAAATTTTAAGACATGGTCTCTTACTGAGCCTGAAGTCATCATTTAGGCATGACCACCTAGCCAGCAAGCCCGAGTGATCTGCCCTTGCCAGCTCTGAGATTATAGGCACACACCACCACATCTAACTTCTATGTATGTCTGACTGTCTGCCAGCTAAGCACTTCAACTACCAAACCATCTAACTCCTCAGACCTGACACAGACATCTATTAGGACTTTTGAAAATAACATCATTCATGTGCTTGAATGAATGAATCAAGCACAAAGCATAAGATCTGGAAGGTGCCTACAAAGAGAAGGGTCTCCCAAGCTCCTGCCATGAGAAGTAACCTCCATTCATCCCTTGAACTCCAGGAATATTCAATGCCCATTTATTACATCATACTCAATGCCCATTTATTACATCATACTCAATGCCCATTTATTACATCATACTCAATGCCCATTTATTACATCATACTCAATGCCCATTTATTACGTCATACTCAATGCCCATTTATTACATCATACTCAATGCACATTTATCATGTCATACTCAATGCCCATTTATTAAGTCATATTCAATGCCCATGTATTACATCATACTCAATGCCCATTTATTACGTCATACTCAATGCCCATTTATTACGTCATACTCAAAGCACATTTATCATGTCATACTCAATGCACATTTATTACATCATACTCAATGCACATTCAGTACATCAAATTATGCTCTGCACTGGCTTATTTTATTTTTTAAAATTAACACATCTTGGAAACCGTTCCCTGTTGGTGGGTATCTTACTGATTTGGACAGTGATGGCATGCACTTTTGAGACTGAGCATGGCTTATTTAATCAATCCCCTTTGTATGGCTGCTTGGGTAGGTTTTGATCTCCCTATTTCCCATAGTTCCGTAACTACCACACAGTGTCAGATGCGAGTTTACGGGTAGGACGAGGCCAGGCATCAGAACTGTGAAATCAAAGTCCTTTGAGCTGCTCTCCAAAGAGGCGGCGACAGCATCAGCTGTGTGTGTGAGCAATGCCTGAATGTGTTTTGCCTTTTTTTGAAATAGCACTTTATCTTTACCCATGATAAAGAAAAAAAGATCCCACCACACTATATACTTTATGATTTCAATTTGAAATGAGATTACCATTTTGTGTGTCAAAAATTTTACATTTTGTGACCTGGCAAGGTAGCTCAGTAAGGAAAGGCACTTGCTGCCAGGCCTGATTGGTAGAAGGTTGAGCCTTGGGCCAGTAGTTCTCAACCTCTGGGTCGAGACCCCTTTGGGGTCAAATGAGCCTTTAATGGGAGTTACCTAAGACCACTGAGAAACACGGATATTTACATACTAATTTATAACAGTAGCAAAATCGCAGTTATAGAGTAGCAGCGAAAATAATTTGATGGTTGGGGGTCATCACAATGTGAGGAACTGTATTTAAGGGTCACAGGATGAGGAAATTTGAGACTCATATGATAGAAGGAAGAGAACTCATTCCTGCAAGTTTTCCTCTGACTCCCACGTGTTCCCTGTTGCATGCCTGTGTCCACTTGTTCAACTAGGCTCAAATGAGTTAATTAAAATATATATTATTAATTCATTAATTTCATCTATTTTTTCTCCCAAGTTGTTGATTTGCCTACTTCTTTGTGGCTCCTTGATATTACCAAAATTATTCTCATCTGTATCAACTGAAAAGGTTTTCCCATTTGCCTATTCAATTTTCCTCTTGTAGAATTTTTTCCCGTGAAGATATCTTATTTTGTTTTAAAATATATCCGTTTATCCACTAGCCATACAAATGAGACTGTCAACTCCATATGCTTTCTACAGATGGATTTTTATTGGCTTGCATTATTTCTAAAGTAACTAGTGAGAGGAATCACATCTGTATACAGTTGAGCCTTCCTGTCCTAGGATAGCCTGTGTCCCCCTCTCACCAGGCCTCTTTTATGTCCTTTAATGGTGTTGAACATCTTCCTTGTGTAATTTTCACACAGTTTGTACTGATTTTCTCCCAGGTTTCTTGGGTTCTGTTGTTCTTGTAAATGGGGTGTTTTTTCTGTTGTTATTCAACAAGCTTCGGTTGCATAAAGACTATTGGCTTGAAGCCTAACAACTTGACTGTTACTCTGATTGTTTTGTTTCGTTTTGTTTTTTGATTGTTGATTGTCTTGATTTGTTTTCAAGCAACAACCAAATGCATCATCTGTAACTATTTTCGCTAAATGCTGGATCTTGATCCATTGGTATGTCACGGGATTCTACAATGTGAAGGGAAATTTCTGGTTGATACAGTGATGCTGACTTTTGTTTGTTTGAAGTGGGAATTGATGTCAGTATCAATGATCAACTTTAAGCCCCATCTCTCTGCACCTGTACACAGTACGTGCCCCTCTGGACCATGTCCTCCTCCAGAGGACTGTCTTCTCATGGCCTCTAACCAAGCCTTCTCTGGTTCCCCGACCCACACTCCATTAGTGTTCTCAGTATCATTTATAATTCTTCCTCATTTTCATCGTGTCTTCCTGTTTAAGAGCCTGGAATTTATTCTTTGGAAGCCATATTTCTTGGGTGATTTCATCCTACTCTGATGGGTTTAACATACCACCTGCATCTAAATCCCAAGTGCAAAGCTCTCTCTCCTCAACTCCAAATTAATATGACCAAGTCTCACTCAACATCCACAGATGGCTGTTTGACAAGTGTCTCAAAGTGACTGTGACCTAAACTAATCCCTGGGTCTTGCCTGGAGGCCTCTGCATTCTTCCATCTGTCAGTCTGTGTGTCTGTCTCTCTACCAATATCTCTCTCTCTCTCTCTCTCTCTCTCTCTCGTTCCAAACTTGATATTCTAATTCCTTTGCTCCACCTTGGCAGAACCAGAAAACTATTTGCCATGCTACTTTATAATGGTAATTTTGCTACTGTCATGTATCCTAATGTAAATATTCCTGGAGACAGAGGTTTGCCAAAGGGGACATGACTCGTAGATTAAGAACCACCATTTTAGGCTCTGACCCTGTTCCTGCTTCCAGGTTCCTGTCCTGACTTTTCTTCATGAAAGACTACGATCAGAACATGTAAGGTGAACGTTTCCATCCCAAGTTGCTTTTAGTCATGGTATTTTCTCACAGCAATAGAAACCCTCAGACAATTTCCAATCTAGTCTCTAACTAAAAGCATCTAATCCTGATATCCTGATACCTATGACTTCATGTAAACTATAAAATCATATTTTGTGTGGTTCTTAGCTCCCGGTGGGTGGTTTTAAATATATGCCACCCATCATAATTTTCTTTTTCTCAATAAATATTATTCTGTCTAATGTAATCCGTGCTGATGTGTGAAAGCTAAGACTAGTCATGGCGATGGCTGCTTAGTAAGACACTACAGACCCTCATCTAATTAGCTATTCCTTTACTCTTGGATATTTGACTTGTCTTCAACTTTTTATTAACATCAACTGCAAAGACATCCTCACACACATCTCCCATGGGAACACATAAATTCTTATGTCCGGTATATATACTTAGAAATGAATCTGTTGAGTAGGCACCCTTTCAATTTTAGGGAATAGTGCAAAAATTCCCTCCAATTCACACTCCCACAAGCATAATACTAATATTTTCCTTTTTCTAAATATTCACATGCCACTAGCCCTGGTTGTGGTTACAATTCTATTGTTTTTACCAATTTGTCAAGTATAAATAACATCTCATTGTTTCAGATTGAACCTCCATGGTTACCACTATGGCTGAGCATGGTTTTATACTTTCGGCCATAATTTTTATTGAGATTACTATCAGATTCCCATGCGGTTGTGATAAATAACTCAGAGGTAGCCCTTAGCATCTGACCCAGTGTTTCCTCCATGGGAACATTTTATAAATGTTACTGTAAAGTCACAGGCAGGGTGCTGACCTTACCACGTCCTGTCATAACTCAACTCCCACGTTTCACCTAGACTTATATGTAAAGTTATTACTGTGAGTATGTACCTGTGTGTATACATGGATGTTTGTATGCACGAACGCATGTGTACAGTGTAGAGGTCAGGAGGAGGTGTCAGATCTTGTAGAGTTGGAGTTACTGGTGGTTGTGAGCTGCATGGCAGTCCTAGGAACCAAACTCAGGTCCTCTTCAAGCGCAGCAGGTGCTAACAACTGCTGAGCCATCCGTCTGTCCAGCCCCTCACCTGACCACAGTCTTTTGTGTGCTTTTAGCATCAATTTTCACAACTCAACTTTTCTCTTCTGTGACCTGACTGCTCCTATCATTCCATGAGTTCCATTGAGTTTTTTTTTTAATGTATATAAGCTACACATATTGCATACACATATCTCTAAGGAAGCCAGTTGTCTGGTTTATGGTTACAAGCAATCACCTTTATTCTTTCTTTGTTGTCATATGGTTTAACATTGTTTGCTAATATTTTTTATGAACTTAGTCAAATAATATACTTTTATGTTTAAATTCTATCTCTTCTATCTTTTCTGAAAAACCCATCTCTACCTTGAAACCACAAATCACCAGTATGTTCTTTAATATTTCTTCTCTCCATAATTTCACTGAATATTTTAAAGAACTTCTCATTTGATTATTTTTAATCCACTAGAAGGCTGTTTTATGAATGATATGAAACATTGATCTAATTTATTTTTATATTAAAATCAATTTCCCTATCGCTGATTACGCCATTTCATCTCCTTCATCCATTTCTTGACGCCATGTGCTCTTGACTCACTCCTAGACTCTCTGTTCTCCTCTGATGATCTATTCTTCTGTCCTGAGCCAATATCACCTTAGTTTTATTACCAGAGCTCTGTAATTAATCTAATACCACAGTGTACAACTCTTCGCTTTGCTCATCTTTTAAAGAAGAGTTTTAGCTTTGGGCTATTCCCAACTGTCTTTTGGCCCTTTATAAAAATAATATTTATATTATAAAATATTATAAAAAATATTTTAACCTCACATAAAAGATACAATTCATGTCTGCGGAAAGACCTTTGTGGGTTACAAACCGTTGAGCCCTGCTATCTGCTCCAGTGTTAAAACACTATGCTCTCTGTCTCTCTCTCTGTCTCTCTTTTTCTCTCTCTCTTTCATCTTGCCACTCCCCCCACACACAAAGGCTAAATAACATAGCTTACATAAACAGATTCTCTAGGATTTGTTGACTCTTCTCATAGGGTATGATAATTTATTATGTTATTTATTTCTTGCTTTATTTATGTATGTGCATGTACATGAGTGTGTGGCAGGGGTTCTCCTGTACTACAGCATGGGTGTAGAGGTCAGAGACAGCTTGCCAGAGTCAGTTCTCTCCTTCTACCATGTGGTAACTGGGATCCAACCCTGATTGTCGGGATAGCTGGCAGTTGCTTTACACTGAACAAACTCACCTACCCCAACCAGTGTTTCATGCACGTTCACTGATGCTTAGATACAAGCCAGTCTTGTTCATTAGATACAATACTCTACATGTACTGTTAGATCAAGCTCCTAAGTTACTCTACACAAATCTACACTTTCCCAGTGTGCTGGCTAGTATTACACCAACTTTATATTGGCTAGAATCATTTGTGAAGAGGAGACCTCAATTGAGAGAATGCCCACATCAAGTTGGACTGTGGAGCATTTACTGGTTTGATGTTTGGTATGGGTAGGACCAACCATAGCGCTGGGCAGGTGTTCCTAGGATGTGTGTGTGTGTGTGTGTGTGTGTGTGTGTGTGTCTATGTCTGTGTCTGTGTGTTTGTGTCTGTGTGTCTGTTTCTGTGTGTATTCAGGAGGCTGAATAAAGCCTTCCATGACCCCCCAGCCTCCAGGTTCCTGCGTTGAGTCTCTGCCCTAACTTCCCTGAGTAATGGACAATGTGTAAACTGAAATAAACCCTTTCCTTCCCAAGTTGCTTTTGATAACGGTGCTTTATCAATGCAATGGGAACCCTAAGACACACTGTAGTTTTTTTTTTTTTTCTGTGTACAAGATCAGTTTCTAGAAGAAATATATTAAAATCTCCAACTCTGATTTCAACATACCTCTTTGTAATCCTCTCCCGTCTTTTTTTTCCTTTTTAATGAATTTTGAACTCAGAGGTGTGTGCCCCATGCTTTATGAATGGTTTCCACATCCCCTTCTTGATTTCAAGGAACTACAGTTCCCAGAAAGTATCTGTGTCCATCAATTACATATGTTACAAAATATTCTAATTTCTGGTGCTGGTATAAAACTAAGCCACTTCTAATTTGGGGCGCTCTGCATAGTAAGTTCCATGTTAAGTTGCCGTAAAGATGTGTGGATGCATCCCCCACTCCCCACAATTCAGTACATAGAGAAATGGAGTGCATTAATTAATAATTATACACTGCAAGCAACTTCCACCTCATTTTTATTACACAGTTTAATTTTTAATTAAATATAGATGAGCCATCTGGAAAGCTGTAAAAACTTACTAATTTAAACTAAAATCTTTTCTTTTGGCATCAGCAGTCCGCCCTTTTCTCTATACCCTCTTCCCTGCTTTCCAGGAACCCAGAGCTTCCTGCAGTACCCACCCTATACACTTAGGAAAACACCACCCTTCTAGAAATATATGATCAAGGTCTACAGTACCACCGCATGTTCTTTGGAAAGAGCTGAGAAACCAACTTTGACTGGAGTTAAATTCAGGCTTTAGTCTTTACTTGGGGTTGATGGAAGATAACGACTGTGTGCTTTGCTTTGGGTTTATATGAGCTAAGAATTGAGGGAACAGGGAACAATGCTGGCTTCAGAGTCTTGCTTGGATGACCCATTTTACAGAAAATAGTACAATGCTTAGAAAACTTAAGTTTTTTTCCTTCTTTCTTTCTTTCACTCCTTTCAGTTTGTCTTCAGGAGAAACAGGAACAATTGTCTATTCACCCCAGGTAGATACCAGCAACAAACCAAACAAATGAATCTGCTGTGTCTTGCTTAGTAAAGCAGTGAGTCTATGGGGATACTTGTAGAGTAGGGGGGGCTCCTTACAGGAGCAAGGGTGACTCAAAGACGATGCATCACTAAAAAGCTTCCCCATGGGTCATCAGCCACGAAAGCCTCATCTTTGGAGCTCCCTGCAGGACTGGTAGGCAGCTCTGCCAGCCAGAATAGCCTCTCTCCAGGAGTTGGTACTTCTTATATAACCTTGGGGAGGAGCTTGTGAGTCTTGTAGCTTTCAGGGGCTTCCTGAGCCTCTTAGGTTGCGCTCACTTCCTAGGCCTTTGCTGTGTTTTGAATGAGAATGCCCTCCATAGGCTAGTATATTTGAATACTTAGTCCCCAGTTAGCAGGACTGTTTGGAGAGCTTAGAGGTGTGGTCTATTAGAGGAAATAAGTCACTAAAGGCAGATTTTGACAGTTTAACTGTCGTGATTTCTAACGGATGTGAGAGACCACACACACACACTCACTGCAAACGATGGCTTCCATGGGCAGGTGTTCCTGGGATACTTAAAAAAAAAAAAAGATGGCTGAGCCAGCCAGGAAACCAAGCCCACCTGTGATTTCCGCTCCGGCTCCTGCCCCCAGGTTTGTATCCTGAGTGCTTTCCTCTGCTTAGCATGACAAGCCCAGCATGGAATGTCATCAAGTATACCAAGCATTCATGTGTCAGTTATACATTTATCCTTCACGTTATCTGTGTCTGGAGCTTCTGGCTATCCTGTATACTCCAGGAGTCGAGGTACAATAAATAATATCTTGAGTCCAGGTGACTAATTAAATAAATTTTGAGTAGAAACAGAGAGCCGTATCAAGATTTTTGGATTAGTGAGGACCCTGGAAATCATATAAGGTCAGAAACCTGCTCTTTTTCTCAAGTGAAATAGGATGGAACTGGGGTCCTGATTCACTTCATGCTACTCATATGGCCTGACTCTATCACTGAAGCTGCCAGTGTCTCCAAGGAGAAGGATTCTTCCTGGGTTCCTTATTTCAAGTCCCTATTGCCAAAACCATGAGACAATTGTTCCTGGAGAGATAATCTGCGATTATCTTAACTACTGTGCCCAGGCATCCTCCCCACCCCCACCCACTTTGCCTCTATCCCACTAGGATAATGACATCTTGTGGAACAAACAGAAAGAGCAAAGATGGAGACAAACAGGAACGGACGGGTTAATTACACCGTGGTCCTTAGCACAAGTCTATAACATCTATCTTATTGAACCCCAATAAATGCCTACAGCCCGTCACTAGTAAGAACCTAATTAGACATTTATTGCTTATGTAATTCTGAATTAATGGTATGGCAACAAGATTAATATCTCACATTCTGTTACACCTCAGCACCCCCCATTTTAATAATCAATGGATATTTTGTTAACATGCATTAACTATCCTATTAAAACTAAATTAAATGCTATTCTGATTTGATTTTATGAAGTGAATTGTAGTAACGCTAATGAGGTGCAGGCCATTTAAATCATGACAGGACAGCCACATTTGGGCCCTTCTGGTAAGCGAAGTAATTTTGGAGTGAAGGGGGGGGAGCAGATGTGTGCCTTGGGTTGACAGCTTCATAAATACTGCACACTGCACTGCTCAGTTCTGACGGAATCGTAACCAACATGTTGAAAGTCTGCAAAGAACTTTCAGAGTATTCTTTTTTGATCAGTAAACATGCCTTAAAGGAAACATCAAAGTCCTGTCCCCTTATGCTGTAAGAACAACAGGACAGGACAGCGACACTAGAGGGATTCACTTCAGCCCAGTCAGTTTGTTTAGACTGTCAACTTGATGCACTGAGAGAGAGGGGCGGGCAATGCAGGCATGGCTGTGGTACTGTCATGATTTTTAACAAATGTGAGAGGTCTCCCATTCACTGCAGGGGATGGCGTCCATGGGCGGGTGTATCTAGGCTACTTTTAAAAGATAACTGAGCCAGTGAGGAAAGCAAGCCCACCTGTGCTTTCTGCTCTAGTTCCTGCCCTCAGGTTTGTATCCTGAGCTCTTTCCATGGCTTAGCTTCAATGACAGACTATGATCTGTCAACTGAAATATACACTTTCTTCCTCAAAAGACAAAACGTTGGCTTTGATTCGAGTTTTAGCACAACAGAAAATATATATATATATCAGAAAAATACATATATCAGACAAAATACATAAACAAACAAAATTTGACTTCTTCAAGTTGTACAGTATTCCTGTTGGGGAGAGGAAGGGAATTCAGTTTGGCCCAGGGAATGGACTTTAATAAATAATTCCCACAATAAATATATATTCAATTACCATTCCTTGAGGATCTGCTATGTCCCAGAGTAGATTATGATTGTATCTTACAGGCAAAAAACTGTTTCTGAAACATCTTCCATTCACCATGGCCAGTTCAATGAAAAGCACAAAATATGAGGGAAGGGAATAGGATGTGTGTTCAAGATTCTACAATCTCTTTTGAGGAAAAAAGTGGTGGTTTGTGACATTTTCTGGTGTCTAGGGTCTGAACTTGGCCTGTGTGGAAAGGCCACTGTGGAGTTCCTGAATCTTTCCAAGTGCAGGGCTTGAAAACCCTGCCGAGTTCATTTGCCGAGTGGCAGAATGGGTCTCAAAACAGTGGACTCACAGGATGCTTGATGATGCGAGGCCTCAGTCCAAAGCCTGGCATCTAAAGTTCACTCTTTTACAGAAATCTAGTTACAACATCCCAAAGGGGAGTTAGAATGTTGCAGTAGCACTGAAATTGTTACTCTGAGTGTATTTCAACCATGAGTCTGGGCAAACATTTTGACAAGCAACTCTTAGGTAGTCAAATCATGACAGGCAGGGTGTGGGTAGTGCGATTTTCTACAACAAATCCAACAAATCCACACTGTTCCAACGAAGTCTAGGATTGGGAGTGTGAGCGAAGCAGATTACTGGGGTAGGAAAGCGAACACTTGGCTTTCATAGGTGATACTGCATTTCTGTTTTCCCAGAAAACTTCCACTCTCGGGAGGGTCCTGTAGCAGAGGCTATATCGCATTAGAAATTCAGGAAGCGAGCTCAGCCAGAAGCCGAGGAGGCGGGACTTCCGGGGTAGCAGACATGCATCGCCCAACCTTTCAGCTGCCTTTGCCAGCTGTTTCTCCAGTGATTGAGCTTTCAGTAGTTCTGTAAATGTTTCCTGTGCTGATTTTACTATTTCAGTCTAAAATTAAGAAATCTTGATAAATTACATTACTGATTTCCCAATTTTCTATCTTCCTCCCTCTATGAGAAGATGAGTCTATTCCTTTGAACAAGAGAGTCCAGACTGATGAACGGCAATGGTAATTAAAACTTCTCAATCTATTAAAATAGCACCCAGGAAACCCTTTAAATTGAACAGATTCACTCAAGGGGGAGAGGTTATAGGTGTTGGCTCCCCTGTATAAAGTGTGATAGAAGCAAGCTTAACAGTTAAATAGTTGATTTCACCCACGGGTCTGGGCTAACATTTTGACAAGCAACTCTTAGATAGTCAAATGCCTCTTCATAGAAGGGCGTCTTTCAAAAATGGGATAGCAGTTCTTTGATAATAATTACACAGCTCATAACATTTCTTTAAAGTGTTGTATTACCAGTAGAAGTGGATACTATTTGGAATGTAAAACAGCCCTTTCCTTTCCCCCATCCTTCCTGCTTGAGTTGAGACAGGGAGACAAAGGTTTGAGTTCCCAAGGGGATAAGGATTCTACTAAAGAGACTTCTGTGAAGAAAGTAGGGAGTGGGGGAGGCAGAGAAACAGAGTCCGAACAGAGCCCACAAAGGAATATGTCCCTCTCCTGGACAACATGTCTGTGCAAGGGGCAACTGTGTGTGTCTCCCATGCTGTACTAAAGGCCATATTCCCTATGCTCCCTGACAGCGGTTCATGCTGCAGATTCAATATGGAAAGTGTAGATAGACTCATGCTCTGCTCCCATACCTTCAGCTCAAGAGGAGGCGGGTACCGAGGCTGTCTTCTGTCACTCGGAGGCCTTAGATTTGAAGGTTGTGCCACTGTTATGGATTTCAGCTTGTGTGTGTGTGTGTGTGTGTGTGTGTGTGTGAGAGAGAGAGAGAGAGAGAGAGAGAGAGAGAGAGAGAGAGAGAGAGAGTGTGTGTGTACCTGCATGTTGGTGCCCTCAGATCTGACCAGAAATGACATATTTCCTCCTGGTAGACTTATAGGAAGTCGTGAGCCACCAAATTCAGGTCCTCTGTAAGAACATGCAATGTTCTGTAAGAACATGCAATAACTACTACCTATATTGCAGCCATAGTAAGTTATATTTTAAGAGATAACTTTTCCATCTCTCAGAAACATCCAAAGAACATGGCTCACAAAATACCTGTATGTCAGGATAAGCGACATCAGTGGGTTTGACATCTTTGATGTTTCCTACTTTAACTATTTCACTTATGCATGCAAGCTTCTCTCCAGGACTTTCATGGAGTAGCAGCTACAGATTCCTCTGGCATAAGATCTTAGTGGCCTTGACAGTCCACATAACATGTAGGTACCAGAGCGTCTCACTCTCTAGATGTGATCATGCTGATGTCCTCATGTTAGGGCTTCATGGAGTGCATAAAATGTTGGCAGACTTTCAGAGCCATAGTAAAAGTTTGCATCCCTCCAAATTATCTATCCATTTGTTGGATAGATATCTATCCAAACAGATCTACCGATTTTTTAGTGCTTTAACTTATTCACCAATACCAGGGGCAAAGATGATATAGAATCCCAATTGTGTCACATCTTACCTCTGATATAAGGCATCAGAGAAAGGCTGATGGACTATGGGTGGCTCTGAGGACTGCTGGTTGAAAGTCCACTGCCAAGATCAAGGACATTTCGTCTTCCTGGTGGTATTTTCATAGTCCGTGGCCATACTGCTCTGATCATATTTCATACTCCATTTTGGAATCTAAGTGGAGTTAGGCCTAGTTAGCACTTAGATGACACAAATATTTACATGGAAATATTAATATATGCCACCTGTTAATGGCAACTCAAGGGTGGAAGAGTTTGGGAGTCATTCCTAAGGGAAGGTGTTTTCCTTGTATGAGGAAAATGAATGGTAGACCCTGGTCCCTACATCACAGAGGCTGCCTCAATCCCATACTGTGAATAGGTATGGACACAAAATCCCCAAGTCTTCAATGCACTTCATGCACTTCCTCATAGTTTCTCCATATGCCCAGATACTAGGCCTCCAGTCAGATTCATCTGAGTTTTAAGTCGGGCTCTACCTGTGCAAATCGAAGTAAAGTTTTAGGCAGCCAAGAGTCAACTAACTTTCTATTCCTACTGGACTCTCAGTACCCAGCTGACTGTACCTAATTGACCTTCTAGACAATTGATCACAGATTGCGGCTTAATTGGGCCTGTCACAGGAAGGCAAGCTCCTTCTAGACTCAAGGGTCTACCCTGCTGAGATACTCTTGGGGCTAGTGAATTCATTGGAAGGAAATGCAACTCCCACTTCAGCTGAAAAATCTTGAGGCATTTATTGAGGGAGCTTGGCGCCAGGGCTCTGTGGGCTTGAAAAGAGACTAAAGTTTCCTCTCATACACCCTGAGAGACTTCTGGGCTTCCTAGATGTCTACTCTGAATTCTGAGGTCACATGAAGTCAAAGGGTCTCTTGATTTTACAGTAAGGCAGTCTGAATCCGTGAACAGTCACAATTATTGAGCACCTTGTCTGTTAACTGGATTTAAGTAATTCCATTAGCAAGGCCTCTAGCTTATGGATCCAGTTCATTTGCCCATATGAAGAGTTAAGAAACTTTCATAAACTGCTAGCTCTTCACAGCTAAGATAAGGAAAGGAGCATGGTACAGCCCAGAACAAGGCCATGCATGCCCTACCACAGGAGCCACACAGACTTTGACAAAAGTAGGCAATCAAGTTCCAACCTTGCTAACCTTCACACCAGGACACAGTCTAACAGCTACTGTGCAGTTTGTATGGGGACTTGTACCTTTAAACCCAGCATTTGAGAAGCAGAGGTAGATGTATCTCAGAATTTGAGCACAGCCTGGTCTACAGTGTGAGTTCCAGGACATCCTGGGCTACATGAAAACCAAACAACAAAAGAATAGCTATTGTGCAGAGGAAACTAGTTACCAGAGAATAGGATGGCAGAGAAGACCAATTGGAAAAGGTTAATGGGAACATTGGTTAATTTGACAAGACAGTGTTCTGAGAATTGAGATGTGTCAGAAACATATAGTCCAAGGCAAGACAATCTATTAGAGATACTATTTTTACAACTTGTGCAAGGCAAAGCTGTATTCTTTTCTTCCTTGACATTTGTGTCAAGTTATAGAGATGTAAGTTCAATTTTTAACCTGAAATTCTTATAGGACAGCCAAATGCAGGCTTCATTAAGAAGTGGAATGTGTATTTATGAATCTCAGAGAGAGCTCTGAAGTGGAGAGTGAAATCTGAGCATCGTCAGCATGTGAGCAGGAGGTGAGACCATGAACACTGACAAAGTCACTGAAGAAGAACAAGCAGCTGGGTATAAAAGACTCTATTACTTATCCCTTTGAGCTAGCCTAGCACAAAAGCGCTCTCTCTCTCTCTCTCTCTCTCTCTCTCTCTCTCTCTCTCTCTCTCTCTCTCTCTCTCTCTCCTGTCATGTCTGGATGTGACTGCCGAAAAAGTGATTGTCATATTTGACCCTTAGAATACAAGACTGAGGACAAAAAGGGCTCACACTTAAAGCATTGATTTTTTTTTCAAAGAAAATGAAACCTCTATTCTAAGTGCTAACGATGACTGTATTTGTTTCCTTTCTTGTCACTGTGATGAAATGCAAAAATAACTTAAGGGAAAAAGAGTTTATTTTGGCTTATAGTTTGAGAAACAGAGTCCATCATGTTGATGAAGACACGGTCAGCATGGAGGCAGGAGCAGGAAGCTGGTGGGTCACATTGCATTCATACTCAGGAAACTAAGAACAAACAGGGAGTGGGGCTGCTGTAAAACTTCAATTTCCATTTATCTCAATCTTGTTGCAGCCTGCAGGAGCCCCTCCTCCCACCCCACCCCATTCCCCAGGGATTCTACTTCCTGGTGAGGACCCATGATCATGCTAGTTTCTTTTCCTTCCTGTCTCAGCTGCCCACTCTAGCCCATTTCCATCCCTTTATGTCATAAGAACATTTTTTACCAATATCTTTATTGGCCACACTGGGCTGGGAAGCAGGTGGATGAATTATACTTGCCTTCCTGTCCTCTGTTTCAGTCTCTCCAGACTTACTCTGAGTCTTGTAGGAGCCTTTTTGCAGGATCTTTCCAACTCATGTTGATTCCCTGGGGATCCTGCCTCTAAGTACAGATTCAGGATACCCCAGCTTTTACCCTCTGCCTCTGTCAGCCTTTCCTTATTGCCCATCCCCATTCCTTTGTGTCATCTGATAACCTTAAAATCCAGAGTGGGCAATAGCAACAAAAGGATGGAACCCTGTCTTACTCTGTTTCTGTGGCTGTGAACAGACACCATGACCAAGGCAGCTCTTATAAGGACATTTCACTGGGGCTGGCTTATAGGATCAGAGGTTCAGTCCATTATCATCAAAGCAGGAGCCTGGCAGCATCTAGGCAGGCATGGTGCAGGAGGAGCTGAGAGTTCTACATCTTCATCTGAAGGCTGTTAGCAGAATACTGGCTTCCAGGTGGCTAGGGTGAGGGTCTTAAGCCCATGCCCACAAGGCCACGCCTACTCCAACAAGGACACACCCACTCCAACAAGGCCACACCCACTCCAACAATGCCATACTTCCTAATAGTGCCCCTCCCTGGGCCAAGCATATTCAAATCACCACAAACACTCACTCAACAAAAACAAGACCAAATACATCAAGAAACACCTTAGACACCATAACTCCAAATGCTTAGATCCCAGTGCAAAAAAAAAAAACCACCAACATGAGCAGTCAAGACAGTTCACCTCCTCCAGAAGCCAGCAGTCATAATCCAACAGCTAAAACATAGACAAGGACTTCAAAACAGCAATGGTGAATATGTCGAAGGCCCTTTAAAGAGAATGTGAATAAAGGTCTTAATGAAGACTGAAAATACAAAAGGCATAAAATTGGAATTTAACAACATAGAATCACTAAAGAGAATCCAAACAGAAATAAAAAAAAAAATCCACAGGCTGTTGAATGTAAACCCCAGAGGTAAACCTCGTCAACAGAAAAAGAGAAAATCTCAGGTCTCAAAGACAAGGTAGAAGAAATGGCCAGCTCAGTCAAAGAAAATGTTAAATCTTTTAAAAACCCAATGCATAAAGCATCCAGGAAATCTGCGACACTGTGAAAAGACCAACCCTATGAATACAAGGCCCAGAGAAAGGAGAAGACACATGGGTCAGAGACAGAGAAAGTGTTTTTAAGGAAATCATAAAATATCAAAGTCTACCTCTTGTCAGCCACTTCCTCCATTGAGGCTCCTTCTCCTCCTGGCTTACCCACTTTACCGACAGTGTCATCAGCTAGAGGCCAAATGTTCAAACACATAAGCCTATGAGGGACATTTTATATTCAAACTACACCAGTGTGCCACCAAATCACCAACCTGAGACTCCCCCCAAGACTTAATGTTATGTAAATGTCTTGTACAGCTCCTTTTGTTTAATCTTCTGCTACTTGAAGCTACTTACAAGCAACTTCCTTTCTTGCACTACTGATATCGCATCTTAAATGATGTGCCAATGCACACATAGAGGGGCAGAATGTGGTTGATTTGATAACGAGTCCAACAATTACAGCACTTGATCATGTCAGCTATGGTCCTAAAAACTTTATCTTCCTTAATTAACCCTTTAAACAAGTATAAGAAAGAGAGAGTAGTGTTTACTTTACTCCCAAGAGGAAAATGACTATAAGGAGGCCAAGATATCTGTGTGATGACACCCACCCAAGGACTAGAAGAAGTACAATTGTAAACATGAACAGTCAGACAACTCCAAGATCCAAGACCATATCCAGAATATTAAACTACTGTTTGTATCCCATGTCAGATTCAGAGTGAATTACTGAGGACATACTTCCCTCCCAACCTTCCCCAAATTGCCCATGATCTTTTCTGTTTCTTTATTCTGCCTCCAGAGCAAAATATCCTCTCCCATCCTACTTGGTCTCAAAGGTAAGGGTAGCTAAATAATAGGGGTGTTTGGGTTTCATGATGGCCAATCTTTATTCTCTTGACTGATTTAGAATCACCTAGAAGATAATGTAGCACCCTTGTGGATTTGGCTGTGAAGGCTTTACTAAAGACAGCTGACAGGGGATGAACTTCCTTTAATGTTTGTGACATCATCCCATGGGCTGGGGCCTTGAATGGAAGGGGTAGAAATAGAAGCCAGGTGATCTCAAGCAAATCCCCTTCTCAGCTTCTTGGTGACACTTCTCCTGCCATGATGGATTGACACCTCTGAGACCATGAGCAAAAAACAAATCCTTCTCCTATAAGAATTCTTCTCCATCAAGCTGAGACCATGAGCAAAAAAACAAATCCTTCTCCTATAAGAATTCTTCTCCATCAAGCTGAGACCATGAGCAAAAAACAAATCCTTCTCCTATAAGAATTCTTCTCCATCAAGAATTTTGTCATGGTGATAGGAAAAAAATAACAACATGTGTTTTAACAGGAATCATAACCTTGAACCCAGCTTGAACCTCCTGCACCAGACGGAAGATCTAGGGGACACACACACTATCTCAACCTCCGGAGCCAATGACAAGAAATAAAAATGAATCATAAAATGAAAATTGTAAGATTCAAGTCATAGTTGTGGTTTCTTGGAAGGGTGCTTGAGCTAAAGGTTGCAAAGAACCAGGTGAGAGTACCCAGTTCCTACTGCTTGTTTTGCATTGCTCAGTACTCTCCAAACTTTCTCTTACCCATAAGTTGCCTGTTCAAAACAGCTAGAAAACCAACCACTTAATAAAATGAGCTGAACAAGATAGGGGTAGAAGACTACACATATACAAAGAAAACGAAAAGAACAGGGAAAACATATTTGGTTTGTGAACATATCTGTATTTTATCATAGCAAAATACCAGGAACTTAAGGATGTAAGCAACAGAAATGCTATGCCACAGTTCTGGAAAACACTGGGCCCACATTCTCCCCAGAAGCTCTGAGGAAGATTGATTACAGTCTCTTTCCTGTTTCTGGTAGGCTTAGCCACTCGTTGGCTCATAGGAAAAGAGGCGCGGCATTCTTAGGTCTCTCTGTACCCATTCCTCTTCATACCCAACTCTGTTGACATTTCTTTTTAACCAGGACGCTTACCACACTGGATCACTCGATAATGATATCATCTTGGCTTTATTATTTCCAAGTCAAGTCACGTTCTGAGGTAATGGCAGTTAAGATCTCAGCATGTGAGTCTGAGGAAACGCAGTTCTGCCCATGACAGAAAGTCCTTGCAATGTTCCTGGGAGAACGCTTATCCCATTGACTTGGCATTGACAGAGGCCATGTGGAGGCTTCCCTCAGAATGATAGCTTTTCCTCAGGCCCTTCCTTGTTCACTGCTACTCAGCCTTGCCTACTTGGTGAGCTACAGGCCAGCGAGAGGCCTTGTCTCAAAGATAGATGATATTCTTCAGGCTGACAGCCAAGTACACACACACACACACACACACTAAATAAAAATGGCGACCATGGCATATAAAAAGCATATGTTGAATCAGGAAACCTGTAGCTAGCTACCCAGCAGTGGTAACATGGTACCCCATGGTTCTGGAAATTCTCTCTCTCTCTCTCACACACACACACACACATGAGAAAAGGCACATAGTTAAAGTTTGGCCACTTACACACAATTTCCTTTCTTATGCTACTGATACTGCTTTTGTGGAAATGGAAGGAGTCCTTGGAGGTTGATTCAATGTGTGCCTATTGCTACAATTTTACTTTGTAACCAAAGAATACATCCCTCTGAAGAGAACGTTGCTACATGCAGATACAAGGTAGTTTAAAAAGCCTGTTCAAGCCGAGCAGTGTGAGGCAGAGGCAGGCAGATTTCTGAGTTCGAGGCCAGCCTGGTCTACAGAGTGAGTTCCAGGACAGCCAAGGCCACACAGAGAAACCCTGTCTCAAAAATAAAAACAAAAACAAAAAAACCTTTCATTTACATTAGAAGTCAAGATAAGGGAATGTTTTCTTTCTGGATGAGACTGAGAGACAGACCATCACACTAACGCATGTGAATATATAGGAACAAACCAGGAAATTGTTTGATATTGCCACACCATGGATGCTGCAACGCATGCTTACACACATCCAAACATGCACACACACATCCCCACACACCGTCTGCTACGCACTTAAAAACTTTACCAGGCAAGCAGAGACTGTGGTTGAAAAAGCCACGAAGCTCTGAGCTACAGAGAACACGAGGATCTGCATTCTCTTGGGCAATTTACTTTCTTCTGGCTCCTCCCAGATTCTCCCCACCCACCCAATTCTAAGCCTTCTCTCTCTCTCAAAAAACAAACAGGCATCGTGCCCTGGCCTCTGCAAAAAAAAAAAAAAAAAAAAAAAAAAAAAAACCAACCAGAATAAAAGAGAGAAATAAAAAGCACAATACACACATACATGCACACATGCATGCACACACATGTACACACATGCACACGCATGACTGCACACCTTAAAAACATGAAACCAAGAACTGTAATATGCTTGGTATGGTGGCACATGCCTTTAATCCCAGCACTCACTGGGGAGGCAGAGGCAGGCAGAGCTCTGTAAGTCTGAGGCCAGCCTCGTCTACAAAACAATTCCAGGACAGAGAAAGCCTATCTCAAAACAACAACGACGATGACAACAACAACAACATCAAAAACTATAATAAATAAGCAAAAGACCACAAAGATAAATGCCTAAAGAAAGGAATAAGAGGAAAACAATCTGCAACAATACTACTGAGTTCATTTTGCAGTGGCCATCACCTAGTGCCAGGCGTGGGAGCTGCCTTTAAATGTGGTTTATAGACCCAGATGAGACTTCATCAGAGAAAACTGGTTTTTCCTTTGCAAGAGGTCGCTGATTGAAACTAACTCCTGGCTTATGGATGGACGCTCCTGTCCACTGGCAACCTTCTCAGTGGTGGGATGCCGTCTGGCTTAGACCCGTGAAGACCCTGTGCCCGCAGCCTCCATCTCTGTGAGGCAGTGTGTGAGTCAGTCCTGTTGTACCAAAGACAGTTTTCACTTGATGTGTTCAGATAGCCACGCAGAATTCAAACAGTCCAATCTTGTCATCTCTGATGAGCTCTGAATGGATTCTCTCGGCACATTTAGTAACTCCCAGAAGTCCCGGCTCTGCGCCTGCTTCCTGGCACCTACCTGGCACATTGGACACACTTACCCAAGCCCACACTCAGTTTCTACTTCTCCCAAATGCTCGGTAAACTGACAAAGATCAAGCACGGATGAGCTAATTTGAACATTTTCCAGTAATCTGATGAGTCACACAACCAAAAGAGAGGGTGCCAAATAAAAACATGGAACATTCTTCAGCACAGACTCTTTATGTATGGTAAATGAGTTCTACAGTTTTATCTTTAGATTCAGAGAACATTTCTTAGATCATTTCACTTCTAAATGGGTAATATACGTTTAATTAAGGATTTTTTTTTTTAAAAATGCCTTTCAAAGTCTCAGCCTGAGCAGGGTTTGGTAAAGTTAGTCAGTTAATAGACTGCATGACTCTGGATGAGCAGGAGCCTGAGCAACGGTTCGAGAAATTAGATATTAAGTGATATAGGAGAGGCCAGCAGGTGGAGTGTGGGGAGGAGGATCACTAGGATGGGGAGGAGGGGGACTAGGGTAGGGGCAGGAAAAGGTATACCGGGGTGGGGGCAGAAGAGAAGCACTGGGGTGGAGCAGGAGGAGGACTAGGGTCTTGACAGGAGGAGGAGGACTGGGTTGTAGTCAGAAAGAGGGCTGGGGTGGAGGCAGGAGGAGCACTAGAGTAGGACAAGAGGAGGACTAGGGTCCTGGCACGAGAAGGAGGACTAGGTCGGAGGCAGGAGGAGGACTGGGGTTGGGGAAGGAGGAGGACTGGGGTGGGGCAGGAGGAGGACTGGGGTGGGGGAAGGAGGAGGACTGGGGTGGGGGAAGGAGGAGGACTGGGTGGGGGAAGGAGGAGGACTGGGGTGGGGGAAGGAGGAGGACTGGGGTGGGGGAAGGAGGAGGACTGGGGTGGGGGAAGGAGGAGGACTGGGGTGGGGGAAGGAGGAGGACTGGGGTGGGGGAAGGAGGAGGACTGGGGTGGAGCCCTTTGTATTCGGCGTGCAGACAAATACATCACACAACCCCAACAATGAACAGCCTCTCCTTTGCGCCATGGCCGTCCTTACTGTGAGAGCCCATAAGGTGACAGTCTCTTCACATCTTCAGCTCTAAAGTTCTGATTCTTGGACGAGATGTGAACAATCCATGCAGAGTCTTCAGGAGGAAGGAAAATGCGCACGTCGCCGTGAAAAGCAGGGGTAGGAAGAGGTAAGAAAGAAAGAGTTGGTGCGGGGCTGGGAGATGGATGGTTCAGTCAGTAAAGGAACTTCCTTTCAAGTGTGAGATCCTGACCCCGACCCCTAGAACCCAGGCGATGAAACCGGCAGGCGCAGAGGCAGGTGTTATAATCTGGGCGAGCTGTGCCAGGAGACAGAAGAGCCCCAAAGCGAAGGGGTTAGGGCCCGTGCTTCAAGAGGGAGGGTGTGGAATGGGTAGATGTTGCCAGGTCCGAAGAAACTTGTGATGAGCTGAGGTGTAGCTATTACCACCCCATAGCGCACGTTGGCCTTGGCTATTCTCGCATCTTCTCCGCCCCCCGCCCCCCTGGCACCCTAACTTCTCTCGCTCACAGACCGCCCCTCCTCCAGTTTCCCACACAACCCTGCCATTTCTCCCACCGTCTCTCCTGGCTCTCTCTTGGTCCACGCACATCCTTTCCTCATGCTCTTCTCTCTGGGTTCCCTTTCTCTCGCTCTCCCGGCACTCATCACCCATAACTCAGTTCCGTTTGCCGGCCATACTCCGTTGTTCTACTGCTTTCTTTCCTTCCTCTGGACTCTTCCAGAAGTCTCTAGCTGTTCTCGCCCTCATATCTACAAAAATAAAAATAAACCTTCTTCTCAACCGTACCTTGGTGCCCTCCTGTCCTCACGTTATACATCTGGTGCGGAAAGCCTTGTTGTATACAGATATATACTACAGAGGGGCATATGAGAGGAGTTTATGGGTAAAAGTCATATGTGCTGTAGGTTCTGTGGCCCTGCGGTGGGGCCTGCTGGACGCTGAGGGAGGGAGGCTTCCATGCCGCCCTAATAGTAGGTGTGACCATGTCCGCTGGCAAACCACGTGACACAAGATTAGGGATCCTAGTAGACTAGTGGGCCTCAGATTGGGCCCGGAACAGGGCGGGGGCTGTTTCTCTGGTCTTTACTGAAGTCCCTATGGTGCTGGCAGCCTGGAGCCTCCCCACAGTGACAGTAGATAGTTTCCTACTCCAGAGTTCATGCAGACTTCCCATTGGTCTAAAGAATGTATAAACTACATTAATTTTAAAACCCTACCACCAACATAACGCTTGCTCCTGCGCAATACAGTTGAGCTGTACCTCCATGCTGATCTCCAGACTCTGTTTCCAGAGTTAGTTGACTCCTTTCTCCCAGTAAGAATCCCAGTTCCCATAATGACAATGAGCTAGCTATTCAGCATAAATAGCCATTGATTAGCTGGGCAAAACAATGCTGTGCACTGGGGGTTGTGAGGGACACTAAGTACAAAACCCATTAGGATCTTGAGAGGCCATTACATTTTTTCCTGACAATATTCGTCTGGTTCCATTTGATCCCTGGGCCTAAAGCATGTAGATCATGGTTTGAGCCCCCTCTTCTGGGGGGAGACCTATGGGTAGGAGGTGTGACCTTTAAAGGTTTATCTAGAACTGAGTGGGTTCTACTAAACCTTCCAGGACAGGCAGGACCGATGGAGAACTAAAATGAGGTCTTCTCCGAGCTCCCCAATCCCTGAGAGATAGACTGAATGGGTGCTCATGTCTTGAAATCAAGGTGATGTTGACAGGGCGGAAAAGATCACCATTCTGGCTTATTTACTGTCGCTAAAGTTCTAACTGCTGCTTTAAAAGCACTCCTCACTAACACTCGGTGCAGCGAGTTGATTATAGTTATTATTAAAGCTGAAAGGTAAGAAATTGCTCGCGAGAAATCTGCATCCTGTCATGTACCAAAGCCGCGTAGATTTGTCCCTGTTCTTTCTCAGGAGTGCAGATAAACACTTTCCCCCAAGTCAGGGGGGCTTTTCAACATTTTCAATGGCCTAGTAGGAAACCCTTTTGAGCCTAGAGGGCAATTACTAAAAACTTCAGGTTAAGTGGGGAGGGGGGGGACAGGAGAAAAATATGATTGCCAACCCAAATGAGCGAGGTCCAGGGGAACGGCTTAAGTTGTGCATTAAGTATAATCTTTTGGCTTTGACAAGTAGGTGAGGTGACCAAGAATTAGCCATTCAAGTTGGAGCCTTAAGTAGCTTGGCTGGGATGGCAAGTGGGCGTCAGCTCCTGGTACCTGACGCTTTCCACGCAGGGGATCATCTCGAGGCTAATAAAGTGATCTGCTGGAGCGAGGTTGTTTGTTAGTTTGTTTTTTTGAATGTGCACATATGGGGGCTCCCTCTCCCCCTAAACTAAAGCACTGACAGAGATGCATAGAAACCAAGATAAAGTGAGCTAGCTATAGAGTGGCCTCCTCAGAGGACAGTGGGGCTCCTCAGAGGACAGTGGGGCGTCCTCCTCCCTGGCTCCCGACTATAGTTAGGAGCCCGCCTTTCCTTGCTTCTCCAAGCATCCCCCTAAGTCTGTATCCACGATTTCTTTGCTTTTCTGATCTACCCTAAGGTCTATATCCATCCCAAGGTTGTAGAATAGCAGACGTGGATCCTTACCCATCGATAAATGCTTCCTATACCCGGGGATTTCAGCAGATATTTGAAACAGGTATAAATCTCATTTAGTGATTTCACTTTTAAAAAATAGAAAAATATTTAATATTCTTAGATGAAATTCCACTTGGATTCTGAGTAGCGGGCCTTCTAGGCTGTCAGGAGATCCGAACCATCTACATTTAGACCTCACCAACACCCCTTAGGCTGAGGTCTTAGCATGCACAAGGTCTACCCAGCGTATAGGCTCTAGGAAGACTAGACAAGTCCAGTGTGTTGTCTTTAGTGGCTAGCAGTGAAGAGGCAGCTTAGGTGCCACCTGGGTTTGACAAGGTTTGCTTAGGTGCCACCTGGGTTTGACAAGGTTTGCCTAGGTGCCACCTGGGTGGCTTCTGGGACACAGATGGACGGAGGAGTCTCTGGCCAGCTGAAGAGAGACTTACTCCCAGGCGTAAGTGTTGGACCACACTCAGCTCTTCCTTCTAAGAGCTGTCCATGTGGAATGTTACCCGGAACCCCACTGCTCCTAAGAGCTGCAAGGTGACCACCCCCACCCCTTCTCAGCCTAGGGAAGAAGCGTGCCCCGCCCCTTATTTTAAAAGATACCTTTGTTTTCTCCAGCCTTAAGCAAAACATACAAAGCCTGACCTCCTCTTTGAAATGAGAACATGGAGAACATATAGAAGCAAAGACTGGGCTGGGGAGATGCTTTAGCAGATGACCTAAGTTCAGAACCAATACAGGTGGTGCAGCTATAACTCCAGCTCCAAAGGACTGAATGTTCTCCTCCGGCTTCTGCAGGCACCTGCATGTTTGTAGCATGCATCTACACACACACACACACACACACACACACACTAAAAAGAAAGGGAAGACATTGAATCCAATTCCAGGAGAGAGAGAGAGAGAGAGAGAGAGAGAGAGAGAGAGAGAGAGAGAGAAGCTATAACATTGACCTGATATCAGGCCAAAGTATCCCATGCATTCAAAATCCCTCTTGATACTGGCAGTGATGGGAACCTATCCCTATACAAACTGTCCCATGAACAGTGGAATCTGAGCATTGCTGTTGTAAAGCAAGAGAACATAAAAAAGTAAATTCTCTTTGCAAATGTCTGCAGTCCTTTAAGAAGCAGCTTCTGTGTGTGTTGGCACATGATTGTCCCTCTATTTGGGAACTGAGAGAGGACTGTGGGTGTCCTCAGCATGCCCGGTTACCATCAGAGCAGCGCTGACAACTGTTCGTAACACACCAGCTTGAAAGCAAGGTTCCTTCGACTTCCATACATGTTGACGGCTTTTCTTATTGTTAAAAGGATTAAAGGCGAGGCTGTGGGTATTTCATGCAGGGATTAAGTTCGAATATAGTTTTTTGTAAGTTTTTGTTCCTCTTGTGTTTCTCCAAGTTGGTTATTCGTGGATTTTTGGTTTTGCTTTAATCCGATTTGGTCCTTGGGAAGCACTTTTAAGCTCAGAATAATACTAGAAAATTCCATTGTAAGCCATCAATTCCATTGGAATTGAGAGGACTTTATTTTGAGGAGTCACCTCCAAGGCCTTGGAGTAACTGGCGAGGGCTGGGAATGGGGGCGCACAGTGTGTGGTTGTGTGCCCCGGGAAGAAGGCTGGCATGGAACCCTGGGAGGAAACAAGTCGGAACAGGCTATAACGCCTGAGTCCCACTCTGAGGAGATGGCTACAGCTTCCTCAGTGACATCATCCCACCGTGGAGTGAGAGGTCTTTCCTCACACGAGGTCTTACCCAGGAGCTCAACTGTGAAGTAAGTACCTGCTCTCCCTAACACCAACTTTCTCCTCCTCCTCTGGAGAGAGCTGATTCAGTCCTACCAGGTCCCCTGAAGGAGACCAGTGGGCAAATTCAGCTGTCATTCACTACATGCCAGCCATCAACCTCAGCTCCTGTCCACTTTAGGATTTTAAATTTTCATTTTCTCCTAATGAGGGTTTTGTGTGCAGGCCCGTATGCTCATTGCTTGAACATCCAGTACAAGCAGAAGCCAGAAGAGGGCACTGGTTCCCCTTCAACTGAAGTTATAGATGGTTGTAAAGGGTCCTGTAGGTGCTAGGAACCGAACTTGGGTCCTCTGTAAATGATAATTCATCTCTCCAGCTGCCCTCTCCCTTCACCACCTTGGGTTTGTCATTTGGTTGTTGGTGTTGCTTTGAGCTGGTCTCTCATTGGCCTGGAATTAACCAAGCAGGCTAGTTCGACTGGCTAAAGGCTCCAAGGATCTGCTTGCCTTTGCCTCCCTAGAACTAGGATTGCAAGTGCAGGTCACCATGCCTAGCTCTTTGCTTGTTCATTTACCTGCACGTTCTGTGGACTGAACTCAGCCCGGGCCCACCACTCACCAGTAGATTTGTCTCCCCAGCCCCGACGTGAGCCATCTTGACTCTGTTTATTTTTTAAACATAAAATTGAATGTCTTTCAATGAGGCCATGTCTTTCCTTCACTACAGATTCTATTATTTCTAATTGTTTGCCTCTGGCTAGACTCATATTTATGATGCCTGCCAAACACCAGGGGCACCTGAGTTCATGGATTCCTAGTCTATGTGTGAAGCCAAAATGCTTCTGGGTTTATCTGGGAAATGAGAATTCACATGCCACACACACACACACACACACACACATACACACAAACACACACACACACACATATCCACACACCACACCACACCACACAGGCCTGTGCTGTCTTTGGAAGTTTCATACAATCAGAGGCCACATGCTTTAGGCTTTATCTGTACCTCTCATGGGGGTATACAACAATCTGCAGTGTGGCATCCTTTTGCAGAGTTCACTGACACATACCATTGTATTGATCCAGACAAGCGCTCAGTGAATAACCTTTAACCTGTTCATGACCTGGATCAGGTTACCACAACGGTCCAAAGAAAAAAACAATATTCATTCGTCTCTGTCATCGCTGTTGTCTCTCAAGGCATGCTTGCCTCTGGAGATGAGCAGATCAGACAAGTTTGGTGATATTTTTATTTTTTTTTAAAAAATATTACATTTAGGGGCAAGGAAAGGAGTCTAGAATACATGAGTCTTCTTTTTAAAAGAATCCTCCTTTAGACTGAAGCCCTGAGGGAAATGGAATATGAAAAGGAATGTTTGGAAACGTTTTCTTTGCCTCTTCCAGCCTTTGTCCTGTGCACTGTCTGATGAACTGCTTGGCCCAGCAATAAAGCCCAGCCCACCTGTCTAGGTGATGGCCCCACCTCTCGGGAAACCAGAGTTGACCAGACCCTGTCCATCACGGAGCCAGAAAACCGGCATCACCATGGAGAACGCAGCTGGTCTGCAGAACAGATGATAAATCACCGGGAAGGCATGATTTAAAGAAGGACCTACAGTATCGCTTCCCAGGCCAGAGACAGAGATGACATTGAAGTGCAGACAGCCCTTAAAGGTTTCATCTAGCTCAGACCTTCGTCACTCCCCATTAAAGATCATCTACATCGCCCCGCTTCTCTAAACTATCTCAGTCGGCGCATGTTTATCCGGGTGTGTGTCCATCCGCTCCCGCTCCCATCTGGGTGTAATTTTCCATCGGCTCCTCCACGAGCTGCGTTTTCTTCTTTAATTCCCTCCTCTAAACCCACTTCTGTGGATCTTGCCTTCACATTATACCACTGAAAGCCCCAGCTGGAAGGAAGTGCCTCTGAATGGAGTCCAAGAGCGAAACAATGCCGATGGGAACCAGATGCCATTTCGGTCATCTCCGTGTGAGTCACGGTTCTCCCTGGAAAGTGCCGATCTCAATTCAACTGGCATTTCATCTTAAGCTCAGCAGACAGAAGCCCTCCCTCCACACACGTGGATGCTCCCACCGTCTTCACGGGCCCGTGGATTTGAATTTTGCACCCTGCAAGTGTTCATAGAATTCTAGCACTAACTGATAAATATTTATTAGGGAGGTTTGAGATCCAACATAAGATGGTCATTTCCTTCCCAGGTCATTTGGCCACTCTGATTCTAGCCCCAGCTACTGTCCCCTGCCCACCACCCTTAGGGTTTGAGATGAAACATAATTGTTTGATAAGAATACACAGGTTCAAATTGTTCAGAATTAAAAACAATAGACAACAAAAACAGACATTACCATCTAGAGTCAGGTGATCTTCATGTATAATGTCGCCTATTTTTAAAATGCAATTTCAACTGAGTGCTATGTGGCAAATCGAATTAGCCCCAGAGTTTGAATCATTAATTCTTTCAAGCAGAGAGACTAAGGCACTAACAAATGCCCAGCTAATGTTACCTCCAAAACACTAAGAAGCTGGAAGATGCAACCCCAACCCATTTCTTTTACAATGGTTTTGAGAAATTACTCTCAAAGTTCTTCTGGAAGGAATTGAATTAACATAGTGGCAAAGAGAGGCAAATGACATTGGGGTGACCCGGGACACAGTGAGACTGTCCAGCCAAGAAGATGCCTGCAGCACAAGCCTGAGGACCTGGATTCAATGGTCCCTGGAACTCATATTAACATGGAGGTCTTAGGCCACAAAGTTGTCTTCTGACCGGCTGTGTACAGTGGGACACCTATGCCCCCTTGATAATAGTACTGCTTAAAATTTAAGTAGAATTATTATATGTGTCATATATGACATATTTATATATATAATGCAAGAATATATAAGCAAAAATTTCATACATATATAACACACACACACATATATATATATGACAAAATCCAATGTCATCTAAAGCCTAGTTCATGTGGCTATGCATGTATGCACACATTTGTCCTTGCATAGACAAATTATGCACGTGTCCAAACCAGTCGACTACACACATACATTTGTCTACACTTCCTTTCAAAATTCTGCTGGAGCATCTGTAAAGACAATAAAAGAGAAACCAAAACGAAGACAAAAGCAGAATGATCGGCAGATGCTTGGTGATCTTCCAGAAGATGAGAAGGAAGCGGCAATTATTGGTGTGCCAAGAGGAGGTGGAGCACTCAGGCTTCCAGAGCTGTCCAGGAGGCTGCTGGGAAGTGGGAGGTGATCTTTTCATGGGAGCCTGGAGGGTCTCGACAAAGGTCATTAATAGGCTTAGACCTGGAGTGCACCGAGAAGCCAAATGATGGTGTGGGCAATGGAAGGTCAGCTCCTCCTGCCTTCCTCACCCAAACCACGCATATGGATCAGGTTTAAGATTCAGAGCCTTCCCTCTCTCCTTAGGATCTGCCCAGGGTGGGCTGGAGAGAGCTTAGAGTTGAGCGCACTTACTGATCTCCCGGAGGATCTGGGCGCAGTTCCCAGAACCCATGTGAGGCAGCTCACAACTGCACCTAACTCTAAACCCAGAGGACTCCCGCACCCTCTGCAACCTCCACGGGCAGCCACGCACATCTGTGGCTTACAGATGTGCACAGACACACTTTAAAGACTCATGTTTTAAAGATTTTCTCCATGAAAATGAAGCCTTTTCTTGAGAATAACAAAAGCTTTGGGGGTGTTTTACACAGTATACATAGTAAAGCGCTCTCTCTCTCTCTCTCTCTCTCTCTCTCTCTCTCTCTCTGCATTTTGTCCGGGGAGAGTTATCTACATATTTCCTACTGTCCTCCTCTGACTTCTTCCTGAGTGCTGTGGAAATTGTGCTCCCACCACAAGCATAAAATAAACAAATAAAACATAGTTAAAATGTCATTATACAAACAAGTCCTGGAGGCTGTGTGGATGAATAGGGATGGAGATCAGATGTGGGAAGAGGTGGGACAAGAGAGGGCTAGGAGGGAAAATGGAAATCTGCAGGGGGTGGGGAGGGGTGGGGTAGGAGATGGGCGTGGAGATGAGAGGGTGGGATGAATGGGGGTGGAGGGGGTGGGGAGTGGGGAGTAGGGCATTGGGGGGCATCTCTGGTGTGGGCCACAGCCATCTAGCTGTGGGCCTGGGACAAGAGAGGATACAGGAATATAAAGGGGTGACCCTAGCTGAGATTCCTACCAAAGGGCAGATATAGAGTCCCATAGCCAGACAGGACCTCCAGAAAAGGGATGGGGGACATCAATCCACCCACAAACCCTTCAACCCAAAATCTGTCAACCCAAGAGGTGCAGGGATAAAGATGGAGGAGAGATGGACAGAATGGCCAACCAATGACTGGCCCAACTTAAGACCCATCTCATGTGAGAGAGCCAACCCCCAACACCATTAATGACAGTCTGCTATGACTGCTGACAGGAGCCTAGCACAACTGTCTCCTGAGAGGCTTCATCCAGCACTGGATGGAGGCAGATGCGGAGACCCACGGCCAAGCACCAGGTGGAGCTCAGGGAGTCTCCTGCAAGTGCTGGGGTTAGAGGTGAGCAAGTCGGAGGGGATAAGAACACCACAAAACCCACAGTGTCAACTCACCGGGACCATGGGGGCTCACAGAGGCCACCAGTCAGCGAGCATGCAGATGCTAGACCTGGACCTCCTACACATTTGCAGCAAAAGTGCAGCTTGGTCTTCATTATTGTCTCAGTCTCTGCTTCCTGCCATTGGATCCCCTTCCCATACCTTGGACTGCCTGGTTGAGCCTCAGTGGGAGAGGATGTGCCTAGTCCTTCTGGGACTAGAAGCCCCAGTGTGGGTGGTACCCAAGGGGGTGGGGACTCCCTTTCTCTGAGAAGAATAGGAGGGAGGATTTATAAGGGTGGCAGTGGGAAGAGAAGAGGGAGGGGGCTGTGATCAGGATGTAAAGTGAATTAAAACAAAAACAGAAAACAAAAAACAAAACTAACAAACAAAACAAGTCCTGTCTCCTGTTGAGGGATTGGTATACCATGGGGCATGTGAGCATGCTCTGTAATGTTGGGTTCCATAGCTGCCTGCAGCTATTACGAAGTGGGTTTCTGGAACAGAAGCTGAGGGATGGATAGGGAAGGGGTGAAAAGAAAAATGGCCAAGACAATATTCACTGATCAAAGCTGGAAACTTTAATGGCGCCAGACCTTTTAACAGTTTGGGCAAACCCTTCCCCCCAGACTCCAGGCTGAGTTCTGGTGGAAGTTGTCTAGCTTCTCTTGGAGGTCCTCATCTTGACTGCTCCGGCAGCTGGGTGGGTCACCTGCTTAATTCAGGAATTCCTAGACCTGGAGGAACAAAGAACTTAACCTTCTCTGAGCTTCTCCACCCTAGGATAAAAATTCCTACTTTAACTTACTTCCCTATTATATCCTAAAGGCAGATTCCTGCCCGAAGCAGGGATTGTCCTTGACCAAAGTCAAACTCAAACCGCGTGCATGACTGCCCCAATATGGCTCTGTACACTGTAATGTTCTTAAAACAACAAAATAACATTGTGTCAGGCTTACAAAGCTGTGTCCTTCCCTTCTTCCCCACTTTCATGGGGGTTGTGGGGGGATGCTTTATAGCAGAGTCACGTGCCTTTCCTTGGCCCATGAGACATCAGCAGGCAGCATGGAGCACAGGCTGATGCATCATTGTCTAGCTGGGTTTGTGCCTCCCTTTGAAGTCACTGAGCCCTAGAGGAATCTGGGAGAATGAAGCACACCTGTGTGAGCTGGAGTTGCTGAAGTGAGCTGGACTTAGCCACCTTCCCCAGAGGTGTTAAACAGCCCTAGTTAAGATCAATCCAACCTCAACCAGCTGCCTCTGACCAGTCTATAGATGAATAAACTAAATGATGGTTAAACACTAAAGAAAAGTACAAATAAAAGTGTGTATGCATGGGTAACATTACCAGGCTGACTTTGGTAGCGTTGAGTTACTGTGACAAAATACTTGAGGCTAGATAGCTTGAAAAGATGAAAGGTTCATTTAATCCATGGTTCTGAAGACAGAAGAGGACTGCCCTGGCATCTGCTTGCCTTTGGGGAGAGCCTTTTAATAGATGATACAATGGACAGTTGGGACACATGCAGAAGAGAAATTCAGAGACAGTCTAGGCTTGCTTAGCACAACTGATTCTTGCAGAAACCAACCTAGTTTCATGAGACCTGACCCACTCCCTTGAGGCAACATTAATCCACTCATGGGGATGAAACCCTGTGACCTAATCAGCTTCCACTAGGTCCCACATCTGAAAACTTGCCCCACTTAACTCTTACCACATTGGACTTTTGAGGGGAGGGAGAAACACGGTAAGCCTCAGTCATGGTTTCCATCCTGATAACTTGGGAGCACACAAAACTATTACCTCCCCAACAGAAGTCCCCATCCAGAACTTAAAGACGAGACTCTCAGATCTTGTTAGTTGGGCTAACACGTTTAACGTTTAACAAGTTAGATCTTGTTAGTTGGACTAACACGGAGTCCTGCCCTTTCTACCGATACCGCTTCTCCCTTCGATCTCACTTTTGTTGCATTCTGATCACTCCCATCAAGTTGATGTGGTATTTCTTTTTCCCACTTGCAATAAGAAGCCTTCTAACTGCTGATGCAGGTACCCAGCAACTGTTGGCAAAAGATAAAAGCAGCCTATTTTGTATGGAGTCAGTAACGGATGTTAAATGTATGTAAACCAAAAAAATACAGATGAGGCAGTATTTTTATGGACCTCCTTGGGGTGCGCATAAAGGCAGAGAATGATGCTCAATAGCAGAATACTTGCCTTGTGTGCTTGAGAACCTGGTTGGACCTCCAGTACTGCATGAAAATGAAATAAATAGCAAGGGAATGGAAAGAGTTAAATGAAATGGATGATCAGAGGTAGAGTTAATGTCGTTACGTAAAGATGACTTGTTCCCTGTGCATACACCAGGAATTACGGGACAGGACTGGGTCAGCTACTTTTTAGCTTACATAGATTCATCCTTAAAACAGCCAGCCTGATCGGCCTTCAAATTCACACGAAAAGCAAATTCATTTAAGTTTATAGTGCCGCCTCTTGTTCTCAATAGCAGCGTTTGTAAAGCTCAGTGGCTGGTGGCTGTTGCACCGGATGTGCGCTGCTCCAGGATGTGCGCTGCTCCAGGATGTGCGCTGCTCCAGGATGTGCGCTGCTCCAGGATGTGCGCTGCTCCAGGATATGTGCTGCACCGGATGTGCGCTGCTCCAGGATGTGCGCTGCTCCAGGATATGTGCTGCACCGGATGTGCGCTGCTCCAGGATGTGTGCTGCACCGGATGTGCGCTGCTCCAGGATGTGTGCTGCTCCAGGATGTCCCAGGTACAATATTTCCTACTTAGTGTTCAGTTTAGCCGGAAGCAATGTGTTTATGCATCAAGAGTCACCACTGGTGTGTGTGTGTGTGTGTGTGTGTGTGTGTGTGCAAAGGCAGTGAATCAAACCAGAGTTCCAAACCACAAGACTGTTGCTACTTTGTTTCCAATCCAATTCCCCCGTAAAAGAAATCTCAACTCAATCAGTAACAAAACAAGTTATAAGCCTAAATTGGGCAGATCTCCCACTACACTTCTCTGTTATCCCATATAACTTGCGGTTGTTTCTCCAGGCCATGAGCTTCTCTCTCTGAAGCCTCTCTGATGATCCCCTTAGCTCCTCTATGTCCTGTTGCTCCCCCGTGGCTCCTCCCCTAAACTCTCAGCTCCTCCCCCTTCCTCCTGCCCAATCATTGGCTCAAGCCCTTGTTTGAAAAGTTAAGATGGGGGGGGAAGGTTCACAAGGCAACTCCTCAGCAGCAGCCCCTCTGAGGAGTGGAATTAGCATCAAAATACGAGCCCAGGGCTATCCACAATACAAGAGCACAGAGACCCCCCCCCCCCATGAACTTTGTAGGTTCAAATGCCAGCCCTAACGCAAGTTGTCATTGCTCTTTCTGCATTTGTATTCATCTATGTGCCAAACTGCAAAGTATACATGAATCTATCTCAAGGGGGGTTGTGAAAACATAACAAGCTAGTAACGTCTATATGTACACATGCCATTTATCTTGAGATTCTAAGAGAACCTAGCATGGGGATTATTCAATGATACGTATGTTTATGGTTTTATTTTTTGAGATAAGATTTCTCTGTGTAGTCCTGAAACTAACTCACTCTGTAGACCAGGCTGACCTCCAGAGGGATCAAAGGTGTATGCCACCACTATCCAACCAATCACGAATATTTTCAGTCTCTCCTATAAGTTGGACTTTATTTTACCACAGGCACATAGTTTAAGTAAACTATGTGTATATGAGATTAATATATATTTAATAGGTGATATTGAATACCTTCTGTATCAGGTACATACATTTGTGTATAGATGTATATAACTCCTGTTCATAGGAGAAAATACTCTCATTTTCTTTATTTCCACCATGAATATATATTGTCTTGTAAAAAAAAAAAAAAAAAAAGAAGACGCGCACTTAAAAATACTGACATATTCTGCAACAAATAGCACTGTCTGAGTCCGTGTGCTGGCTGATCGCCTTACCAGAGCTCCTACGTGCTACATCTGAATCATTGGCTTGGCAGATTCCGTCCACAGGGGCTCATTAGATAATCTATGTGATTAGCTAATCAGGGCTTCGTGACCTCTTTCCCGGACTGTTACAAAATCCTCCTGGCAGATCATCATCCCAAGTCCAACCATACCCCAGCCTCCCGGTGCTGTCTCCACAGTATTGCCAGTGACCTGGTATGTCTCATCTCTCCATGCATTGCTTTCTGCTTAAAATGTGGTGAACTGCAGTTCATAACGCGTGCCACTAAACCCTTGCCAGTCTTTCTTGACTACGAGATGTCCTGGCCATTCTCTATCTGTGCTATTTCATACCAAGTGGGTTAACAGGATCTAGGGCAGTGGTCCTCGAACTTCCTCATGCTGTGATCCTGTGATACAGTCTCTCACGTTGTGCTGACCTCCAACCATAAAATTATGGTTGTAAAAGTTATCTAAGATGCTATCCAAGTCTTTACCCTAGGCACCAAAGAGGAGGCTACCTCTGTCTCTACCATCTCTGTCTCCAACAAGTCTTGCAGCACTGCCTCCCATTGCCCAAAAGTCCAGAGCTCACACAGCTGGACCTCTGTCCCACATCCAGCTGCACAGGACATCTGTCAGGTGTTTATGTTCCCCACTTGCTCTCAATTGCATGGTCCTGAAAAGGTGGCACCCTTTCCTGTGCGTAGCCCAGATGCTGACCCCCAAATAATGCTTGATGAGTGGTTGCTACAGAAGGGTGGACTTGGAGAAAACACATTTTCAATAATTTTTACTAGAAAGGATATTTACTGTGCTGGGAATTGAACCCAGGCCCTTATGCAAGGGCAGGCAATCACCCTATCCACTGGGCTACACCCTGAGGCCTAAAAAGAATCCTATATAGACTCCATTAAAAAAACATTACACTTATCCCATGAGTGTGTTTGTCTGCATGTTGGGGTTCAGAAGACAACTTTCAGGAACTGGTTGCCTTTCCACTATATGGAACCCAGGGAACTGAACTCCAGTAATCAGACTTGGCTGCAAGCTCTCTTAGCCACAGAACCACCTTACCAACCCAGTTTCCATTTAATGAGTGATGGAGACATCCCTTCTGGTAGCTACTTCCCTCATGACAGCCAACATTCACAAGTACCTAACATGTTCTTCACAAGGCAGGTGTGTACAGCCCATCATGGCCTCCTTGAAGAACTGGAAACTTAAGATTTGACCAACATCCCATAAATAGAAAGTGGCCCCATGGGGCTGTGGGGTCCCCAAGAGAACAGGGTTTAGAATTCTGCTTTCAACCACAGTCTCTACAGCATGTACAATATCACTTCAGTAAAACATCAGAGGTACTGATGCATTAAACACGTAAATTATTTTGATGTTTCCAGTGTCTTTCCATCAAATAAATACCTTTCCACATGTCCTGATTCATTTCCTCAGGGAGAATTTTCTAGAGACAAACTTACTTTGAAAGGGTAAGATGCAAGCACCAACATCCAAGTATCCTACCTAATTGTTCGAGTAACTCCATATTGTGTTCTTTTACTCTTGCCAATATTTTCATAACTTAAAAAGTAATTCTACTAGGCTGGTGAGATGTCTCAACCGGCAAAGGTGCCTCTCGACCTGGAGTCTGTCTCTGGAGCCCACATGGTGGGAGGAGAGATTCACCCCTTCAGATGACCTTGACACATATATCCCACCATATACACAAGTAAAGAAATAAATCCTTGATCCCTGGTACAGAGC